>NC_133433.1:27115707-27463225 GCF_011762505.2 Arvicanthis niloticus | reverse complement strand
GTTTTGACCTTACAATTCACTCAAGAACAAGCTGTTTTCATTGTAGTCAAGTAGGAGTGGGTGGCACTTCCTTTTCTAATATTAGTGATTGTCCTTGGTGATGATTGTTCTAGGCTTTTAAGGAGAATAATTTCCAAGTTGCTTCCATGAGTAGTGTACTGAGGGGAAAATGCATGAGTATCCAAGTAGAAAGACTTCCATTGTAACTAAGAATGGAAAGCTCAAACTGAAGAACAGAATATTCAGTTTCAACAAAATTTAAAAGAACATTTCTTTTTCTGCTTTCTAAAATTTCCAGGATTCATGTATTTTTTTCTTTTTATTTATTTTTTTCTCTCATTTATTCCAAATTCACTTCCCCCTGTCTCTCTGAAGTGGAAACTTCTAATTTTGTTGGAGACTCAGTTGTGTCATGTTTTCTGTTTTATGAGAGGATGTTTTGTTGAAGCAGACATGTGAGAGAATGTTCTGCTGAGAACAGACACATGGCATTGTTCTGGCAGCTGTCTGGGGAAAGGTTGTATGATGTTCTGGGAGAGTAGATGCTTAGGAAGGCATGTGATGTTTGGAAAGAATGTAAGTATAACCTAACAGACAGGGAACAAGGCTCTTGCATTGGCTCACCATGAAATGCTTGCATTGGTTTATCTTGCTTTCTTTCTTGATCTTTGCTTGTGACTAATGAGCTTATAGTGGTACTCTGGCTCCTTCCTGCATCCATGTATTTGTGCTGATGGGTGTAGCCTCAGGGTTTCTTCTGGATCGAGCTGCTGCTTCTAATGTGTCTTTGGTGTTTTGCTACTGCTGACAACAAAGATTGGAAATGCCTCCAAAAAACTATTTCTAATCACACCCACATTTCCTATTTCCTCCTAACCTTTCTTTCCCCGTTTCCTCTGGTGGGTGGTGAGCTAGAAGAGAGGTTGAAGCAGTAAAAAAACCATAATTAAAGTAGGTTTTGAAAAATCTAAGCCTATGCTTCCTTCCCCCCAGTTTCTCCCCCCACAATTCCCCTTTCCCCCTTGACCTAGCATTTCCAACTTCTCTCAGAAAAGGACAGGCCTTCCAGAGATATCAACCAAATACAGCATAACAAGCTACAAAAGTACAGGCACATATTCTTACATCAAGGCTGGATGAGGCAACCCAATGGGAGGAAAGGGGTCTCAAAGGTAGGCAAGAGTCAGAGACAGTTCCTGCTCCCACTTTTAAAAGTTCCACAAAACACCAAGCTATAGAACCAAAACATATCATCAGAGGAACTAGTTCAGACACATACAGTTGATTCTGTGTTTCTATGTGCTGTGTTCTTGTGGTATCTTTTATCCCTAAGCTCTGCCTAATATTTGGATGTAGGGACTCTACATCTGCTTCTATCAGTTGCTAGATCAAGTCTTTATGATGTCTCTAATAACAATTATATTAGGTTCTGGTCCCAGCATATAATATAAGCATGACAAACTAGGTCTGGGGTTCTGTGGCTTGGTTTGTGTCCTAATCTTTCCAATTGAAGCCTTGCCTCCTTAGAGAGGATGACCAGTCCATGCTTTATGTCCCATATTGCTAGAAGTCTTTGTTATGGTCACCCTTGTAGATACCATGAAGTTTCCATTGCACTAGTTTTCTACCTTGCACACAAAATGCTGCCTGATTCCAGTTGTCTCTCCTGATATACTCTCCCAATATCCCCTAAGCCCATTTGAGCCCTCCTGTTCCCATCTGCAGCTGCCTCCAGACAATCAACAACATCTATCTTATTTCTTCTTACCAGGAAGACCCTTGCCTCCCCACTTAAGCCCTATTTGTTACTTAGCCTTTCTGGGTCTGTAGATTGTAGAATGATTATCCTTCATTTTACAACTAAATGAATGTTTTAGGTAGTCTAAATCTAGATAAGACCTCTCTCTCCTCTTTCTCTCTTTATCTCTCACGCACATATACACACTCTCATGCAAACATACATATACATACATACACACACAAACATGCAGGCACACAATGTACTATTGTGGGCATTATGAAACTCAATGATGCTTAAAAGTTGGTCTAAACCAGAAAACGAATTGACTTGGAAAATTCATTAAGATAAAAAATATTCATAGAAAAGAAACACTAGTTTATGTATTGAAAAGTATTTTATTTAGTTAACCCAAATAATTGTTTCTGTCTTCTGTTTTCTTGATACTCGGTAAGGAACTTGATGGTAACATCATCTATACCATTGAAACAACAGAAAAGGAGTCATAGTTGCTTGATTTTTTGGAATTAGGCCTTTCCAAGAGCATGTACTTTGGAACCATTAAAGATGTCAATGTTATAAACAAGAATAAACATTACTAAAGGACCTGTTAGCAATTGGTCCTGTGATTCTGTAACACATGTTTCTTTATGTTGGGCTTCCAGTACAACAAACTATGCCGTACACTCTAGAACTTTGGGTCTCAGCATAGGTTCATTTCACTTAGTCACATTTCACTTGACAGGTGTGAGTAAAATACACAGTACTAAATACCACTGAAAGAGCTGGGGCCCTCCCAATCCTCTTGTCAATAGCTAATACTGAGGGCATAAAACTGAATCCCATGGAGGATGTAAATCGGAATCAGCCAAAAGGTCACTGAAGGTAACACAGTGTTTCTGGGTAATAGCAGTACATTCTTTTCAATATTCTTCATCATTAACAAGTTTCTGTATTTCAACACAACCCCAAGAAGATTTATCAAGAATAATTTGGTTTAGCCATAGCTTTCAGCTCATTGTGTTTATCAGCACTAATGATTTTTAGGATCAAAACCATAGGATGAACCTAGAATGGAAGAGTCTAGAACATACATCAAGTCTTCTGTTTGAACCTTAGAATACAAACAGTGGTTACCAGCAATCTTCTTCTCACCCTCACTCAGCTTAGATCATCCTTCCCTTGAGGTATATCTTGTAATTAAATCTCTACTTTGTATTCATAGGATTAAGCTGTAGAGCAATATTCTAATTGTTTTCTGATTCAAAAAACCATTTGATATCCCTTAAGCCTATTTTCAGAAGAACCAAGTCCAACTGACCTCTATGTCCTTGAACACAGTGGCTCTCTCCTTTTACCAAAAGCAGCTCCTCTGTGGGCAACACACATGCTGACTTCATTAGCAATTTGCCTATTCAAAACTATGCTTGTGTTGAATGCATGATTGGCATTTGCTCACTTACTCCAAAGACTTGGGGACTCCTTTGGGAGGCTGCACTGTGTAGGAAGTACACATGCCATCTATTATGAATCTATGGCCTGCTTAGCCGAGCCAAATCTCTCATCCATCTCTACTCCTTTAAGTTATTTTACCAGAGACCATGTTTCTCTTTGTTCTTGTTCTTGTGTGAAGCAATTACATTCAACCTTTATAAATGTAGAAAACAAAAACCACATTTTAATAGAGACATTATTTTGCTATTCTTTTTATGATTTTTTATTTAATTGTGCAAATTAATTTTCTATACATTTCTTATATATTTATGCAATTCCTTAAGATATCTTCAGCATTGTAAATAATAGCTATATATTTCGGTGAGTGCTTGACTAGCTAATATTTTCTTATTATCACCTTAAGTGTTGTGAAATTTAATTTAATTCAACCAAATTAAAATTCTCCTAGGATTATATATTTTTAATTTTTCATGACAAGTGGACAAGTCCTTTATTATATCTTCAGAATTTATCTGCAACACAAACTAGAGCATTTTGGATGCAAAAGGAATATTAAAACTTGAAATACCTGTGTATTTCTGTCTGGATGCTGTTGAATGCTTTTGTTTCTGTCATCAGTTTTTAATATTTTCTGGGTTTTTTTTTTTGGAAGTATAGTACATGCTTGAATATAAGAGAGGATTATTCCTGTATTTAAAATTTTAATGAACATGTTTAGTTACATCTTCCTTATTAGAATTATTTAAAACAATTTAAATCAATGTATAATTTATGAGGAAGCAGTTAGTTAACCTCAAACTCCAAGATCATTTAAAGCACTGTTATGCTTATTTCATACAGTCTGCTAAAGGAAGTGATGTGATCAATTCTCATGGAATTAATGAAGCAATTCATCAAAAGAAGTTATGATCACTCCTAGTACTTGTGCTTTGTAACATATATATGATGATCAACTCACAGTCACAGACAGAAATGATTATGTATAAAAAGAACAGACCTAGGAAAAGAAAGCGAATACTTCTTGTTTTGTTCAGAGCCAATACCCACAGGGATGCTGTGTGAATATAACTTATGGGATTCACAAAACACAAAGTGCATTTCCTTATGTTCATACAAAGAGAAGCCCACTGAGTTAAGAAGATGTGCTTCATATTGCAGTAACATCCATTCAGAGAGAACTGGGAGCAAATTTCATCATAATCTTAGTATACAGTATGACTTGGACCCAGCAGATGTCTTGGTTGGGCTTCATCCCCTTTCCTTTTAATTACCAAAAACACACTTTTACTTTTTCTATATTTCCTTCTCTTTCAATAAGAACTGAGAATTGATAATCTATGCTCTTTGTGCCTTCATGGTTACATGATATTTAAGTTTTGTATGCCAAGCATGAAGTTGGGAAAACCATCTATAGCTCCAAAATCCCAAAGTTTAGAAATGTTACTGGCTCATCTATTACAAAGAAAAAGGAAGACTAAGTTTTTAAGTAGTAGAATTATGTTCAAGGTCCTGTGCCCTGGGCCACATGTATTTAATGTACCTATATTCTGTGTCCCAGGGTCTAATAATATAAAAAATCTTATTTGCAAAATCTTTCCCCTAAAAATAGAGAAAGCATTGTACATCTCTACATGAAAATAGACAAGCCTCCTCCTCTGCTTCCTGTAGCACTCAGGTCTTGAGGTTCCACTAAGGGTGCAGAAAAGTGTCACAATCACTCATCCACAACTCAGAAATAGCACTAGGAAGCACAATGCACAGACCTCAGGTGCAGGACTTTTTTAAAAATTGAAGGTGGTATTTAATTGAAGCTGGTATTTTTATCTATATTGATGTAAAAATTGTGTCTGCTTTCCAACTGATCTAAAAAGTAGGATTAAAAGAGTTGCTTTAATGGGTGTTGGTTAATGTCAAAGTGTGTGTGCCATAGGGTTATCGTGCCATTGTTGGTTGCCCTTTTCCTTTGGACATCTGCATGGTGTCTTCTGTTACCATGAAAGCTTGTTATCATAAAGAAGGTTTCAGGTACATCTAGTACAAGGGTAATTCTAGTCCAAGGGTCTCTGGATCCTATGTCCAAAGGGCAAACTTACTTTAAACCTTTGTGGGGCAAACAAGAACATAAAAATAGCTTGTATGTTTTAGAATGTTCTTGGTGGTCTTTGGCTCTTTGGGGGAGTTAAACAAAGACAAGAATAGATACGCTGAAGTTGATGGAAGAAACACTATAAGGCTTCAACCCTACAGAAAAAAACTACAATTAAGAAATGCTGTGTAGAATTTAGGTCCAGTTCTTCCTCCCAACCCAATGCTCCTAGAAATAAGACTCAAAATATATTTCCAAATACCTTGGGCATAGATTTCTTCTTTGACTTAATCATAAGTAAAATAATCCAACTATTTTAATCTACATTCTGTCATGTGACCTGTTACCTGTACTCTGGTATCATGCATCTATTTTGTCACATCTTCCTGGCAGACTCACACATGGCTGGCTCTATCCCAGAATTCTTTCTGTCCCCTGGACATCTGATCTTTTATTCTACCCTTTCCTATAAGTTGTAGATTTTTAAATTGACAGATGTTGCAGTCATATAATACCCAAGATATTCATTATACAATGCTGAGAGTTGGAGAAATAGTCTTCCCTATGGAGAGAATATCAATTGGTTATGTAATGCTAAATGGTCAGCTTAAAAACATCGTGGCATTGTACACACAGTCGGTTATATTTAGGAATATTCATGTGTATTCACATGTATCCACTGATGAAAAGATCATGAATTTCAAAGAGAGGAAGGAGGAAAATACAGGAGAATTTGGAAGGAGAAAAGGAAATAGAAAAATTATATTATAATCTCAAAAATAATAAAAACTAGTGTTTGTAATGATTATCCATCAACTGCAACACAAGTCGGAAAAAACAATCCATGAAAAATAAACTAATATCTAACTGAAAAAAAAGTTGGTTCCTTCATGACAAAGAGTGAGTAGGCTACACATGTTCCGTGAGAATTTGAAGTGAAATGTAGTATCCAGTATGGAAATCACTGTCTGCATATCTATAGAGCATTTGAAATGTGATTGGCATGAACCAAGAATGGGTGCAAGAACAGCATGCATGCTAGATGACAAAAACTTGTCATTAATAAGAAGTGAAATTATCTCCATGTCAATTTCACACTAAAACTGCAACATGTTAGAAATATTTTATTTAATAAAATGTATTATATAAATTTATACAAAATGGCCAGCTAGATATCTCACAAGGTAAATATACTTGTCTCCCAGGCTGATGACCTGAGTTTGATCTTTGGCACACAAATGGAGAGAACTGGCATTCTGAAGAAGTATGCACACACACACACACACACACACACACACACACACACAGAGAGAGAGAGAGAGAGAGAGAGAGAGAGAGAGAGAGAGAATAAAAATATAACTTCACAAAAATAATGTAAAAGAGGAGTTAGAGAAATGGCATTTCTTGGTGGATAAAGTGATTTTGGAAATCATGAAGATATGAATTTCAACCTTTAGCAGCCCAAAAGAAAATCCAAGCAGAGCAGAACTCACCTGAAAGCCCAGTACTAGAAGAGAAGTGATATGTAGATCATGGAGGCTGGTTGATGAGCTAGTCTGGCTTAATCAAACCAGTGAGCTCCAAGGAGAGAGAGGAGAGAGAGAGAGAGAGAGAGAGAGAGAGAGAGAGAGAGAGAGAGAGAGAGAGAGAGAGAAGAGGCTGTCTCAAAAAGTATGCCTTCAGCCTCTGGCTTCTCCAGATGCATGTGTGGGTGTGTATACCCGTGTGTGTTATGCGCATGTGTATAATACACACACTCAAGCAGAGGAAGATATAAAAATATCTATACAAAAGAACTATATAAATTAAATCTGCAGCTTTATCTGATAACTCTTAAAATAGCTTCAAAGAGCTGTTACAGAAATTCATAGATGATGCTAATAACTCATCTGTTATGCACATTTGATTTTCTCCAACCTATCCTATTTTTTGAGTTTATTGCATCCACATCCAGCCAAATGGAACATTTTATAACTACAGGATTCTTTTGTGGCTGCCTACTCTGTCCTTAACCTCTGACAACCTTCACTCTCTATTTCTGTACTTTTGTTGTTTGAGGAATATCCTATAAAAAGAGCCATACACTGTATAGCCTCTTGGGAATCAATGTTTCCCATGGTTAAATTCTTTGGAGACTTAGCCAAGTTTGTGCCTTTGAATTACTCAATGCTACTCATTGATGTTGTAGGCTTTGCTAGAGGCTTTTTAATCTCCTACCAGCTCAGAGAGATGTGGGGAGCTTATAGTCTGTGATAATTCTGGATATAGCTACCATAATATAATAATTCTGGATATAGCATACCATTCTCAGAAGTAAAAATTTTAACTTCTGGATAAATCTCGATGATTTCATTTGCTAGACATTATGGTCAGTCTGTGCCTAATTATTCTTTTAAAGGTGGGAGAATCTGACATGGAGTTCTTTATTTCACATTTGATACTGATAAAAATTTGGCTTCTCTTGTTCTTGACCAGCTATCCAATCAGCTCTATCCACTCCTAAAAGTATCACATGTTCCATTTTTACAGAAAGAAAATTTAAAATAATTTTAGATTTTAAAATATTTCAGAGGTATAATCCAGAATGGTTCAAATCTCCAAGCACTACATGGCCATCTTAAATAAATATAGTGATTTATCATAATGAGATAACAGCCCTGGCATATTACTATTAAGAAACTGAGTCAATTTATTTTGTACTAGTTTATTGTCTCAATGCTTTACCCTGTGTCTGCTACAGTGTGCCATCTGGGACACTAGATCTGTAGCCTTAAGTAACCATATCTTCACAGATAACCTCTGATAGTCTCTCAGAGTTGAGTTGAGCTTGGTGACCTACATGATTTTGAGGATTATTGGTCAGATGTTTTTGTTAGGATTTTATTACTGTGAAAAGACAGGGTGACTACAATAACTCTTATAAAGGAAAGCATTTAAGTGGGGCTGGCATATAGTTTTAAAGGTTTAGTTCACTATTGTCATAGCAAGAAGCATGGCAGCATGCAGCTAGACATTGTACTGTAGGAGGAGCTTAGAGTTCTACAGCTGGATCCACAGGCAGCAGAAAGACCCATCCATTCTAGATTTTTGCTTCATCTTACTTTACCTGATGTATACTCAGCCAGTGTGCCTTGGAGGCCAGACACCTACCTCAAGGGAATATGAACATCGTTAAACACAACTTCCATTCATCTTTCCTCTCTTGGTGTGCAGCAATGCCTGGACACACCAAGGGAAGAAGTAAGAAACAGAAACACAGCAACACACTTCTTTCTCTTAGGTTGGGTCTACTCCCTGTTTGCAGATTGATTTGGCAAGTATTCAATGGTTCTGGTAGCTCCAACAGGTTTGAGGTAATCAATGCAAGTTAAGCTTCACTTTTACAGCTTCATAGAATGACCTTTCTGGGCCTCTTTGCAGGATCACCATTGACACGTGCCTGGCCTCAGCAGCTTTCCTTAGTTGCAGAGATAAATTCCATAACCCTTTTGTGTACTCTAAAACCATAACAATGTAACCTAAACTGCCAATGTCTGCTGCTTCCTGAGGCTGCAGCATGGCCCCCTCATTCAATTACATTTTTACCAGCTTTCTGTTTTCAATGGTTTCCTTCATTGCCTGAGTTTGACTATCCGGAAATTTGATATGTAGAATAGACTGGCCTCTGAGATCCACTTGCCTCTGTCTCCTCAGTTCTGGGATTAAAGGTACATATGGCCATGCCAGCATCTAAGTTGTTCCTTACTGCCTTTCCACAAATGGGAAATTTAGCTGGATGGGGTCTTGCCCTAAAATTACCACATCCTTTATTACATTTAATAACAGGCTTTTAAAAACTCTGTTTATCTTCTTGAACACAGGACGTAGCTCCCATTCCACTTCCTGTTGCCTTATTTCTCCTCAAATTTTATATTTTCTTTTTTTTTATTCCTCAGCTTGCTCTTTTCCATAATAGATTACCAAAAATGATAGATAGATAGATAGATAGATAGATAGATAGATAGATAGATAGATAGATAACCACTGATACCTATAGGACAGAATCAATACTAGTCTGTTTTGAGATTTCCTCTGCCAACAAAATTAATCCAAAATTCTTCAATTTAACCTCAGGCAGACATTTTGGACAAGCCCAAAAAGCATTCACATTCTTCACCAAAATATCATAAGTAGTTTCCAGGCCACATATGACTATTCTTCTCTGGCACCTTTTGAGCCAAGCCCTATAGCCTATAGTCAAATCTCTCTCAGTACCATTGACTTTCATGTTCCTACTAGTATGGCCCCTTAATATCCCTGCCCATTAAAGATTCGACTGCTTTTCTAATTCAACGTCTCAAAGTCCAAAGTCCTTTAAATAAAAGCGTGGTCAGGTCTATCAGAGCAACACTCCACTTCTGATACCAACTAGTCTTATTTTGTTTTCTATGTGAAAAGACACCATGACCATGGCAACTTTTAGGAAGGAAAACATTTAATTTACTGGCTTACAGTTTCAGAGTTTAGTCCATAATCATCATGTCAAGAAGCCTGGCATCACTCATGACACTTTAAAAGGAGCCAAGAGTTCTACATTTTGATTCACAGACAGCAGGACACTGCCACACCTTGCTTGAGCATATGAAACCTCAAAGCCTGCCTCCATTATAACACACTTCTTCCAACAAGGCCACACCTACTCCAACAAGGCCACACTTCTTCATAGTTTCACTCCCTGTGGACCAAGCATTCAAACACATGAGTCTATGGGGCCCATTGCTATTTAAACCACAATAATAACTTATCACTTTTAACATTGGCTTGACTGGGACCAAGGGAGTGTTGGGAGTTTCTTCCTAGAAAATCATTCCCATGTTCCCATATGTTATTCTATGCAGCAACTCACTAAGCACAGAAACACTGAGGGGTGTGGTAGGAAGAATTATGTTTCTTCTGCTGAAGAAGATTATATGCCATGTAATTCTAAAACTTTTCTCTCAATCCCAACATTTAAAATAGCAAAGTTCCTTCTTATTCAATCCTATAGTATTCTAGGATTTTGTCTTAGTGCTGCTAAGGAACTGATTTGTTTTGCAGCTTGCCATAATAGATGCACATTTCAGCTATGTGGTACTAACCATTATTGTCTGACTTAATCATCATTTGTTATGTTGTTCCTAAGGGAAATTATTTTCATAGGGTATGAATGTATTAACAGCCACAGCTATGTCTGGAGAGTACAAAACAGTTTTATTTTAAACTTTTATTTATTTATGCTTTTATGTGTATTGGTGCCTTGTCTGTATGCATGTCTGCACACCAGAAGAGGGCATCAGATCTAAGTATAGACAGTTGTGAGTTGCCACGTTGTTGCTGGGATTTGAACTTATGACCGCTGGAAGAGCAACCAGTACTCTTGACTGCTGAATCCTCTCTCCAGCCCAGAAAAGTGATTTTTTGAAGATGAAATTACTCACTAACTTGCTTCAAAGGTGAAAAACATAGCAGTTGGAGGATATTTTGAAGTGTAGAAAGAAAGTCCTGTTTTCTTTCTTCCTGCATCAAATCAAAAGATGCAAGATCTCCCATCTTTTAAGTCACTTCATCTTTTAATCTAAACAATGTCTCCTTTTGTTTTTCTTTGCTTCTTTTATGTCTTTATACTAATTTGGAAGTTGAAATAGTGAGATGATCCAACATTTTGTGATTGACCAGTTTTTTTACATTTATTTTTTTAGCATTAATGTGCTACTTTCTTAACATGGCTCTAAATTTCACTAAAAAGCCTTGTTGTTTTGATTTATTTCTTTTGTACTCCATAGTCACAATCCTTAAATATTTAAAAAGCTATATTGATAGCTCTAACATCATCAGGAGAATTTCATGCTATTAGTTGGAGGAAATAATCTTCCAAAATATTTATCAAATGCCCATTCTAGATACTGTGCTTTGTGCCAGGTACACCGCATACAGAAGAAATTAGCGAAATATCATAAAGCAGTGTGGTTTATTTGAGGTCTCCCTTTAATTTTCTTCTGTATTGCCCTGATATTATAAAACATAAGATAAGTTATAAAAGTCTATTTTAAATGTTTTACAGACTCTAAAGTATGCAGAAGGGAGTGGAGACCCACATCAAACTAAACAAAAAACCGTGTTACATTTTCTCAAATTATTCCATACAGCTGTGAAACTCAGCAGTCTTTCAAGCTTTTTAAAGCCTTTTTTGATCCCCTTTCTCACTTAAAGTAAGAACTCTGGCAGTACACCTATATTCTCCTGAGTGGACACAGGCCTTAATAAGTCAGATGTGTTCACCAACAAGCTCAACACCATTTTTCTTCTTCTTAGATTTCGCATCCCATACCTCCTCCCTGCCTCTGTCTTCATGAAGATGTCCCCACCTTTCTCCTCCCACCCCACCAGACTTCTAAACTCCCTGGGACCTCCAGTCTCTTGAGGATTAGGTGCATCTTCTCTGACTAAACCCAGACCCAGCAGTCCTCTGCTGTATATGTATTGGCAACCACATATCATCTGGTGTATGCTGCCTGGTTGGTGGTCCAGAGTATCTGAGTAATCTTGAGGATTTAGGTAAATTGATACTGCTGGTCTTCTTACAGGGTCACCTTACTCCTCAGCTTCTTCCATCTTTTCCCTAATTCAACCACAGGGGTCAGCAGCTTCTATTCTTTGGTTGGGTGCACATACCTGTATCTGACTATTTCAGGTACCTGTTGGGTCTTTTGAAGGGCAGTCATGATAGGTCCCTTTTTGTGAGTGCTCCATAGCCTCAGTAATAGTGTCAGGCCTTGAGACCTCCCTTGAGCTGGATTTCTCTACAGATTCAATGCAATCCCCATCAAAATACCAACACAATTCTTCAAAGACATGGAAAGAGCAATTTTCAAATTCATCTGGAAATGCAAAACCCCCAAAATAACAAAAACAATACTTAACAATAAAAGAATGGCTGAGGTGAATCACCATCCTCAAACTTTACTATAGAGCAATAGTGATATAAACTGCATGGTATTGGTACAGAGACAGACACGTTGATCAATGGAATAGAATTGAAGACCCAGCAATAAAACCACACACTTATGGGGCACTTGATCTTTAACAAAGAAGCCAAACATATACAATGGACAAAAGGAAGCATATTCAACAAATGGTGCTGGCCTAACTGGCTGTCTGAATGTAGAAAAATGAAAATAGACACATATTTGTCACCTTGCACAAAACTCATGTCCAAGTAGATCAAGGACCTCAACATAAAACCTGATACATTGAATCTAATAAAAGAGAAAGTGGAAAAGAGCCTTGAACTCCTTGACACAGGGAGGAATTTCCTAAACTGAACTCCAATGGCTCATGCTCTAAGATCAAGAATTGATAAATGGGACCTCATGAAACTGTAAAACTTCTATAAGGCAAAAGACATAACCAATAAGACAAATCGGCAATCTACAGACTAGAAAAAAAAATCTTTACTAACACTACATCTGATAGAGGGCTAATATCCAAAATATACAAAGAACTCAAGAAGCTAACTGACAAAAAACCAAACAACTCAATCAAAAAATGGGGTATAGAACTAAACCGAGAATTCACAACTGAGGAATCTTGAATGGCTGAGAAGTACCTAAAGAAGTGTTCAGAGTCCTTAGTGATCAGAGAAATGAAAACCTTTCTCTTAGTTTTAGACTGTTTTTTCATAGTTTTATATTAGGTTTAAAAATTATGCTTTACTTTCTTCCTTGAGATAAACATCTGAAGAATGGCTAGGTATTAGTTCTATACCTAGTCATTATATTATAATATATAATATATAAATTTACATATAAATATGTTATATATAACATAATAGCATATTATAAAAATGAATCTTGGAGTGGCATGGAGGAAAGAAGACATTGGTGTCTAAAGGAGAGAGAGAGAGAGAGAGAGAGAGAGAGAGAGAGAGAGAGACAGAGAGACAGAGAGACAGAGAGACAGAGAGAGATATAGATTAGCAATTTAGCTGAGATTTGGGGGCAGAGTGACCAGCCAAGAAAATCAAGGTGAAGCCTTCTCTGGGCAGGCTCCTAAAACTCTCAGGCAGTCTGAGACAGGCACTCAGTACTCATTTGAAATGACTGCCTGTACTGCCGAGAAATGACTTAGGACTATAACCAATATTTAAAGTGAAAACTGAGATTTGGAAGGTTTCTAAGTGTATGCCAGAGAAAATGTACTAGAATGCTTACTACTGAATAATAAGAGAATTATTCTCAATAACACTCTCTTACTTCAGCCCCTACTTTCTGCTTTGTTTACATTATCAAAGAACATTGTAAAACAAAGTATAAGCATGAAAAAATAGTTCAGTTCGTACAGCTCTGTCTGGGCTGTTGTAACAAATAAAACACAAATTATGCAGCTTAAACTTAATTTGCTTCTCATTTTTCTGGAGACTTTTTATTAAGATATTAATCAATTCAGTTTTTGGCAAGAATTCTTGGCATGGCATCTTCAGTATGGCAGAGGGAGAGAGAGAGAGAGAGAGAGAGAGAGAGAGGGGAAAGGAGGGGTGGGGAAAGGAAGAAGTGGAGGAAGAGGAAGAGAGAGAGAATATGAGATTAATTAAATATGGACCTGTAAATCTTTATGCTTTCTTCCTCTTGTTAATTAGGATACCTTATGCTCCTGACTGTAGCTACAAATACTCATGTCCCAAAGACCTCACCATCAAATACCCATCATGAGGGTTAGGATTTCAATATATGAATTTTGACAAGACACAAACATTGAGTACAGAACACACTGCAAACTGAATCTGTCTATTGCCCATTTGTTGATTTTATCTGATAAAAAAAACTTAGGTCTACTCTTTCACTTCACCCTCCATCTTTCAGGATCAAATAAACCATCAAAACATGTGTAATGTTGATTGTTTTATTCTTCATGTCTACCCTAAATTGAGAAGACTTTTCCTACTGGATCTTAAATGTTCTTTTAGAGAATTTATTTAGAGTTTTGTATTGTATGAAAGTAGATAAAAACATAGCTCATGTATTAAGACCATAACCAACCCATTCCTATATTCCATGCTCATCTAATAAAGATCTTTAGGGAAATGTTAGCATCAATGCATATTTCAGTTCAGAATACATACCTGAGGATAAGGACAAAGCTTGATAGGAAATATGCAGGAACTTTGTAGAGTAAAGAGGCTGTCCAGTACCCTTATGCTTATCATCATGAAATGATCTAGAATCTTGGGTAGGATATAAGAATTGTAAAGACCCTAAGGAGAGAGGCTCAAAAGCTAAGTCCCCTAATAGCAAGGGTAGCAAGATCTAAGGATGCTGGGTATCTTTGATCTAGGATATTTTAATTGCTAAATAAATCAATGTGGATATATTGAGCTACATGCCTAGGTGATATTCAAGGGTCCATGCTTGTGGTCACCATCATTTCATTTTTGAATCTATATTATAAGTAAGGACCAGTGAATGATGGAATCTCTATTTGCACGTGGTCCTTCTTCCCTGACTCCTTAAGGTGGCTCCCATATACTCACTAATTACATCATGGCACCGCACCTCAACTCTGTTTTTCCCCTTGTGTGTGTTCCCTTCCTGTCCTATTCATCTGAATTCCTACTGTTGGCACTGGAATATGGATGTTGCTGAAAGGTTCATGTGTTGGCAGCTTTGTCCCCAGAGTAGCTAATTTGGGAAACTCCTTTGAGATGGGGTCTTAGATGAGAGCCTTAGGTTATTGTAGATACTGCACTCAGGAGGGACTGGGTACTTTTTCTAGAATCTCTGAGCTACTGTGAGATAAACTTGTTAGTAGTGCAGACTCTGCCACTCAAGCAACTCTCTAGCTTCCTGTTTCCATCATATACTGCCCCTCTCACGCCAAGAGGCCATTCATTACTCAGTACTTATTAGGACTTAAGTTGTATGCCCAGTCTTGTACTTCTAGCATCATAATAGTGACTTCATAATAGTGAGTTAAAACCTCATCTTTTCTTTACAGATCCAGCTGTGTTGTTATAGTAATAAAAAAATTGATCAACAGCACCCATCCCTCAGTGGGATCCTAACCACAGAATAAAGTGCCAGAGTCTCAAGTTTTCACCATGGTATTTTAGGAAGAATCAAGTTTCCCCTGTTCCAGCACTATCAGAGGCATTCAGTCATCAACAGCTAGAGCTTCTGGTTCACCCTAGATCCAGTGTCTAATCTTGTCTTTACATGAAAGTTGCATCTGTTGGGACTGTTTATCCATTTAGGATAGAGGGAAGGCCAGAAGATAAGATTAAATTGAATTCCTGCCCCAGGCTAGCTTTTTGTACTGATTCCTACAAATCCTATGAGTAGCTGAATGCTGTGATCTAACCTCCTTTAAAAATATTAGAATATTTAATTGTACAAAACAATGGGCTTCATTGTGATCTTTCCACATAAAAGTCTACTTTAATTTGATCACAGTCACCACCCCTCACTATCTTACTAATTTTTTTCTACCACTGACTCTCCACACCTGACCCCTTCATGCTCTCTAAGAATCATTTTTCTACTCCCAGGTCTTTTTCCTGTTGACTTCACATATGAAGTAAAATACATGATACTTGTTTCTCTAAGTCTGCTTTGCGTTGTTTAGCAGGATTAACTCCAATTCTATTTTCCTACTAAAAAGTGTTTTTGTTCTTTTGTATGGCTGAAAAAAAGGTCACACAATTTTACACATCACAGTTCTCTTACTTATTCACGGCACTTATTGATGATCATTTTGTCTGATTCCATAACCTAGCTATTGCATATATGCTAAACTAAACATCACTTTGATTTCATTACAGTCATGAGGGTTAGAGCTAGAGTATATGCTTGCTGTATTTTTTAGTGTGTGTGTGTGTGTGTGTGTGTGTGTGTGTGTGTGTGTGTGTGTGTGTATGAATGAGCATCTCACTAGTGATCTTGACTCATCTAGATCTTCTGAGGCTGGACTTAGAGGTGGGCCACCCCACCCATCCAACATTCACTTGGATTTTGTGGATCAGATCCTAACTCCTCATGCTTGTACAGTAAGTGATTTTGTCACCAAGCTATTCTCCCTTCTCTATCTAAATAATTTTTTGAGGCTTACTGTACTGGCTCCAGTAGTCTCCATTACCACAGACAGTGCATGCATGTTCTTTCTTCTCATTTCCTTCAAGGTTTTGTTGTTTTTGCTATTATTTTATTATTTTGGTTTTTTTGATAATTGTCATTGTATTTTAACTGGATTAATATAAAATCTCTATATAGTTTTATTTGCATTCCCCTGATGACTAAAAATATTAAAGATTTTCTTTATATCTATTGGACATTCTTTATTGAAAAATGTCTACTTAATTCATTTTTGCCAGCTAATTTACTTGGTTACTTGTTCTTTGTGTGTTAGAGCACTCCCATGTTGGATGAATTGCTGGCATGTTTTCTCCCACCCTGTTCTTCATTAACTCTGAAGTTCGCTCTGTAGAATCTTTTTAATGTAATATGATGACATCTAATTCTTGTTGCCATTTCCTGAGCTATAGGAGGCCTACTCAGAAAGTATCTGTTGATTCCCCAGTACATTCTTCCAACAATTTCTGAGATCTAGGCTAAAATCTAGTTTCTGTTTTCCCCACATGGGTTTCTAGCTTTCACAGGAGTATGTCGCTAAGGCAATCTTTTCTTTATCATATCATTTTGGCACCGTTGTCAAAAATCAGATGGCTGTAGTCGTATGGATTTATTTCTGGATCCCCTGTTCTAGTCCATTAGTTAATATGTCTGTTTTTTTGTGTGAGTACCATGCTGGTTTTGCTATTATGGCTTTGTAACATAATTTAAAATTGCATGTTGCAATGTTTAGAATTGTTTTGACTTTTCATGAATTGTTGTATTTCCACATAAATTTTAAAATTTTAAAATTTCCACATAAATTTCTATGATTTTTCAGAATGTTATTGTAATTTTGATCTGGATTGCATTGAACAATATTAATCCTTCTAATCCATAATTGTGGACTATCTTTCCATTGTGTTACAAGAAGAAAACATTGAAGATTATTAAGAAATATATTTTTTATTCATTTAAGCATGGGCAATAAAGAAGAGAGAGATTGTAAAGATCAGAGTATTAAATACTAAGGGTAAAGATTGTTTGTCAAAAGAGAGAATATGAGAGTATCTTAACAGTAGCTCTGAGTACAGGATCACACTGAGTTTGGGAGTTCTGTTGTTCAAAGATTAAATGAGATGCTTTGGTACACTTTTTTTTTATAAAGAACTTTAGTAAATGAGATTATAAGATGTTTTCTGTGGTACACAGTACAGGTTTGCAGTGTGCAGGAAAGATAAAATTTACAGGACAACAGAGTCACAATATATAGGCCACAGGAAGTCAAAATCTACAGACACTGTAAGCATGGCATGTAATATTATCTGTGAAATTCTCTTCATTCTCAGTCAGCAAGGGCCAGAAGCTCCTACAAAGTGTCATATTTTCTGCCTGTCTTTTTTGGTAGACTTGCACACTGTGAGAGTTCAAGCCCATAGTCATTAGGATTGATGGCTATGGAAGTTCCATGTTCTGAAGCTTTTTAATGTTGAACAGGATATCAATCTTACATGTATGACCTGCATAAGAAGATCCAAACTTGGAGAGCAAATGATCATCATCCTGTAGAAATCTTCAAGAAAAAGATGGGTTTTGTTCAAGACATAAACAATAAAGCATACAGAAAATGTTTGTGCTAACCTAAGATCAATATTTAAGCAGGAGGAGGACACTCCCTACTGAGATGTGTCTAAGCACTACCATACTAATAAACTATGAAGTCTCAAGCTAGACTCAGAGATTCAGTTCAGGTATGCAAATCCTTAAATTGAAGAATCTATTGAGATATCAGGATCACACACTCACCATTGCACGTCAACAATTGCAAAAGTAAACCTTTAGATGCTGCCACACATCAAGTGACATTCAATTCTGTAGGAGAGTTGTCTTTATCTCATTTAACTTTTGAGTATAGGAGGGTGATCCTTTGAGCAGTGAGTGTGTGTGCGTGTGCACACACTCACACACACACACACACACACACACACACACACACACACACACAGGGAGCGATTACTACATATTAAGAATATAACAAAACACCAAAAGATAACCCAGAAGAAAAACAGGCAGAGGACTAAAAAAATCTCTCAGAAGATCATACTCCTTGTAATAGTACCCCAAGAACAATGTAAAAATGACCATACCATGATTTTTTTAAAAATGGAATGTATCTTTACATATAACAGGGAACAATGTCTTTTTCTCTTGTTTGAGGAGGACTTTGGAGTCTTCTAAGGTGAGCACATCTGTATGACCAAATACTATGACTGTCAAAAACCAATAGCTTCATGATCCATCTCATGAGTTACTAAAGAAGAACATCACTGGCAGCAAGCCTCATTCTGCCCCTATGGGAGCTTGGGAAGTTGTTTGTTCCTAGGCACATACCTCAGAAAAAGATCTTAAAGTTGATCTATGTTCCACATCTTTTTCACTTGTTTCTTCAGTGTTACATAATTTTCATTGTAGACATCTTTATGTGATTGGTTAGGTTTATACATAGATATGTTATTCTATTTAAGATTGTTGTTCTGATATATTTCTCTGTGAGTTCATTAATAGTGAGTAAAAGCTTCAGGATTTTGTATTTTTATGTTGAATCTTGATACTGTGCTGAAGTCTTCAGGTCTTCATGTCTTTTAATAGAATATTTAGGGTCTTGTACAGGTAGACTTATATGATGTGCAAATAGGATACTATGACTTCTTCCTTCATTTTTGTTTAACCTTTTTCATCCTCTTCCATTATTTCTTTGGCTAAGACTTCTGGAAAAAGTGGCAATCCATGCCTTCCTTTCAGTATTTCTCTAATTAGTAGAGTGCTGGTTAGGTGTTTGTATATGGGATATATATGTATACATATTCATACTCACATATGTAATTATATGTATGCTATATACAGTCTTTATTATGTTAAAGTGTGTTTTTTTCTATTTATAACTCATTAAATGTTTTATCATAAGGGGGGGGGGTGTTAGATCTTGTCAATGATACTTTTCCCATCTGTTTAGATGATCATACAACTTTTTCTGAGAATCTACTTGTATGCTACATTGTACTTAACTAGCTTATGAACCATCAATTTTCCCCTGAAATAAAACCAACTTGATTATATTTCATATTTTTAATGTGTTGCTGATCCAGTTTGAACATACTTTTGTGATGATCTTCCTTTTTGACAATATTTATCTAGAGTTATAACTTGCAGTTGTGCCATTACTCAATCTTGGTATCATAGTAATTGTTGCTTATAGAATGTTTTGGGAAGTGTTCTTCTAGTTTTATAGAATAGCCTAAGGAACATGGGAAGTTGTTATTCTTCAAAATCTCATAAAATTCATCAATAAATCTGTCTTGTCTTGAGTTTTTATGGGGGTGGGGGGCAGGGAAATTTTTATTGTCTCACTTTTTCCTCATAATTGGTATATTAGTCAGGGTTTTCATTCATTTTCTGTGCTTCCAATTTTTTCTTACCTGAATGTAGGATTTCATTAAGTGTGTTTTCTAACTTGTCTCTTGATCATGAATTGTTTTTAATTGTGTTTGCCTTGACTTTATTTCTTCCTTAATCTTGAGGGTAACTATGCTGAGTATAGTTATTTAGTTTGGTGGAGTTTTAATTAATTAATTAGCCTCCAGGATTTGAAGTGCATAATTTTAAGGTCTATAGTCCTTTGGAGTTTTTGTATTGAGAAATCTGTTATTCTAAGGAGTTGCATTTCTAAATGAGTCCTTACTTCTCTTTCACAGATTTCAATGTTCACTCTTTGTCTTGTGATCCTAGTATTTTAACCATAATATGTCATAGAGAGTTCACTTTCTTATTATGTCTATTTGGAGTAATATATTTCAGGGTTATAAATGTTTCCCTAAACTTCTCTAAATTCAAAAAGTTTTCTTACAAAATTCTACTCAATATATTTTCTATGCCTTTAGTCTATACCCTGACAAATTCTATACCTAAAATAGTCCTACAACTTTAATTATGCCCCAGAATTGTTAAGGTAAATGTTTAATAAAGGCCACTGGTCGGCTGACTATCTAAGAGGAGGCAGCTCTGCTTAGCTCTGCTGCCATGTTTTCCCGCCAGAGGCCACACGCGCACCACAGCTAAAAATGGCCAGCTAGAAACACCAGCCCTGGTACCCATTAGATGCCAGCATGGGAGATGGCTCTGCTAATCTACCATGCTATCTCCACAAGGCTGGGCTGAGCCCAGACTATCCTGTCATCCAAGTTAAAAAAAAAAAAAAAAAAAAAAAAAAAAAAAAAAAAAAAAACTTTCTCTCAAACTATAATGAGAGCACAACTATATCAGTTTGTAACAGTAAAGTACAAGATAAACCTAATAACCAGTCCAATATATTGTCAATAAAAAGACTATTGTCATCTATCTTAACTTAAAAAACTATAGTTCTGCACCTGACTCACATCTTGGCTTTAGAATGAATGTCATCTGAACACCATCCTCTCAAATCTGTTCTCTCAGAGTAAATAGCTTGTGTTGGTTATGAGACTATAAGTCCCCAACCCCATCAGAAATTTAGAATGACTGAATTAACTGAAAATATAGGAAATGCAAAGCATAGCTTCCAAAACTTATCCAATTTATAGAGACCACTGAACATCTGGACAGTCCCTATACTTCAAAACGTTGGAGCATCTGGTCTTCAGCCTTCTGGCCCAGGATCATCTGACAGACCTCATAATGCAGAAATTTTTAAGGGCTGATCACTTCGTAGTGGCAGATATACTCAGTCACCTATCCCACAAGTGTGTCCTTTTTCTGTACAATATATTGTCTGTAGATGAAAAGAGGTAATTCTTGCCTAGTGGTTGTATCACCACAACTGGAGTAAAACCAAAGATGCTCAATCTCTTCTTACAATCCAAGACAGGAAAGCTATCAGGATAGACAGGTCTCTAATCAAGTGAACATTGATACGGAAATGTTTGTAACGTCAATTCTGTGGACTTCTGAACTTTTTGAAAACCAACTATCTATGTAAAGCAATCTGGACTTTTGTCTGTTAACTCCTCTCAGCTATTTCTAATTAAAATCTAAAAAACACCCTAACAATAAACTCAGAGCCATGAATTTGCTATAGGCCCTTAACTCACAGGCCATCTCAGATCAGTTAAAAAAAAAAAAAAGTTAAAGCAGGACTGGGTCTAAGCCCTGTACCCACCAATTTTGAATTAATAGAAGAAAATATACCAATGAAACCCTTGAATTTGAAATCAAAATAAATTTTGTACCATTTAAGAAATTATAATTTTGCCTTCTGGCCCAGATACCTGTGGCTGGAGTAGTCTCCCAGCCGATTTGCTCCCCTCTGGAACCTGAGTCCGGAGGCACCCTAGGGAGGTCAAGGACCACAGAGCTGCAGAGGTTCCAAAGAGAGGTCAAGGATCGCAGAGTTGCAGGCATCCTAGAAAGGACACGGCCCACAGAGCTGCAGAGCAGGAGACACCATATCCTGAAGCATCCTAGAGGAGCAACTACATTCAGAGCAGCAAACACCTAGCTGGTCTACTACCATGGAGACACCATATCCTGACATATCCTAGAGGAGCCACTGTACCCAGAGCAGCTGGAGCTCAGGATCATAGAGTCATCTGGATACCGAGGAGTTCTGACACAACCAAGATAAGTGGAAAGGCAGACTCCAGTCAGAAGCAGTGAGTGCTAGTAGCACTACAGCTAACCAAATGGCTAAAGGCAAGTGTAAGACTGTAGACAACAGAAACCAAAGTTACTTGGCATCACCAGAACTCAGTTCCCCCACCATAGCAAGGCCTGAACACCACGTCACACCAGAAAAACAGGACTCAGAATTAAAATCACTTCTCATGATGATGATGGAGGACTTTTAAAATGACATAAATAACACTCTCAAGGAATTTGAGGAGAACGCAGGTAAAAAAGGTAGAAGCCCTTTAAAAATGCAAGAAAACACAACCAAACAGGTGAAGGTATTACACAAAACCATCCAGGATCTAAAAATTGAAGTAGAAACAATAAAGAAATCTCAAAGGGAGACTACCCTGGAGATAGAAAACCTAGGAAAAAGATCAGGAGTCATAGACGCAAGCATCACCAACAGAATACAAGAGATAGAAGAAAGAATCTCATGCGCAGAAGATACCATGGAAAACATAGACATGACGGTTAAACAAAATGTTAAATGTAAAAAGCTCCTAACACAAAACATCCAGGAAATCCAGGATACAATGAGAAAAACAAACCTAAGGATAATAGGTATAGATGAAGGTGAAGACTCCCAAATTAAAGGGCCAGTAAATATCTTCAACAAAATTATAGAGGAAAACTTCCCTAACCTAAAGAAAAAGATGTCCTTAAATATACAAGAAGCCTACAGAACCCCAAATAGACTAGACCAAAAAAGAAACACCTCCCCTCACATAATAATCAAAACATCAAATATACAAAACAAAGAGAAGATACTAAAAGCAGTAAGGGAAAAAGGCAAAGTAACATATAAAGGCAGACCTATAAGAATTACACCAGATTTCTCATCAGAGACTATAGAAGCCAGAAGATACTGGACTGATGTCATACAGGCCCAGACTACTATACCCAGCAAAACTCTCAACCAATATTGATGGAGAAACCAAAATATTCCATGACAAATCCAAATTTACACAATATCTTGCCACAAATCCAGCACTTTAAAGAATAATTGGTGGAAAACTCCAACACAAGGAGGGAAATTACAACCTAGAAAAAGCAAGAAAGTAATCTTCCAACAACCCTAAAAGAAGGTAGCTAAACAAACATAACTCCACTGCCAATAACAAAAATAACAGGAAACAACATTCATTTTTCCTTAATATCAATGGACTCAATTCTCCAATAAAAAGACATAGACTATCTGATTGGATACATAAACAGGACCCAACATTTTGTTGCATACAGGAAATGCACCTTTGTGGAAAAGACAGACACTACCTAACAGTAAAAGGTTGGAAAACAATCTTCCAAGCAAATGGCCCCAAGAAACAAGGTGGAGTAGCAATTCTAATATCAAATAAAATCGTTTTCAACTAAAAGTAATCAAAAAAGATAAAGAGGGACACTTCATACTCATCAAAGGAAAAATGTACCAGGAGGAACTTGCAATTCTGAACATCTATGCTCCAAATGCAAGGGCACCCACATACATAAAAGAAACTTTACTAAAGCTTAAAGCATACATTGCACCTCACACAATAATAGTGGGAGATTTCAACAGCCCGCTCTTAGCTATGGGCAAATCGTGGAAACAGAAACTAAACTGAGACACAATGAACCTAACAGAAGTTATGAACCAATTGGATTTAACTGACATCTATAGAACATTTCATCCTAAAACAAAAGAATATACCTTTTTCTCAGCACCTCATGGTACCTTCTCCAAAATAGACCATATAATTGGTCACAAAACAGGCCTCAACAGATACAAAAAGATTGAAATAATCCCTTGTACCCTATCAGACAACCATGGACTAAGACTCATCTTTGACTAGGACAAAAACAACGGAAAGCCCACATACATATGGAAACTGAACAATGCTCTACTCAATGATAACTTGGTTAAGGAAGAAATAAAGAAAAAAAGTTAAAAACTTTTTAGATTTAAATGAAAATAAGGACACATCATATCAAAATTTGTGGGACTCCACGAAAGCAATACTAAGAAGAAAAATCATAGCTCTAAGTGCCCACAAAAAGAAAATGGAAAGAGCGTACATTAATAACTTGACAGCACACCTTTAGAACAAAAAGAAGCTAATATACCCAAGAGGAGTAGACAGCAGGAAAAAATCAAACTCAGGGCTGAAATCAACCAAGTTCAAACAGAAAGAACTATACAAAATATCAACAAAACCAGGAGCTGGTTCTTTGAGAAAAACAACAAGATAGACAAACCCTTAGCCAGACTAACCAAAGGGCTCAGAGACAGTACTCAAATTAATAAAATCAGAACTGAAAAGGGAGACATAACAACAGAAACAGAGGAAATTAAAAAAAATCATCAGATCCTACTACAAAGGCCTATACTCAACAAAATTGGAAAATCTGGATGAAATGGACATTTTTTCTAGATAAATACCAGGTACCAAAGTTAAATGAGGAGCAGATAAACCACCTAAACAGTATCATAACCCCTAAAGAAATAGAAGCAGTCATTAAAAATCTCCCCACCAAAAAAATTCTGGGGCCAGATGGTTTTAGCGCAGAATTCCATAAGACCTTCCAGGAAGACCTATTATCAATTCTCTTCAAACTATTCCACAGCGTAGAAACAGAAGGAACAATACCCAGTTTGTTATATGAAGCTACAATTATGCTCATACCAAAGCCTCACAAAGACCCAACAAAGAAAGAGAGCTACAGACCAATCTCTCTTATGAATATTGATGCAAAAATACTCAATAAAATTCTCGCAAACCGAACCCAACAACACATCAAAGCAATCATCCATAATGATCAAGTAGGCTTTATCCCAGGAATGCAGGGATGGTTCAATATTCAGAAAACCATCAATGTAATCCACTACATAAATAAACTCAAAGAAAAAAAACACATGATCATCTCACTAGATGCTGAGAAAGCATTTGACAAAATACAACATCCCTTCATGTTAAAAGTCTTGGAAAGATTAGGAATTCAAGGTCCATACCTAAACATAGTAAAAGCAATATACAGCAAGCCAGTAGCCAACATCAAACTAATTGGAGAGAAACTTGAAGCAATTCCACTAAGATCAGGGACTAGACAAAGCTGCCCACTCTCACCATACCTATTCAATATAGCAGTGG
The DNA here is from genome assembly GCF_011762505.2 of Arvicanthis niloticus. Classification (NCBI taxonomy): domain Eukaryota; kingdom Metazoa; phylum Chordata; class Mammalia; order Rodentia; family Muridae; genus Arvicanthis; species Arvicanthis niloticus. The sequence continues at coordinate 27,438,001 of NC_133433.1, read as the reverse complement.
AAGTCCTAGCTAGAACAATTAGACAACAAAAGGAAGTCAAAGGGATACAAATAGGAAAAGAAGAAGTCAAAATTTCACTATTTGCAGATGATATGATAGTATAATTAAGTGACCCTAAAACTTCCACCAGAGAACTCCTAAACCTGATAAACAACTTCAATAAAGTGGCTGGATATAAAATCAACTCAAACAAATCCGTAGACTTCCTATACTCAAAAGATAAACAGACTGAGAAAGAAATTAGGGAAATGACACTCTTCACAATAGTTACAAATAATATAAAATATCTTGGAGTGAATCTAACCAAGCAAGTGAAAGATCTGTATGACAAGAACTTCAATTCTCTGAAGAAAAAAATAGAAGAAGATCTCAGAAGATGGAAAGATCTCCCATGCTCCTGGATTGGCAGGATTAATTTAGTAAATATGGCCATCTGGCCAAAAGCAATCTACAGATTCAATACAATCCCCATCAAAATTCCAAATCAATTCTTCATAGAGATAGAAAGAGTAATTTGCAAATTTATTTGGACAACAAGAAACCCAGACTAGAGAGAACTATTCTCAACAACAAAAGAACTTCTGGGGGAATCACCGTCCCTGAACTCAAACTATACTACAGGGCAATATTAATAAAAACCGCATGGTATTGGTACAGAGACAGGCAGGAAAATCAATGGGATAGAATTGATGATACAGAAATGAGTCCACATACCTATGGTCACTTGATCTTTGACAAAGGAGCTAAAACCATCCAGTGGAAAAAGGACAGCATTTTCAGCAAATGGTGCTGGTTCAACTGGAGGTCAACATGTAGAAGGATGCAAATCAATCCATTCATATCTCCTTGGACAAAGCTCAAATCCAAGTGGATAAAAGACTTTCACTTAAAACCAGATACACTGAAACTAATAGAAGAGAAGTTGGGAAAGACCCTTGAATATTTAGGCACAGGGGAAAACTTACTGAACAGAACACCAATGGCTCATGATCTAAGATCAAGAATTGACAAATGGGACCTCATATAATTGCAAAGCTACTGTAAGGCAAAGGACATTGTCAATAAGACAAAACAGCAACCAGCAGATTGGGAAAAGATCTTAACCAATCCTACATCCGATAGAGAGCTAATATCTAAGATATACAAAGAACCCTAGAAATTATACTCCAGACAATCATATAACCCTATTAAAATGGGGTACAGAGCTAAACAAAAAATTCTCAACAGAGGAAACTCAAATGACTGAGAAGCACCTTAAGAAATGCTCAACATCCTTAGTCATTAGAGAAATGCTAATAAAAACAACCCTGAGATACCACCTCACACCAATCAGAATGGCTAAGATCATAAACTCAGGTGATAGTAGATGCTGGCAAGGATGTGGGGAAAGAGGAACACTCCTCCATTGTTGGTGGGATTAAAAGCTGGTACAACCACTCTGGAAATAAGTCTGGTGGTTCCTCAGAAAACTGGACATAGCATTGCCTGAGGATCCAGCTATACCACTCCTGGGCATATACCCAGAAGATTCTCCAACTTATAATAAGGACATATGTTCCTTATTATATATATATGTTTGTAGCAGCCTTATATATAATAGCCAGAAGCTGGAAAGAACCAAGATATGTCCCTCAAGAGAAGAATGGATACAAAAAAATGTGGTACATCTACACAATGGAGTACTACTCAGCTATTAAAAATAATGAATTCAAGAAAATTTTAGGTAAATGGATGTATCTAGAAATTATCATCCTGAGTGAGTTAACCCAATCACAAAAGAACACACATGGTATTTATTCACTATTAAGCGGATGTTGACTCAAAAGCTTGGAATAGCGAAGACTCAACTCGCAGACCACATGAAGCTCATGAAGAAGGAAGACCAAGAGGGGATGCCTCAGTTCTACTTAGAACGAGTAACAAAAATACTGAAGAAAGCAATTATGGAAACAAAACATGGGACAGAAACTTAAGGAAGGGCCATCAGGAGACTATTCCACCTGGGTATTCATCCCATATACAGTCACCTAAGCTAGACACTGATGTGGATGGCTGGAAGTGCATGCTGTCAAGAAAATGATATAGCTGTCTCCTTAGAGGTCTGCCAAAGACTAACACATTCAGAGGATGATGCTCACAGTTAACCACTGATATGATCAAGGGTTTCCCAATGGAGAACTGAGAGAGAAGACTGAAGGAGCAGAAAGGGTTTGTGACTCCAGGAGGAAAGCAACAATACCAAACAACCAGAGCCCCCCAGGGTCTAAACCACAAGCCTGGGAGAACATAGGGAGGGACCCATGACTCCAGTGGTACATGTAGGGGAGGATGGCCTTGTAGGGCATAGATGGGAGAGGAGTTTCTTGGTCCCACAAAAAACAAACACAGAGTGTGTGGGGGGGAATGTGAGGGTGGGGAGGCGGTAGTAGGGGGGTAGGTGCCTCATAGAAGTGTGAGGAGGGGGGATGGGATAGGAGGTTTCTGGGTGGTGGGAGGAGGTGGGGTAAGGGAATAAAATCTGAAAGGTAAATATAATACCCAATTAAAAAAAAGAGATGAAAAAAATGGAAAAAGGGAGAAAAAAAGAGAAAGAAAAAATGAAAGAAAAAAAGAAAAATAGGAGATTTAATAACACAAATGGAAGAATTTAGAAATTTAGGAGGCAGTTTATGTTAATGGAAACAGCATCATAGAAACTGGAAAAATCTCACCCTCATAGAAGCACAAAGAGTGGGAATGGGATAAGGGGTTCCTGGGTGGTGGGGAGAATGGGATAAGGGGTTCCTGGGTGGTGGGGAGAATGACATTAGGGGATAAAATTTGAAATGTAAATATTACAACCAATTTTAAAAAGGGAAAAAAAAGTTGTTAGAACCAACATCTTTAAAAAAATGTCAGCCCTCTAGGAAAAAAAATTTTTTTTCTTGATACTAAAACTTGTTCAGAGAATTGTACATTGCAGAATACACAGCCTTGGTGTATCTACTCATCAAGCATACTGAGCAGACCTGCCCAAACCTCCGATGCCCTGGAATTCCATCTACATTCAGTGAAGACACAGCATCAGAGGCTTATCAATTTATTCTTCCCCCACCCCTCTTCTAATATCTCAACACCCGTAATCAGCTTGAAGAAGTTAAAGAAGAGTCAGCGCCCCTATTCCCTGGGCTTGGGAACTAAGGTGGTTAATAATGGTCTGTCTTTCCAGGGAAAAGTAGTGGTTTTGTTGGAACAGGGAGGATTAGCTAGGACTTATTGCATAGCCATAACCCATTGGTAGAAATCTGTATAATTAATACCAAGATGAAGTTATAATTTCTTAAATGATACAAAATTTACTTTGATTTCAAATTTAAGGTTTTCATTGGTATGAGCTTCTTATTGATATAAAAGTGAGATGAATATTGATATTCTCATGGGCATTGTGCCTGTATAACACATTTAGGAACACAAGGCCTAGACCCAGTCCTTCTTTAACTTTTTTAACTGATTTGGGACAGTTAGCCTATGAGTTAAGGGACTAAAGCAAATTCATGGCTTTGAGTTTATTGTTAGGGTGTTTTCCATATTTTACTTAGAAATAGCTGAGAGGGGTTAACAGACAACAGTCCAGGTTACCTTACATGTATAGTTGGTTTTCAAAACGTCAGAAGTCCATAGAATCGACGTTACAAATATTTCTATATTAATGTTCATTTTGATTAGAGACCTGGTTCTGGTTAGTCAACAAAATGATGGACTGGGTATTAGGACTATCTTGTACCTCACTGGTACAATTAGGAATAATTATGCTCTAATTGTATTTTGAGAGAAAAGTTTTATTTTAACAGAAAGGGTGATATGTAGGAGGAGCTAAGGGGGAAGGAGTATGGAGAGGAAGAGATGGAGTAAGCAGAGGAGAAGATGAAGGAGAGGAGAAGCTAAGTGATGAGAGAGAGAAAGAGAGAGAAAGAGGGGGACATGGAGGCAGATGTTCACGTGTCTCCACCAGTCAAAGATAGTTTATATATTTAGGTTGGGTGTTGGGTTACACTTCTGATTGAGCATTACCAAACTTATAAAGCCTTTCATTAACATTTAAAAAAATTGTATAAAAGCAAAAAGGACAAAAGGGTATGGGATAGGGGTTTTCTAGGGAGAGGAAATGGGGAAAGGGGATCGCATCTGAAATGTAATAAAATATAAAAGAAAAAAGAAATTATAATTTCAGCTAAGTATTATATAGATTTTTACCAATAGGTTATGGCTATGTAATCAATTCTAGCTATCCCTCCCCGTTCCAATAAAACCATTACGTTTTCCTAGAAAGACAGCCTAATGTTAACCACCTAAGTCCCAAAGCCCAGGGAATTGGGCACCAACTCTTCATTAACTTCTTTAAACTGAATACAGGCATTGAGATATTAGAAGAGGAGCAGGGGGAAGGGTAAATTGATAAGCCTCTGACATTTGTGTCTTCATTGCATCCAGCTGGAATTCCAGGACATCAGAGGTTTAAGCAGGTCTGCTCAGCTTATTTGATGAATAGATACACCAAGGCTGTGTATTCTGCAAAATACAATTCTCAAAACAAATAGTATTAAGATTTTAGTATCAAGATAATTTTTTGTTTGAATTCTAGAATCTAGTCTTCTGGCGGCCTGCCTCTGTCATGTCTAATTCATATAATTCTAGGAGGTAGAAACATCTTAATCATCTCTTTTGAAAACATACAGATAAAACCTTTTTCCCAAAACAGTAAATGCTTGAGCCAGTAACCAGAAAAACCTTTATCTTGACCTATTTCCTGGAGAAAAAATATAACCACAAAACTGAAAATTACACCGCATCTTGAAAATAAAATCAATTTAAGATGAATGAAGTAACTAAAGTACTATATGTGACTATTCTTAGGCCTTTCCTATTTTGCCAAGCAGAAATGAACCCAGAATTCACGTAGGGCCCACATTAGATGGAACCCAAGTCTCCTGTGAAGCAATATAACTTTATATCATCTGAATACACCTGATTTACACTATCTTTCTGTTCAGCCCTCTGCCTAGAAGTTTTTATTATTATTATTATTATTATTATTATTATTATTATTATTATTATTATTATTTATACCACCTATCTGTTTGGCTCTCTTTCTAGAGAGTCTCTAGTTATACACTGTACTCTCTACTCTAGAGTCAGTGACAATTTCCCTATCTTAGCTCCAAACCATGAGTGAAAATCCCCACATTATTCAGACAAATCTGTTAATAAATCTTTCCTAAAAGCAAATAATCCCTTTATTTATAACTTTATACTTAAATCAGTAACGGTTCCATAGTGGAGGCTTATTCATTTAGCTCTCTTGGCTCAGAGCACCTAATAATGTCTACCTGTCTGTATGTGGTGAGATTCCCCACATGAATCGAACATAACTGTTTCTAAATCTATCTTAAGAACAAATAATCTCAATTTTAATTCACAGTTCAAATATCTCTGCCCTAAAAGTAATCTACTTCCTTCTTTTCCTAACGAAAAGCAACCTGTGTTTCCCCATAGCTGGGGACATCAGCCTACAAGCAATTTCTTTGTTCAGGGTTCCTGCGCTAGGAGTCACGTGACTTGTCTCAGTGCTACTTACTCACTCTCTTTCTTAAAAAAATAAAAATACAACTTTTACTCTCATGTGAAATAGACTTGAATTTCTAGTGAGTTTGTGCCCGAAATTCGTGTGCCACTTGTTAAAGTTGACACTCAGTCAGTAGAGCATGGGACTCTTAATCTCAGGGTCACGGGTTCATGTCCCACACTGGTGCCACTTTGTTGAAGTTAATATTTAATAAATGGGGCTGTGTGGACCGACCATTTAAGTGGCGGTGACTCTGCCTGACTCAGGCCACTGGCTCAAGTAGGCCAGAAGCATCGACCCTGGCTCTCACGAGATGCTAGCATGGGAGATGGCTCTGCCAATCTACCACTGTCTCCACAAAGCTGGGTTGAGCCCAGACCATCCCGCAATCCATGCAGTACCTGGTAGAAATGAGACTCTAATGCTTAAAGACTATCCAGAGGCTTTATATGTTACTAATGCTTAATTAACAAGATGCTCACACAATTAGAAGTGTTAACCAATTAACTAACCTGGATATAAGTTGTTACCCAGGACTGCTCTTGGCTCTCCATGGCTCCTATGCCTCATTCTAGATCCTCCTCTTCCTTCTCCTTTTCCTCTCCTCCCACATTAGCTCCTTCCAAATTACTGAGTTTATTGTAAAATGTAGGGGGTGAGTATTCTGCTACACAGAGGTCTTGTAGTTTTGTTTATAACTTTCTTGTTATCATTACTGTGTATTCTAACTTGTCAATCCTATCTTCAGGACCTAAGATTTTCTGTTTTACCTGATACAATCAAATAACGAGATACCCATTGAGATTTCTATTTATCTTCCTCAAATTTCTAATTTTCAATACTTCTGGTTTTTTAATAATAAAATCTTCTTTTATATTTTGTTTGCTTCTTTGTTTGGTTGGTTTTCTGAATTCTTTGGCATTATCTGTCTTTAAAAACTCATACTTTTGAGTTCTTTACTTGGTATTCTTTTCATTTTAACATCTTTAAAGTCAGCTGTTAGAGACTTATGAGTTTTTGAAGTCTTGTTTCCTTTTCAATTTTTATTGTGTTTATTGGATCTATATCTCTTATAGTTTTATGTAGAGGTCTTTTCAGGGAATAGCCTTCTTTGTCTACTGTGTCCTAAGATATTGACTTTCTGGAAACTGTAGACTATGTCTCCAGTTGGGGTTTTTACTCTACACCTATTTCTTTTTCAGTATATGTAAACTTGGTAGTGATACTTTCTGTGCAGGTTTCACAAGAAAAGGGGGCTTCTAGTAAATCAGGAAGATTTTCTGTTAATAGAGCCATCTATAAGATGTACCCTCTGTAACTACTCCTCTTGTTTCTGTTCGTAATGCATGCTTTGAAAAACTTTGTGCTGCAGTTTCTCATAAATGTGTGTCCATGTACTTTCTTTCGCTTCTTTCTGTTCTTGCTGTAGGCATAGAAGTTCATCAACGGGTCTTCAGAACTCTTATGCTCTTGCTTTACCTATTTGGAACCCAGTCATTGACATAGAGAATTTTTTTTATCTCCCCTACTTTTTGGGCTAAGGCTAATTGCTTAGTGGCAAAACATCTACACAGGTGACACTGGCCATTACAGTTCTGAGTAGAAAGGGGAAATAGCAATATTTGTAGCAAGTAGCAATAAAACACGTACCAAAAAAGTAAAAAAAAAAAAAAAACAAAAAAAAAACAAAAAACAAAAAACTAAGTGTTAATAATCACATCTTGAACCATGACAGTAATAACAGGAATCATAGCAGCAGAAATAACCAAAACATTTCAAACATAAAAAACAGATAGATGGATGGATGGATAGATAGATAGTTTAAATAGATAGATAGATAGATAGATAGATAGATAGATAGATAGATAGATAGATAGATAGATAATAGATAAAAATTTATTAGGAGAGTAAAAGATATAAGACAGAAGTTAATTAAATATATAAGAAAACAATAAAGGGAAAATATATACAAATAATTCAGTGAATAAAGAAACATTGTGTTAATTTTTAAAATAATAAAAAAATTATTGTCGGTCCTGAGCAGTTGTGAGGGCATGTGTGGATATTTAATACTTCTACTCCAGTCAGTCTGTACTTCCTCCTTAGGCTATGTGTCTCTGGGAGAGAACAAGGCTTGGATCTTCACCTTCTTTTTTGTGTGTTGTTCACCAGCCAGTCAGTGAAAATGACTGAGTTATGCATGTTGGGGAGGTTTTCTGAGGATATTAGTGTTACAGCTCTCTTATATGACACTCAATGAAACAGCTCTCTTAGACAACCTTTAGTGAAACAGCTTGTGCATATTCATGTTATTTAGAGTGACCAAGGGCTGTATATGAACCTTGGAGAATGAGAAGAAGTTTTCTGGGTGAATGTAAAATAATTGGCTAGAAATTAAAGTACTAGGAATGCCTCATTTGCATGGAGAGGTATTCAAGGAATCACTGGTAATACTTGCTGGGCAAGTTCTCATCAGGAAAGAAGTTGAACTTGAAGGCTTACCAAGGTCTATGTGACATTTCTCAAGTAAAAAATTTAGGAGTCAGGCTTCCCAGATAAGGTCAAGTAAAAAAGAGGAAGCCCTGCTGGAAAAGGGAGTCCTCCATTTACACTGAACTCAGAGGACCTATGAGGAAATGGTAGAGTTAGATCTGGTTCAAATGGCTTTATTTTCTGTGCTCACTATTAAAAAAAAAGTAGCAGAGGACCAACACTGCCTAGGCTGGGATTTTCTATGAAAAGTTTAGCTCAGTCAATTTTTGGAGCTCTGCTCAGTGACATCCTTCCAACTCCATGAATGCTAAACCTCCCCTCATCCCCAGGTGACTCCAAAGAAGTCCACAAGGAAGGGTGGGTATCTTGTTGTACTTGGTAAAGGTGAGGCCATTTGTATGCTTACTATCACTCTGACCATGTGTCCCAGGCTACAAATATATCTGTGTACTTGCTCTCTCTCCAAGTACCTTCCCTACTGGCATCTTAAGCCATCAGTCTTAAAGCTCTACTCCAACCCAAATCCCATAGTATGTGTTTTTCAATGAGTTCCTGTAATATTGGAGAGACACACTGGACCACCTAATAAGTGGTAACTGGGTGGTATACTTCTGAATTCCAAGGTAAAGAAAACAATTTCGGGACTTGTCTCCTAAAGCTTCATACTGGGTAATCCCTTCTCAAGGTTACTGTTAGAGCTCCCAGCTTTATGTCCAGCAGGCACTTGAGAAATCACAGTGCTTCCTTGTCAGGAGAACCAGTGCCCTACACAGCCCTGGCATGACTCACTCCAAACTCTTCAGCATCTTTTTTATTTTTTTCCTCATGGTGTCCCTCCCTCTTTCTTCTCTTGTCTATCCATTCTGTTTTCCTACTACACTCAATGTACTCAGCTCTGGTACAATCTTCTGACCATCTATTCTGTAACCATTGTTTCTAGGTTTCTCCAAGTCTCTGTCCACTATTAATCCTAAGTGTGTCTCCTCAGTCTTCCAACTGCTTTCAGAGAAGCTGCTATTTACCTCTAACCTGCCATCTTAACTTCTCCTATACTCATCAAGGTACTTAACAATTTTATTGCATACATTCATGGTGCATGATGTTCTGTTACATAAAGGTATTTTCGTGCAAGCATGTTGAGCATACCCCATAGAGTCCCACCTCCCCTTTCTTCATGCTCCAGCTTTTTAGTGCATCATGTTTTGTAGAGCACTTTCCCTACCTGTTATGCTGATTGTGGGAAAGCAAAGAAGAAAATGGTAAGAGGGTAAAAAGGTAGGAATTCTTCCTCTTGATGCCCTGTCTTTCTACTGGAGGTGGACTCTACAGGTTTCCTTTCTCCACTGTAGGACATTTCACCTAAGGTCCCTCCCTTCCTTTGAGCCCTGAGATTCTCTCCCCTCCCAAGTCTCTGGTATATTCTAGAGGGTCCTCCTACCTTCTACCTCCTAAAGTTGCCTGTTTCCATTTTTTCTGCTGCTCCTCGAGGATTCAGTCCTGTCTCATCCCCAAATACCTGATAATGTTCCCCTCTTTTCCTCCCTGTCACCTTTCCCATTCAGCTTCCTCCCTCCCTTTTCCCACCTGTGATTGCTTTCTTTTCCTTCTCAAGTGGGATTGAGGCATCCTCACTAGGGGCCTTTGGCTTGTTAGCCTTCTTGATTTCTGTGAATTGTATCCTGAGAATTCTGTACTTTTTTAGACTAATATCCACTTATTAGTTAGTAAATACCATGCATATCCTTTTGGGCATGAGTCACCTCACTCAGGATGATATTTTCTAGTTCCATCCATTTGCCTGCAAAATGCTTGATGTCTTTGTTCTTATTAGCTGAGTAGTAGTTCATTGTGTAAATGAACCACATTTTCTGTATCCATTCTTCTGTTGTGGGACAATTAGATTGTTTCTAGCTTCTGGCTATCACAAATAAGGCTGCTATGAATATAGTGGAACATGTGTCCCTGTGGCATCTTGGGGCATCTTTGGGGGTATATGTTCAAGAGTTGTATAGCTGGGTCTGAAGGACAGGGTTGCCATCACAGTCAAAAACTCTGACCGAGAATTGTTTCTGTCTTAAAGAATTGCAGGAACAAAAATGGAGAAGAGCCTGAGGAAAAGGAGGTCCAGTGACAGGCCCAAACTGGGATCCAGCTCAGGAGGAAGCCCCAAGGCCTGACACTATTACTGATGCTATGGTGCTTACAAACAGGGACCTATCATGACTGCCCTCTGAAAGGCCCAACAAGCAGTTGAAAGAATAAGATGAAGATATTTACACCCAATGGACAGAAGCAGATGACCCTTGTAATTGAATTAGGGAAAAGATGAAAGAAGCTGGGGGGGGGGGGGGCGGTGACCCTATAGGAAGACCAGCAATCTCAACTAATCTGGAAACCCTTTTTAGTCCCCTGGGGATAGCTCAGACACTGAGCCACCAACCAGGCAGCATATACCAGCTGATATGAGGCCCCCAACACATAAACAGCAGATGACTGCTGGGTCTGGGTTCAGAGAAGATACACCTAACCCTGGAGAGACTTGGAACCCCAGAGTGTGGGGAGGTTTAGTGGGGTGGGGACATCCTTTTGGAGACAGGGGTTGGGTGAGGGGGAGGAGGTATGGAATGTAGAACAAATAGTTAGAAGGTGGATCAGAGTGGGGATAAAGTCTGGACTGTAAAAAAAGAAAAAAGGTGAGAATCCAGCTGAGTATTTATGTGAATCAAGTCAGAGTATGACCAAGAAAGACAAGAGAAAAGGCCAGCAGAATATACTTTGAAAGTAGCATCTGAAGTATTTCTGGTGTCTAAAATATTTGTGTGTCTAAAAAAATACAATTTAGGATGACTCATTTGGCTTTGTGTTTGTTTGTTTGTTTGTTTGTTTGGTTGGTTGGTTGGTTGGTTGGTTTTGACCTTGAGAATAAAGGTCAGCAGAAATGAAAACAGAGGGATAGATCAGGGTTCAGTTCTGGACAATTTCAAGCTTGAAGTATCTACTGAGCATCTCAGTAAAAATGCAAAGAAAGCACCCTGTGGTGAAAATTTTGGTCTCTTTAAAAACACAGTTATAGTATGTGAATATGTTTTATTTTAATCCCAGGTGTGGGACATGGCTGTTTCAGATTTTCCACAGCAGCTGACTATGATTTATTTCATGCTGTGACAGGGGCATGATTTTGTCTGCTGAATATAGTTTATGTTTGGAATTCTGGGGACTCTTGAGAGGGTATAAAAATGTCAGAGCCCTGAGAGGTTAGAGGCTTTTGCTCCCCCTGCTGTGACTGGTCCCTGCTGCTGCTTTTACTGGTTGCTGAATGCTTTTGATGTAATGTTGGTTGCTGGTTGGAAATATCTTGACAACGAAGATGAAGATTGGACTTTAAAAGAATTAAACACCTCTATTCAGTAGTAAATAGACTAATGAGATCTCCAGCCCCTTACCCTCTAACCAAGTGTTGGGGGATAGTTTGGAAGAAATTAGGGTGGAGAAGGGTGGTAGATATAAGAACCCAATAAAGTAGCCAGAAAGTACGACTTCGCCACCATGTTCAAATAGTGCATCGAGCTTACAGATGTACAGGAGTCACCAGCATATAGGGGGTATTTTCACTGTGGTGTTAACACAGTTAATAATCTTGTTTATTGTTTAATTTCATCAAATTGTTAAGAAAATGAAAGTTAGGGCCTGGTATCATTTAAGGTAGTGGAAATAAAGGAGAATTAGCAAAGAAATAGAATTAGAAAAGAGAGAAGCCACTGAAACGGAGGGGAGAAAGGGTGGGTAGGTAGTGTAGAAGGGAATTCATTAAGAAAAGAATGGTATCTTTTGTCAAATGCACTAAGCCTCATAAGGGGACTCAGGACTTGGACACAGACCCCCTGTGATGTTAGAACTTAATGCCTGAGAAACAACTATTGCTTTCTGAGTGTGTGCAAGAGAGGGTGGGGGATAAAGAATAAAAGAAAGGAAGTCCAGGAATATTTTGCTGTAAAAAGCCTTCAAAACCTAAAAAGGTGGCTAGAAAGAAAATGGGGATCAGAAAAAGTGGGTACAGATGCCTGCAGGTGACACATAAATTGGTGAAATGTGTGAGCTCTGTTCTGATGGTGTTTCATTTTTTTCTCAGTGAAATGAGGGTAAGGATGGGAAAGAATATGTCTAGAGTTTAAGAGAAAAAAACAAATAAACAACAAATTCAGTAGGTAGAATCTGAACAGATTAAAATGATGGGGCAAGTTTGCTGAGTAGCCTCGGCTTCCACTTTGGGTTGATAGTCAAGGATCTAAAAGACATTCAGTTACATAAAGCCATCTCTCAGCCAGCAGCGATGCATAAATGCCGACTGCACAGGTTCAGACCAGAAGAAAGTGGAGAGCAAGCTTTAACCAGTGTATGTGGGGTGGGTGGGGTGGGATGTTTTCCCAATCATGAGGAACTTCAGAAACTATGATGCATTTGAGCAGTGTTAAGCATGAATAAGCATGGTAAGTAGAAAGGCTTAAAGCAACCAAATTGAGGAAAAGTCTAAATCCAAGTGTAGTTTCTGAAATGAGCTGACCACAGAATGGAGCTAATCAAAACAGGATTATTAAAGCTGAGACTATAAAGGTACAGAGTAATGATAAGGTTAGGTTATATCAACATGAATTAATCTCTAGGATAAGGTCACTTATGCCGAGATCACATTTCTGATAGACCAGGAATCTGTGTTGAGCAGGAGTTGATTCTGAGGTAAGTCATGCCATGACTGTGTCTGAAGGTCTAATTTTAGAAGTTACATAGCTACACAAAGTGTTAATTAGCTCTGAAGTAATGAAGGATGGAAGAAATGGGGGGATAGCAGAAATAATGTGTTGAATGTGCTGGACATGACATGAGACTGTTTCTTTGCATTTTTGATAATGTAGTTCTGACATGACTAAATTCCAGGGGTCAGAATCTCTACTTTAGACAGAATGAGCCTTAAAGGCAGGGAGGTTAAGTATGGTGACCAAGAAAACTCTGAGTCTGAACTTTGATCTCTTATCCATTAGGTCCATCTTTTTTTTTTTTTTTTTTTTTTGGACAGGTGCAGTGATTATGGTGAAGTAAGTGGAATTAATAACTAATTCTGTGGTTACTGGATCAATGGGATTAGAGACTATTGAGAACAATATTGGACACAAAGCCCTGCAATATATATGATCTTACCTAATCCTCATATTAATCTTGTTTATTAAATAATTTGGCAGGATCATGGGGCCAGTAATTAGCAGAGTCTGCATACAAACATATTTGCTCTGACCTTTCTATACTCCTTCTTCTAGCTATGTGTAGCCATTACTTTTCAGACATGCACCAGTATAACTTTAAAGAGATTCTAAGTGGTTTTGAATAAATATACTAATAAGCAAACCATTGCTAGTTATCTCTTTTCAGAATCTACCAGAAAATTCTCATAATTCCTATGTTTCCATGGGAACATTTGTCAGCACAGAATGTAGCATTCTTCGTGTCATGGAATGTTCTCTCTAGAAATTCACCCATTCTCTTCACTAATACTTGTTGAGCAAATATTCTATGCAAGTGCTGTGTCGAGGGCAGAGGATTCCATCCTCTCAGTTTTACAGGAAGTGTCAATCGGCCTGTACCAAACACCTCAGCTACTCTACAGGGCTTTCTGAGTCTGATACAATTTAAGTCATTGCATTTGACCTAGAATACACTCTATCTCTGAGGACCTAGTTACCTAAGAGATCTCCCTAGTGAGTTTGGCACAAAGCACCATCGGCCACAGTACACTAGAACTGGATTTGAATTCTGGAGAAAAAGAACCAGGGTATTTTCCAAAGGGAACTTCCTATTCAAAATGGCCCAGTGTTGAAGCTAGATTTTAAAATGCCTAACTCTAAGTGGCTTGGGTTGCCTCTCCTCCTTACCACCTATCTTTTACTAGAAAATTTGGTTTAGCACATTCATATAGTCACTTATGGGCCCATGGTCACAAACTCCCCTACCAGGGTACCAGGCAAAGACCAAGTAGCAGAAGCCCTGAGCACCAGTGTCTAAGGACAACTGGTCCTACATCTACTGGGTGAGAAGAATCTCACGTTGGTCAGGTTGGTGCTAAAATAGTGGAGTGTTGTGGCAAGTGATGGTGTGGCGATGTGTCAGTGAGGGTTTTTACATGCAGAGAATGTCACTATACAGGAATGCAAACTCACCTGTAGCTGCCCTGGGGAGGGGCCAGGGAATGGGGAGCGGGAACGTTAATCTGTATCTCCAGATCCATTAAGAGGCTGACTAGAACTCTTCCTGGGTGTATCACCAGTGCCCACCCCCCACTCTGAACTCTGGTGTGAGTCACATTGCAATTTAAGGATTAGCCTCTTTGTCCTTTACATTTGAAAAGCTAAGCAAGGCAAACTAAAGCACGGGTTTTCTTAATTAAAAAAAGAAAGAAAGAAAGAAAGAAAGAAAGAAAGAAAGAAAGAAAGAAAGAAAAGAAAAATATATCCCATATTTTATTGGGATTTAAAGATTTTTTTTTAACTGCAACGTATTATATTCTTACAGTCATTTCTTCAGTTGTGAGACTATACAGTGAGTCTGAACGTTTATAGGTTTAAGGAAAGGTAATTGCAGTTTTGGAAAAAGAGAGGTGGCATTAGCTTTGTGATCTGCTACTCCAGCGCGGGGGGCCAAGGGCTGGGCTAGTCCTCTTTCCCCAGGTTACTAGCCGTGTCCCTCCTCCCACGGCGCTCTAGGCTGCCGCCAGAGGTGCAGCGTTGCCCACCTGCGGTTAGAAGTGCCCCCCCAACCCCCGCCACTATGTCTGCCTAGTACTGGTGCCTCAGGCTCATTAAACTCGTGGGGAGGGGGGCGGGGTACACGCACCCATCTCCTGAGATGGGTAGAGCCCCAGGGCCTTCACATTTCTCCAGGCTGGGGTTTTGGCAATACAGCATCCCTGTGGCCGCCCTCTCCTTACCACGAGGACCCGACCTCTGCTGCCAGCTTTGCTTTAGGTGTTCCAGCCCTGCAGGTCCTGTGCCACCCAGGATCTCCAAAGCATGGCACGCCCACTACCGCCGCCAGTACTGGGGCCCTAGCTTCCTAGTTAAAGTGTGCTGTTCATCCTCTCCAGCAACACACCTAGCACCACACCACACCCCACCAGGTGCCCGAGCGCCCCGTACAATACAAAGACACCAGCTCTTGCCCAGCCCTCGTCGCTGCCACGCCCGCATGTGTCCACGGCCCCCTGCCCTCGGCGGTGGCTCAACACGGAGACTCTTAACACGCGGCGCGCAATGCCCACCCCATCCCCCCAGCGTCGAGGCAATCCACTCAACGCTCTCCGAAATCCCACGAGCTCGGGCCTCCGACTGCCGTGCTGCTACCCTGGGCGTCCAGCACTGGCCAGCCCGACACCCCCACCGGCCGCTCCCCTCGATCGCGGCCCCTCCTCCGGGCCCTCCTTCTCGCCCCTCCCCAGCCAGGGTGGGAGCGGCGGCAGCTGGAAGGGAAGGGATGAGGTCATCCTCTCCCTCGGAGTCAGCTGGTGGAGGAGAGGCTGCGGGAGGAGGGAGCGCGCGCGAGGGGAGGAGAGGAATGTGTAGGTCCGAGGAGCGCCGCGGCGGCCGCTGCTGCTCCTGCTGCTGGCGGCGGCGGCGGCTCGTGCTGCAGCCGCGGGGCCGGGCCGGCGCGGAGCGCGGGCGGCTGTCAGGGGCGCGCGCGGGCCGGCGCGAGCAGCTGGGCTCGGCGCAGGCAGCCAGGCGGCGCTCCTGCGGGTCCCGAGCGTGCGGCTAGCCGGGCCCAGCGCCCAGCCCCGCGGGCGGCGGCGGGCGAGCGGGCGCCGGAGTAGGAGCAGGAGAGCGGCGCGGCCCGGGAAGGAAGCCGGGGCGAGGCGAGGAGGTGGCGGGAGGAGGAGACAGCAGGGACAGGTGTCAGCTAAAGGAGGACTCTCCTCCGCTGCCGAGGCATCATGGCCGCTAAGTCAGACGGGAGGCTGAAGATGAAGAAGAGCAGCGACGTGGCGTTCACCCCGCTGCAGAACTCGGACAATTCGGGCTCGGTGCAAGGACTGGCTCCAGGCTTGCCGTCGGGGTCCGTAGCCGAGGACATGGAGGCGGCTGGAGGCGGCTGCTGCCCGGACGGCGGTGGCTGCTCGCGCTGCTGCTGCTGCTGCTCGGGGAGCGGTGGCTCGGCGGGCTCGGGCGGCTCCAGCGGCGGCGGCCCGGGCGGTGGGGCGGGCTCGGCAGCGCTGTGCCTGCGCCTGGGCAGGGAGCAGCGGCGCTACTCGCTGTGGGACTGCCTCTGGATCCTGGCCGCCGTGGCCGTGTACTTCGCGGATGTGGGAACGGACATCTGGCTTGCCGTGGACTACTACCTGCGCGGCCAGCGCTGGTGGTTTGGGCTCACCCTCTTCTTCGTGGTGCTGGGCTCGATCTCTGTGCAAGTGTTCAGCTTCCGCTGGTTTGTTCACGATTTTAGCACCGAGGACAGCGCCGCGACCACCGCCTCCAGCTGCCAGCAGCCGGGAGCCGATTGCAAGACGGTGGTCAGCAGTGGGTCTGCAGCCGGGGAAGGCGAGGCTCGTCCTTCCACGCCGCAGAGGCAAGCATCCAACGCCAGCAAGAGCAACATCGCCGCCACCAACAGCGGCAGCAACGGCAACGGGGCCACCCGGAGCAGCGGCAAACACAGGTCTGCGTCCTGCTCCTTCTGCATCTGGCTCCTGCAGTCACTCATCCACATCTTGCAGCTCGGGCAGATCTGGAGGTACTGTATCAGGGTGGGGGTTGAGGGGGCCTACTGCTGTTCCTACATGCCTGCCCACCATGTCCACTGTTCTGCTTTTGCATGAAATCTTCCATAATGACTACTAAATCAAGTCACTCTTTTGGGTTTTTTTTTTTTTTTTTCTTTTCTTTTCTAAACTGCTTCCTACCTAACTCATGTTAGGTGAGGGAAAAGAAGCCAAGGAAGGGCACGAGCGTGTTTGTGGTCTGTCACGCTTCCCATCTTCGCATAGACTCACTAGTGTCTCTATATATGCTACAAGTTCTTCCCAGATTGTAGACTTATTATTTCAGTAGTAGAAGATTCCACTCACACTTTCTAAAAAAAACATTATGTAAAATTTGTAGTGTGTTGTACTTTGGATGGATTTCTTTGTGCTGGGGGTGGGGAGGATTACAATTTCAATTAAATAGGAATTGCTACTGCTCAACGATGCCCACACTTAGAGATGATAACTACTAAAGAAGTACCGAGCTCAAAGTAGTGCTAATACATATTTGGCGTATATATTATATATAATGAATCAACATATATCATTTTATGTACTGTGTGTGTATGTGTGTGGGTGCACACACATACACACACACACACACACACAAGTGATCAGACTTTAGGAGACCATGACATATGTAGTGCACTTCTGATTACCTTGCAGCATCCCTATGTCTACTTTCACATGTAACTGAGAACCTTTAGAAATCGGGTAGCAAGCACGTTTGGTAAACTTTAATTGTGCATTTTCATTGGCTGATTTGCTGCTTATCACTTGATCCACCAAGTCTCTTTACATAGTTGTCACTTTGCTTCTACACTGAAGTACAAGACTAAACTTGTTGGGCTGGGTAGAGCCATCAAGGCATTACTGCACAGATGTAGGAATATGGTGGGACAGTATGCTCAGAAATCTGTTCTTTTGACTTCTCTGTGTTTAGAAGCTTTGAAATACAATGTTTAACACATTAAAAAATATGTGTATAGAAGAATATAGAGGCTGTTACTCTAGAGGCTCCTTGGTTTTAAAGCAGCTTAGTAAAGATGTAGTGTGATATGTGGACACTTCCTGCCAAGTGGACTAATACCAGTACGGTGCACCTGAAAGACATTGTAAGCCATTGGCACGATGAAATATCCCATAAGGAAACATCTCAGAGCATTTGTAGCAGAAATTCACACACTTCTTTTCTTTCTGGTGAACAGCGGTGTCCTCATCTGAGGAGAGTAAGTGTAGTAATCCCATTGCTCTTGATAGAACGAATATTTGTAAAGCAGGGGGAGCATGGCCTTAGACCTCTTGCCTTAGAAAGTTAGAGAAGATACTTTCTGGTAAACTGATACATGGTGTACTGTCAGACAAACTGATGTGGAAACATGTATATCTCAGACCCAGTGAGACTGTTTAAAACATCGGTTAACCTTGGCATCTCAATTTACTACAGACAAGTATTGGAAGGCCCAGGCTGGATATTCTTCTTTAATCATGAGGAAGACCTAGAAGGATAATTTAAGTACTGAAATTATTTAGTGGCTCCGATGTGCAGGATTAGCAGTTTTAATGTAGCAGCGTGGTACCAAAAACTTGCCAACCTGTTCGGTAACTTGCAAAAACTTTATAAGAGACTCTGAGATCACTTCCTTTTAATTATCTGTAAATCAGCAACATAAGTACTTATTAGTTATAGTCACTAAACACCTGTGCATGCCTCCTACAGACTGACATTTTCTGCAGATTTCATGCACATGGGGTCAAACTCAGTGAACTGAAGAAGTCATTTTAATTATAATGTTTATTACACTTTTGAATCTAAACAGTTTCCGAATTGAAAATACTGCCACATCCCTTCAGGGAATTGGGTTGAGAAAGTGAGAAGTAGGAAAACATGTGGAGAAAAATATCACAATGAGACAATAGCCACTGTGTCAGTGGGTCTGATGGACCTGTGAGGGACAAAGGGTAGGTTAGACGTAGAAAGGAGACCACAGGCTGTCAGACAAGTGCACTGCTGGCTGAACCTTATCGGAACATGTGGCTCCTTTTTTGTTTAGATCCCTACAAAAATATTCCTGAGAGACACTGAGGCTTATTTTGGTAATAGACCCATCTGAGTTGAACTGTTCTTTTTGGAATTATCAGGCCTTTGCCATCACTGTCTGATGAGATGGTCACCGTGGAAATCTGAATTGCTGTATATCCTACTATTTTGTTATGATTAAAATATTTGAGGAATCTCATGGTAATCTTGTACACTGTGACCTGAAAATAGCCTTTTTATTTTTTGAAAATATGTTTCTAAATTTCTTTGACTGAATGCAGGTAACTATAAAGAATGAGAAAGAATGTGAAATTCAGTACTCAGATGCTTTTTTGATATGTTCCAGTTTCTCCATTTTCTTCAAACATTTGAAGAAAACTTTGTGAGTGGGGCGGCATGTACCTTTCATAATAAGTAGTAAAAGGTGACTCATCTAAGATTATTGTATTGGATCCAGTGTAATATCTTCGACCACCACACATCTTTAAATTAGAAGTATTCCAGGTCTACTTTTCAAAGCATTATATCCAAATACTGCACTAACACCAAGGTACTGAGTGTTCTAAAGCTCAGAGGTCATTATTCATACTTTAACATGTTGAAGAAGATAGATTTTTATCAAGGTTGCTAACCTTTCATTGCATTGTCATGAAACTGTAGTTATTTTAGGAAAGGATCAGAGTCTAAAATCTTTCTATAGTTAAAATCTTTTAAAATAACATCCATGTGTTTGTCCTGAAATAAGCCACTTGAATCATTGTGCAAAAATTTGCATGTGTTATACATGTATTATGAATACAACTGCTAAAAGCAATGATACATGTTCATTTTAATTAAAGTTTACTAATGGGAAATTAATGAAAGCTTTTAAAGTCATAGGAGGTAGTGCTGGGAATGAGCCATACAAAATAATGAAGTGAGCTTTTGCTACCACATGGAAAGAGCAACCATAGCTTTAAGAAACTGTGCTTGCAAATGAATGAGAGCCTGCAGTTTATTATTCTCTTTATATAATTTCAGAATGACTAAGAGTGCAGATCAACCAGTGGGAATCATGAATGGCACATCTGTTAACTCTGCCTTTAATAATGTGGTCTGCAAAGGAAAAAGTTATTCTGTGCTATTCCTAAGCCTGGGTTAAAACAGTGATGGTAATATTGTTGGAAAATGGTAAATTCTCACCTTCTAATCTCCTAAGTTTACAGTAAACTGGAAGAGATCAGTCAGCGTCTCTTTGTATAAGAGAACTGGCTTAGAATGATTATGTATTTTCTAGGGTCACTCTGATAACTCACATTGCATCTAGCATTCAGAACCATATTGTCTTACTCTAAAGTTGATGTTCTCTCTGGATTAATTGGCTAACTCCGTGTGTCCACTGGGATAATAATGACAACAGTATGTGAAAACGATGATTTTCTGCTGTGAGGTTGGAAGGTGGAAAGGGAGTTGCAGTTCATATAGGTGGAGGGATCTCTTCAGTAGACAGAGGGGCAGACTAGAGACATGTGCTCACAGTCGAAGTCCTGTACTGCTCTGGCCACTTCACTGGGCTGTGTCATCGAGTCCTAGCTTTATAACATGATAGCTCTTATGATTAGGTGGTACATTGTATGAGAATATGCAAGTGGCAATTGCAAATAATGTTGGTACTAGAGATAAGAAAGATGTAGGAGACAGAAGATAGGTCACACTGTGAACTACTAAAATATGTGCTTTACTGATTCAGCATTAGTGAATCCTGACAATACTGATGCCATTGTTTTCTGGTTAATTGAATTACCACTTTTTGTCTATTTGTGTTCCTTGTTTGTACATACATATTATTTTATTTAATCAACCTATATTGAATATCTACAATGTGAAAGCACTGTTCTAGATACTAACTTTCCAAAGGCGAATAAAATATACATTGTGGTATCTGCTTTCTCGTGAGCAAGACAGAATATACACAAAATACATGAAAAATAAGTTTAAGTCCTTCAACAGAAACAAGAAATTCAAACAACCTGGATCTTTCATATGAGGCAGATGTCTTTATAAAGTTTAAATATGAGAAAACACTGTGATACACTGTGATTCACTTTATAGCCTTGAGTACCACAAAGCATAAATGCTGATTCAAAGAGATGAGCAGGATACACTGTGGGCCCCAAATGCAGAACTCGGGAGAATAGCTAGAGAAAGACTGAATAAATTTTTTTTTTTGTACTAGATAATGAAAAAGGAACGAGATTTTTATTCTGAAGTCAAGGAGGAATCTTTGAAGGATTATAAAGGACAGGGGTTTGCAAATGTGTTACAACATTGTTTTATTCAAAGCAATTTTTCACAGTTGAAAGTCTCAGAAGAGATATCATTTTTCCTCTGATTCAACAATGTCTCTTCCATTCATAAAATACATGAACATCACAGGGCTTGAGTTTAGGTATTATTGACGCATATAAAGAAACCCCATATATTGAAGGGTTATTTCTTTAAAAAAAAAAAAAAAACTGTTTAGTTTTGTCTATAGAAAATACAAAAAAAAAAAAAAAAAAAAAAAAAAAAAAAAAAAGAGGCTCTGTACCAAAATACATTTGGGTGTTTGCTGTTGTTGTTTTAAAGAACTCTTGCCCTAGAATATGGTAGGATATGGTGGAGTTTACTTTGTATAATTTGCATTTCTTGATCTGTTAGGAACAATTTTCCCTAAAAAGCTTGTTCTATTATTTTTGTTTGATCCTCAACTAACGTTTGAGGTAGTACATCCATTTTTACATACGTGGACATTGAAACAGAGACATCTACATATTATCCTCTGTAGGGCACATGGTTTTGTGTAGATTCTAGATTTTAATATTCCCAGTTGGAGGGAGCAAGCTAAAAATCGCCGGCAAAGTTGGGAGTGATGACAGAAGTAGGAAAGAAGTAAGAAAATCTGAGGGTGCTTCAATGAGAGGAGAAGAATTCTCATGGAAAGAGAGGAACACATTGGAAACACTCTGCCAAATGAGTAGGGAAGGCTGAGCATGTAGCT
Organism: Arvicanthis niloticus; assembly: GCF_011762505.2. NCBI lineage: Eukaryota > Metazoa > Chordata > Mammalia > Rodentia > Muridae > Arvicanthis > Arvicanthis niloticus. The sequence goes on along the minus strand of NC_133433.1, from coordinate 27,416,070 downwards.
TCAGTGGTGGAGCACTTTTGAATCTATACCAATAAAACTAACAAAAACAGACAGAAAAACAAAGGGATGGAAGTCATGAAACGAGATTTTCAAAGGAATTAAGTGATAAAACACCTACTTTCTGTTATTGGGGTGCCTCAGCAATTAAAAACTATGCTACTTAGAGCCAAGGCTGAGACATGTGTGCTGCCAGTAGAGGGGTATGCTGTGTGTGTGTGTGTGTGTGGGTGCTGTGTGAGGGGTGTGTGCTGTGTGGGGGGGTGCTGTGTGAGGGGGGTGTGCTGTGTGTGGAGGAGTGTGCTGTGTGAGGGGGGTGTGCTGTGTGTGGAGGAGTGTGCTGTGTGAGGGGGTGTGCTGTGTGTGGAGGAGTGTGCTGTGTGAGGGGTGTGTGCTGTGTGTGGAGGAGTGTGCTGTGTGAGGGGGGTGTGCTGTGTGTGGAGGAGTGTGCTGGACAATTTCTCTTCTGGGCTTGAGATGTTGTGACCATTTCTATCATTATATTCAGCTCCAAACCGAGTTTTTCATGGGTAAAGAAAACAGAAAGCTTTTTTTCCTTCAATCCAGTTTAAAGCTATCTGTTGGTTTATGGACCCACTCTCTTCCCTGGAGCATCACAAATCCCTGCAATGTCCCTGAGTAATTTTTGAGTTAGCTGATGGGTATAAATCCACACACAGAGAACTCCCTGTGCACGTACTTGGAATAGTTTACCATTGGTAGGTATATCTGTGTGGTCTCCTTTCGATAACTAAAGGAAGAGTCCAAAGCTGACTGTATTTGCTTCATAAAAGTGAACATCTTGTACTTATTCCTCCATAGCATCTCAGCTCAGCTTAACAAGGTGACTGAATATAGCACCTATGTGACTGTATACCCTGGGTTTTGAACATCATCTATTAATCATTTAGGTAGTAATAACTTTGAAGGTTTTTGATCAGTTACTTAAAAAAAATTCTTATTGGGGTTTGGGAGATGGCTCACTAGTTAAAGAGTATGAGCTGCTCTTGCAGAGGACTGTTGTTAAATTCTTAGCAGCCACTTGACAGCTCATAACTGGCTGTAACTGCAGTCTCAGGGGATCTGATGCCCTCTTCTGACCTCTGCTGGCAGTAGACATTCATGTAGTGCATACAAGCCGAAGACCCATTGCATAAAATTAAATAAATTAAAATTCACATTGACAAAGTTTTCAACATGTTTGCTGCTAAACACGTTATACTTTACAACTTAAATAAGGAACCGGATAGTCTGTAAGTCTAAATAGTGCAAATTACCATTTAACTGTGCGGTGACTTGTCTTTATATGCTCCTTCCTAATCACACTCCCCATTTCTTATACCTGTTTTAGAAAGGCATTGGCATACTCACTAGACCCACAAAGGCAAGACTCAGGCCTTAGGATAGGATTGGTTGTTCTACAGTGTGAAGTGTGAGGTGGTGTACAGAGCCAGTTATGAGAAAATGATGTACTTGTCTGCTCTGAGCTTAGAGTTCTCATGAACTTTTAGATCTCAAGGAAAATCATGTTCAACAATTCTCAGCTGCTCTTGATATTTTGGACCAGGATCCTTCATGAATCTGACCACCCTAACAAAACCTCACCTCATTACATCTATTGGAAAACATCTCAGATACCTTTATGGCATAGTCCATTGAGGAAGAGACCATCAAAGTGATGAAGTTCTTTTAGTGGTTTACATTAAAAAAAAAAAACAAAAAAAACCAACAACATATCTCACTGAGCTTGTTGTGAACTGTTGGTAAAGCCCAGACTGAGCATGCTGCTTTGTTGTTTTGCTGGATTTTTAGTGGTTCAGTGTATTGGAAAAGGTGCAGTGTTTTCTAGAAAGGATAGAATAACTCAGCCTACCTCCTTTTCAGTTTGCAAATGCTAAGGAAGAAGGAGTAAATTTTATTTTTATATTCACTCTCTGTCAGAAGAAAATGCATCTACAAGCCCAGATTACTGCTCTAATCTTGCTGATACATGGGGAAGCTTGGGGAAGCTTTGGGATCACTGGTTTTGTTTAAATCTTATTTATATATGACTGATAATATCTTTTTATGTGGAATTAGCTGGAGGTCATTTGAGGTTTCAATCTCCTTTTCAAAGTTGTAGTCTTGTCATAAAGCCTAATTCTATATACACAGTTTACACAGAGAAGATGATGATGTCAAAGGACTCTAAAGTAAGGTGGATGAGATTGGTGATTTAACTGATGCTGTTAGATTTTATACCTCCCAAATAGATGGGTAAAGTTATAGTTAGATTGCAACTGATGGGGATATTTACAGATGCCACTTATTCTTTTGAACTAAACTTGGTTTCAGTTGAGATGGCTTAGCCATGAAGTAGCTGAAGATTCAACTGGGTTTGCTAGGATATGTGCCTCTCTGTGCATAAGACTTGGCACAGTTTCAACAATTCCTCAAAGCTTCAATCTTTTTTAGTTTATTGGTCTTATTCTTAGATTCTGGTTTAAAGGCTATCCTTGATCACAAATATTATCTAAGGTCTTTTTCCAAGTCTAAAATCCTGATTCTGTTCGTGTTATAAGTTATTATATATATCTGATTTCCAGAGTGTATATATGAGGTAGTCCACACTAATTCCTCAGGGCCCTTAAGATAGACTCTTTAGTTTCTGTAAGTCCAAGAGATTTACAGTGGCCTTTTCAGATTTGATAGTAATAGTATCAGAACTTCTATGAACTGATATGACTTGCATATGAGGAAAGAACTATAAACTGTAATGCACCTGACATTATGTCATTCTCAAATTTTAGTTCCTATCAGAAAAACTATTCTTGTGAAAGCACATACTAAAGCATTGAAAATGGGTGCTAAGTGCTGTATTCGCCAATTCCAAAATGTGTATCATACAGACTTGGGAATTCAAAATTGCCATTTATACATAGTGTGGCCAGCTGGAGCTTTGTCATTAACAAATAAGAACAATGCTTCTGAGGCTTTGAACTAGTTCTCTGCAAGGCTAGTAAGATGACCATTGCCAAAGCTAGATTTACTTTACAATTAAAATTGGATTACACTGTTACTGATAATGTGCTGGAAACTGAATTCGAGCTCTCTGTGAATGTCATACTTGGGCCCATTCTGGGATAGATTGCACTCTGTTACAAAAAAAAAAACAAAAAAAAAAAAAAAACAAAAAAAAACCCACATGTGTCAACCTTTCTTGGGTGGAAACTACCTAGATTCCTATTAGAATAAATTCTAAGTCCATACCAACATTTGATATTTGAAAAGTTGTAGAAAAAAATTTATACACCTATTTTAAAATTTCTGAACTGAGAATTATGTCAAAGTATGTTCCAGTCTTTGTGATTCATAAGCAGGCTGTTTGAACTGGTTCTGCTTCTTTGGTTCAATTTACACACATGCTGACTCTCTCTGCCAGGGGATTCCTTTTGTACAAGCACAACAGTGGGCAATGTGTGGGTGTGTGAGGATGAGTCAAACAAAGTCACCCACATGTAGCAAAGTGGGGTAGACAGAGAATATGCCTTGTAAAACACTTTAGATGACTTTGCTTTGACTTCCTATCAAGCGTACTCTATTTACATGAGACAATGACACCTATCTGAGCTGCCAATCTGAGAGATTTCATTTATGTTTAAGCACAATTTGACTCCTCCCTTTCCTTTGTGGCTTTGACAATAGTCATGAATAAAGATCTTAGTTCGAGGCTCAACTCTTTTCAGATCTTCTATTTCTCTTGTAGCAGAGAGTAAACAATCAAAGCCAGGGGGGCAGTTGGACATAACAGTTCCAAGGCAGTCTCCCATAATGCCAGCCATTAGTTCCCGGCATGGCATTGTATCATTATGACAATGACATGGAAGAGGGAATCTTCAGGGAAGCAGGGTATAAGAACTTGGAAAGGCTTCTTTTGTCTTAATAGACTTTCAGCTTGTTAATTAATTTCCTGTTTTGCAAAAGTAAAATTAATAACCATCATTTAGAAAATGTAGGTCAATTCAAAAAGGCTTCCCCCAAACAATTTATCACCATTGGAGCTGCAACTGTAGCACAAATGAGAAGTGAGTCTCCTGGGGACTTATATTTCTTGGGGGAGATACATTATTAAAAGTTATAGTCACAAGTAACCTGTCATTTTTTTCTCTGATAAAGCTATGGTCTGGCTCAACATTTATTCAAGACTTAAGAAAGTAGCCTGGCACTGACTAATGAGTGTATACATTAGATGTGTTCCTAGTTTGCTGAAACAATCAATAGCAATAGTTAGTTAAAGTAATGTTATTTTCCTACCTTAAGGTTGAAATCACTTGAGTAGGGAGGGAGGAGCCTGATACTGTTATCGAATAAGTATACTCAAACATTCTATGGTTTGCACATAAGAGCTATCCATAATTCTACTTCTATTAGCTGGAGAAAGAAGAAATTTAGCAAAGAGAGAAGTAAATAAAACCAGAGAATTTTATTTCATATCTAGTAGGTGGGTTTTCATATCTTAGAGGCAAGAGTGAGGGAATGACAATGATGGCATTATTAAACTATGTTACCACCAAGCTTAGAGTGGTGCTTCATGTGTCTGGCCAAGTTTCTGTTAGATGTGTCCATTCTATTGTAAAAAGAAGCAAAGTTGACTTGTAAAAGTGTTCAGACTGATGAGATGGACTCGATATTGAGAGTGCAAGTGGACTGTACTGTTGGAGGGCTTTTGACTTGAGATTTTGCTCTACCTGCCTTTGCTCTGGGCAGTGGCTGCACTACCAGCCCCCAACCCAGCTTCCCTTGAATCGATGGATAAAAGACACGCACAAAGTTGTTCATTTTAAACCTGTCTTCTTGGTACAATTGCTGGGTGCTACTATCTCTTGACTGAAAAATAAGCCCTTATCAATACTTTTAGCTTCATACCTCCCACCTTCCCTAAACTTCAGTGTCTAGTCCCATCTAGCCCTTGCCAAACATCCCTGACCACCCACCTATAGTAGTAGACATTACATGGCTTCTGGCTTCTTCTCCCTCCAAAGCATGGCAAAACTTTCTCTCCTTCTTTGTGTCTCTCCTTTCACTCTAGGGACCTGGAAGTCCCAACTGTACCTTCTGTCCTGCAATTGGCCTGTGGTTTTCTGTACTGACAGATAAGAACCAATTGGGAAATAGGACCTTAGCATCAAAAAACACACCTAAAATTTTGTATTATTATAAGAAGAAAGCAGGAAATGACCATTCAGAGGGGCCAGACAAGTACATATCATTTAATGGAGAGAATGTAGAGCAAGGGACAGACATAAACTTGTGGTAAAAGTCAAGCGTGCCTTAATTAAATTTTTGAGAGAAAAAGTGGCTTAGATTTCCTATTTTTAATAGAGTTCTGAATATTTACATATGCACAGTGAAATTTTTAGAGATGGGGGTCCAAGCCTGAACACACTTCATATATGCTTCCAATGCACTTTATACGTATGCCTGTTAGTAATTTTATGCATAATTTTAGAATAATTTTATCCATGAAGCCAAATTAGCATATCTTGACACATCAGAGAACAGACATAACTTTCACAAACACTTTGTCCAGTTTAGTTTTTGTCAACTTGACACAAACTACACAAACCTGGGAAGAGGAGACCCATTGCTTCCATCAGATTGGTTTATTGGCATGTCTGTGGGGCATTGTCTTGATTGATGATTTGATTGATGATTTATGTGGGAGGACTCAGTCCAGTGTGGGCAATGCCACTGCTGGGCAGGTGGTCCTGGTTGTATAAAATAGGAAGTTGAAAAAGAGCCTAGGAGCAAGCCAATAAGCAGCATCTCCATGGCCTCTGCTTTAGTTCTCGCTTCCAGGATTTTGCCTTCAGTTTCTACCTTGACTTCCCTTGATGATGGACTTGTAACCTGTAAGCCAAATAAACCTTTTCCTCCTCAAGTTGGTTTGGTTAGGATGTTTTATCGCAGCAACAAAGACTGAACTAAAACGCCATCCATATGCACAGGCTGAGATTTCTACCTGTGTCAAGTCGTACTCAAAAGGTTTCAGAGTTGGAGAATTCCGTACTCAGATTTTGCAGATTGAGGATACTCAGCCTTTGAAAAGTTCTTACAGGCCCCAAAATGGCATCTGTGGGTCTTGCCTCCCCTGCCCTTGTTAAACCACTAGACTCCTTTATTTGGTCATTTCATCATTCCTGAAGCTGGTCCAACTGTCAAAATTCCTTATTTGGCCACACTGATCAAAATGTCCAAAGAGGACTTGCCAACTTACCCTAGCACAGACTTCCCCTTTGTTTCCTTAAAACTTATTCCTGGCCTGGTGTGGTGGCCCACATCTTTAATCGCAGCACCTTCTGTGAGTTCAAGACCAGCCTGGTCAAGACAGCCAGAACTGTCTCAAAGACAAACAAGTAAACAAAAAAACAAAATAAATAAAACAAAACAAGCAAATAAAAAGCCACTCCTGCAAAGCCAACTGCCACTGTTTCTGCCCATTCAGATTCAGTCACTCTTTCTATCTTGTTTAATAAAAGTTTTTTTCTTTTGTGCAGAAAATTGGGTTTTTTTTTTGGGTGTATTCTGTGCCTAATCTGGGGTTGGGAAGGAACACTCTACAGTGCACAGGTCCCTTCAGTGTTTACTAGAGGTGAGTGATAACTCAAAGTTAAGGGCATCACATGCAAAGTGTGTCTCTGGTGCTTCAAAATGTATAGCCAGAGGGAAATTGGTCTGACTTTTGCTCTGAATATGAAGTTTCTTCATGATCAGACATTGAGAAGAAGGCCAAGATTGGAGGTTTAGTTCTAATTTCGTTGCAAAGAGGAGTGGTAGACCCCATACAACTTCACATTTGACAATACTGTTGACATACAAAGCCATTAAGAGCCTCTTGACTAAATTACTATTTTGTCACTGTCGTCATTTTCCAGGACTAGAACAAAAATAAGTGAGCAGTAGTAAGCCTTTAGTTATGGTTCCACATGCATGTGTTTAAATTTATAATAAGAGTATGTGAAAAGAAAATGCTTCCAAATTTATTAGCCAAAGAATGAGCAGGTTCCTCCTCCCAGTCTGCCTTAAGTACTACTAGAGCTGTGGCCTTGCTACTGGGGGTGCTGTAGACCTATGCATGTACAGCTTTGGGGGGCCTCTCAGAAAAACAGAATCTCTGTTCCACGCCAGACTTAATGAATAATGACCCGCACTGTAAAAAGGATCCAGGTGATAAGTAAGCACAAGAACTTGAAAAATATGAGGAATTACCTGTTATTTCAGAGGTAGAACCACTCCTCTTAAGTGGTCTGGAAAGAGTAATTTGAGTTGGAATTTATCAGGAAATGGGTGATCTAGACATCATGACTGTCTTTTGTCTTTTGTTACAAAGTTAGCTCATCTAGCATGATGGTGAGAGTTGTCGCTTAGACACTTGGCACCCACGGGTGCCTTCGGGCAAGTTCACTCCCCACTTCCACCTCCACCACACAGAGAAATTGCTCTGTAGCTAATACTTTAAGCGAAAAATATGAAGTCTTCTTCTAGTGAATGAACCAAAACATTTAAACCTTTATTTAAAGTCTGTGGGTTTGGGGCTGGAAAGATTGCTCACTGGTTAAGAACACTAGTTGTTCTTAAAGAAGACCCGAGTTCATTTCCTAGCACCTCCATTGGGCAACTCAAAACCACCCATAACTCCATATCCAAGGTATCCAATGCCTTCTCTGTCCTCAACAGGTACCTGCACTCAAGTGCACACATATGCTCTCTCTCTCTCTCTCTCTCTCTCTCTCTCTCTCTCTCTCTCTCTCTCTCTCTCTCCCTCCCTCCCTCCCTCCCTCCCTCCCCCTCTCTTTCTCTCTCTCTCTCTCTCTCTCTCTCTCTCTCTCTCTCTCTCTCACACACACACACACTTTAAGAAATGCCTGAGGATTCACGTTTTTTTATGTCTGAGAATTGACGTCTATGAAGTTAATTTGATGTCTTGCAGGCTCATATAGGGTCAAAGTCCTGTGTAATTTCTGGCTTGATAGAAGGAACTGTCAGCTTGGTGGTATGAAAAGTACCACACTTGGGCAGTGTAGGAGGTGGATGCTAAGGAAAGCAAGCGATGCAGAGTAAGAGATGCTGGGAGGATACAATGTGGTACAAATGACATGCATTTGCTCAGAGAAGCAGAGTGTGCTTGTAGTGGCACCCCACTCATATTTTTCTGAATTAGAAATTGTCTTGAATTTCAACAAAGGCAACATGAGTTTCCCTTTGGTACAGAGGAAGGACATTTCTGGAGGTTCCCCAGTTTGCATTTCTATACTGTCTATACTGGGAAAGAAGGCTGAAACAGAAACTGTATCTCTAGGCCTAAAACAATTATAAATTCTATTTATCTAGGTATTAATGTACAGTAATGTGCAGTGTTTTCTGATGAACAAACACTGCCATGCAGTTCACTGTCTCACAATTTATGTGGCCCTCAAAACACAGGCATGGTATGAGAAATAACTGTGCTAGTGTCCTCCCAACTGAGAAATGCAGCCTTCAACAAAATGACAAAATAGATGTTTTTGTTTTATTTTATTTTAAATGTATTTTACTTCTATCATCTGTATGTGCTTGCTGGTGGGGACATGCATGTCACAAAGTGCATGTGGAAATCAGGGGACCAACTTTCTGAAGTTAGTTCTGTCCTTCTAACTTTATATGGCTTCCAGGGATTGAATCCAGGTCAACAGGCTTGTGTGCTCACTGAGCCATCTTGTCTGCCCTATGTCTATACATTAGAATGGGATGATAGTAAGAATGGTGACTTAGTACATATTATATCTGTGCATGGATCAGTTTCTTCCATTTACATTAGCAGGCTAGAGAAGAGTGGCCATCCCAGAAGTGTTACTTTTCTAAATACTTCTCCCCTGGCTTCTCCTTTCTGCAGCCTGTTATGTTGCTGTCTTGTTACTCTTGCTACCAGGATCCATCCCCCTCCTTTAGGTACTCAGTCCTCACTGGGGAAGCTGATGTTAATCAGAAGGTTATAGTAATGGCCCTAGGCTCTGTGGGGTTTTGTTCTGTTAACTATAGTTGACAAAAGGCTACCAATCATCTAAAATATATCTGTTTCCTACTGAGATGTGACTGAGTGTCAAACACATGGATACTTTAAAGACTTGGCGTGACAAAACAATAATAGGTGTCTAATCATTATTTCACACTGGTTATAGGTTAAACTCATGATAGTTTATGTTTATTGAGTTAAATAAAATATATGATTAAAATAAATTTCACTTGACTTTTTGTGTGTGTGTGTGTGTGTGTGTGTGTGTGTGTGGTGTGTATGCCAATGACTTGTGTTTACTAAACATACACTGAACTATATACCCAGCCTTCTTTTTCTGTTTTTACAATGTGGTTATTATATAAAATTACATATGAAATTTACATTCTGTTTCTATTAGACATTGTTAGGCTCAGGAATGTCAGAGCTTCTGGAGGAAAGAGAAGATGGAAGTCTAAAATGAAATGTTTCCAATAACTAGGAAGACTTCACTGGAAGTGACCAGGGGAAGGACAGTGTGCTGTTAATTTCCTTATGCAGGTCAACAATGGAGTTTACAAAATAAATGACCTGCTGATGTATTCTGATTCTTTGGGAGACAAAAATCCCCTTCTGAATGGAAGCTTATTGTGATTCCTACCTTTCCTCTGCTTAATGCCTGTTTGGTATACAATAATGCTTGTTTGATATACAGTAAACATCATTTGGTAAGGACATTACAGATGGTATTTTTGCAAACACCACTGTAGTTGTCCTGTAAGATGACCCAGCTGAGGTTCAAAACAGAATAAAGACTTGCCTGGGTTTTCAGGGGGACCAAATAGCAAACATCCACACTTACCTTCAAGTCTCAAGCTTCCTCTCTTTATTACTATTCTGAGACTAATATAAGACTGTGAGGTGGAGAAGCATTTCCCTACCTTTCAAACTAGCCAACTATGCTGATGACCTCAGGGAGTTTGCTTTTACTATGACACCAGTAGGAACTAGTCAAGACCAACAATAAATGTTACTCTAACAATGAGAATAGAAAACACACAGTCTTGGCTTTGGTTTTATTTTCTGTACATTAAAATAAGCGAGTGCAGAGTCAGGTCATCCAATGTCCCTTGCAGTTCTACACTTAACATACAGATTCTCATTACATACTTTATTGAATTATGTACTCAGGGAAACATCCTTGTTTATTGTCCTGGGTTGGGTTTTTTTTTTTTTTTTTTTTTTTTTTTTTTTTTTTTTTTTTTTTTTTTTTTTTTTTAAACTACGACTGATACTGATGTGACAGATCAAATTTCAAGTACAGGAATTGTGGATCACTTACATCCATAATGTTTCATGGTTATTTGATACCTATTAGGAACAAGATGTATATTGTTTCCATTGAGAAATGTTTGACTAAAAAGTACTAAGTAAGAACTAGAGAGACAGCCGAACCATTAAGAGTACTTACTGCTCTTTCAGAAAATGATTTTGGTTCCTAGTATCCTTGTTGGGTGGTTCTTAACTGCCTAAGGGAGATCCAAATTTTTGCTCTCCTCAGGCATTCTAATTCAAGTGTCTTCATGTTCTATACTTCAAACATGTGTCTTCAGCTATATTGTCTTCCCACTAAGTTTACAGGGGATCCTGTAATGTGTAGAGATCTTTGTGATCCCATTGGCTAACAAGTCCAAAAGAGGTAATTCATTCCTAGAACTAGAGTTTTAATTTGCTACCATAGGGTATATAGTTGACTATATTGTCTCCCAAATGTAGAACAATTCCATCAAACCTCTTTTAATATGTGTGTTTATGACTTTTTTTTAAAAAAAAGAATACTGTTTAAGGTCCATTCCTATGTGAATAGTATGTAATTAGCCTGTATTTATATTCTCATTTTCAGGCAGTCATGCTTCAAATATGCTAGTGTTATATTTCATAACTTGAGAATTAACTCTACCACAGGCACACAGGCACACAGGCACAGGAGAACTCCCCCTCTCTCCTCCTTTACCCTCTCTTCAAGTATGTGACATTACTTGGAATTCATCTCATGAGATCTCTCTCAAAGGACCAGCATATGCAAATGCTAGAAGATTTGCAAGTGGTTTAAAATGTTCAGAATCAGACACATTTAACAATCAAAAGAAATCCAAGGTGCCCCTTGAATGTGGAAAGACTTGTGTTGATAAGGCTCTCTAGCTGCAGGGTGAGCCTACTTTATTGTTTTGGTAACATTCTATTTAACACATCCAGTATCATTTTGCTTTTTAATTCAATGGCACTTTTTTGCAAAGCATAATTATACCAAAGATACTAGGTGATTCCCAATAGTTTTATCTAAAAAAATATAAGTTTTTATTTATTTAATTTTCTTTTGGTTCCAAGTCTTTTATGCTTTAAGAAAAATGCATATCTGTGTCTTCATTATATCTTCCTGATCTTGTCCTATGGGAACATACATGATCAAGTAGTTGGTATAATATCCTGAAAAGAATGACTATGATTTTATTTAAGTCAGAAAACTTACTTAATAAATAATATCAAGAGCTCATTCCATGTAGTCTCCATGCTCATAAGATTAATGATAAGTACAATGTGAGTATCCAGGTTTTCGTTGGCTTGCAAGCATTTCTGTAATTTCTAATAGTTTATTGTACAAAGGTGGCCTACATCCTGAAGGTCAGGGGCAGAACTGCTTGATAAAATAGGGTAAGTGGGAGTTACTGAGTTATAACTGATCAAATACCAAGCAGAAAGGAAAGAACATGTGTGTCTTAGTTAGGGTTTCATTGCTGTGAACAGATACCATGACCAAGGACAACATTTAATTGAGTTTGGCTTACAGTTTCAGAGATTCAGTTCATTATCATGAAAGTGAGAGCACAGCAGAGTACAGGTAGTCATGGTCCAGGGGGAGCTGAGAGTTCTACATCTTCATTTTAAGCCTGCTAGGAGAAGACTGGCTTCCAGGCAGATAGGAGGAGGGTCTGAAAGCCCATTCCCTCAGTGACAAACCTACTCCAACAAGGCCCTATCTATTGCAACAGGGCTGCTCATCCTAATACTTCCATTTCCTGGGCTAAGCATATACGAACCATCACAATGGGCATAGAGACATTTCTTTATTATATAAAGGGCTAAAACAACAGGCTATGAGTGACTTTCAAAGGGATCTGAACTTGGTTTAATTTTTTTTGTTGTTTTTTGTTTTTTTTTTTTTTTAGACAAGCAACCTTGAGTGTAGTGGAGAGACTGGAGAGGCGCAGGATGCAGCCAAACACATTTGTAGAGTGCTACTTTACAACCTGAGTTTAACAGTGCTGGAGGAAGGTACCCGTGTGCTCCTCAGAGTTAGGGAAATGAAAACATGGCTGGGGGTAGGACTTAAGAACGTTAAAATACGCTATAATGAATGAACAAAATAAAAGCAGGGAGGTGGGCATTACAGAGTTATCAGTAAAGAGTTGAGTAGTAGTAGTTAAAGACTCTAATGAGTTATCGATAAAAGCATAAACATAAACAGAGTTGGGAGCCTGTTAAATAAAGATGCTTGGTAAATGCAGCCTAGGCAATTAAAAAGATTTACCAGACTACATCTAAATACAGTGTAGTAGATAATTAATGGGCGTGTGACAAGTCAGTAATAACCACCCTGAACTTGCACAATGGCTATTAACACGAGCACATGAGGAGGGCTGACTTTTGCGAACATCCAAGTTAGCTGGAACATTCTCAAGAGAAGTTGTCGGTTCATGGAACCCAGTCTGCTGAGTGACCCATCTCCTGACCCAGAGATGCCTAATTTTGTTATTTATTTATGAGTTTCCCATTGAGGCAAAAAAGACCTTGGTCAAAATTTCGTTTCCACTTTGACTATTGCTCAGGCTCCAATGTCAGAAGATGTTTTTTGCTTTGTTTCCTGTGCAGGAAGGTGAATTCAAACCTAGATAAGACCTGTGTAGATGAAATACAGGGACCCCTGGGTATGAGCCATTCAAATCATTAGGGTATGATAAATCTTCTCCCTTTGATGCTTTTATGTCATGGCTCAAAACCGCTCAGTAAACAGTCTTCCAGGACTTTTGAGACCCCTTCCTTTTATTCCGCTGTAAATTCCTTTGAGCAGTAAGTTTACAGAAAAGTTGTCAAGAAAGTGCAGAATATCCCCTGTGCCCTGTCACTTTCCCCAGATGCCACTTGCAGTTTCCTCTGTTGTGTTAGTGTGGTGTATTTGTTCCAATTAGAATGACTATTGACACGCGTCATTGTAAGGCAAAACCCTATAATTGAATATTTTATGGGCTTAAGAAGTGTTTTTGGACATGTATTTGCCATTACATTACTATACTGATTGTTTTAACTCTCCCCTCCCAAATCCCCTCTGCTCTCTTTAGTTATCCTCCTGGCTTCTGCTCCAGCCCCTGATGTTCAAACTCACCAATATTTGTGTCTATCTATAGTTTCTTTCTTTCAAAGTGTCCTGCAGTTGAAATCACACCTGTATGTCGCTGTCTATTGTATCTTTCGCCACAGTGTGCGTTTGGGGTTCCTCCATATCTTTGGTAGCTTGACAACTTACCTCTTTAAACTTGTGAATAACATTCCATTATATGAATTAATCGCTAGTTTATTATTATCCATCCACTGAAGGATATGTTGACTGTTTCCAATTTGTACTAATTACGAAAAAAGCTTCAATAAATATTTACATGCAGTGTTTTTACATGGACATAAATTTTCATAAGTTTCATATTTTTGTTGAATCTAAGTAGCCCATCTACTGGATTACATAGGAGAGGAGTGGTCATTTTTGTAGAAATTTGCTAACTGTATCCCAAAATGCCCACACCAGCTTTCATCCCACTCTTGCTAACTCTTGAGCACCTGACCTGCCCCATATGCCAGATGAAGCTCTGTCAGGGGAACAGATGAAGACTCCAGATGCCACAAACACATTCCAGTTGCAGACACTATACAACTAGTTAGTCATTTATTACTTAGGATCTGTGCTACATCATATAAATGGCATAGTTAATTCTTGTCAATACATCATAAATTATTAAAAAGCTAAATTATCCTAGTGATACTAGAATACTATTCTACTAGGTAGTTATAATTGAAATTATGAAATTATTCTAAGACACCAGATATTGAGTTCTAGTGTCAATTCTTTTTTTTAAGGTGAAAGAAGAAAGTGTTAGAAGAAAAATTTTCATATACTTTTGGAATTATTTTTAAGATAATTTTAAGTTAATTTTGTGGACAAATTAACTTGCTTAGTAATTATTACTTTAAGAAGCAGCTCTATGGGGCTGTTAGACTAGCTTGCCTGGCATGCATAAAACTTCATGTTCTAATACTCAGCACCACATAAACTAATGGTGGTTGATACCTAACAATAACCTCAGTACTTGGGAGATAGGGGAAATCAAATCAGGAGTTCAAGGCTAGCCTGGGCTACATGACACCTGTCTCAAAACAAAGCCAGTAACCCACAGCAAATAAACAAGTGCTTTTCCTTTTAGGATAAAATTGCACAGTGAACACACACATTTGGGGAAGAAATCTCACGGGCAGGGGAAAGAGGGAGTCCAGCGGTCAGCGGCCAGGTCCCAGGGCGGTCTGGCATCAGGGTCCGGGCGGGCTTCCCACGTCACCGGTGGAGGGTCCCACATTGGTACAGCCGCCGAGGGCTAGCTGTGGGCTGCTCAAGTTTCCAAAGGCTGGGAACCTGGAGGTGGTAGATCAGGCAGATCAGGCTACACGTGGAGTCCGGTTTTCCAAAGCTTTTATTGTTCATGGCATGGTAAATGGATGTAAGCGATAGGTGCTTCCCCAACAAAAGCCAGGAGAGACTAATTTTATAGAAAGGGGGGAAAGGGAAGGAAATAACTTAATTAGCTATGTCCCTGGCCTTTTGATAATTCATTAATATTTAAATCTCTGGAGGTGGAGGCTTGTTAATCACGCCCTTTACCTGTGTCCTACGTGACTGAAGGTGGCAGGTTAAATGGAGTTACCTAGTCCAAGGCTCAACACACACACATACCCATACACACATACACACACATTAATATACTGAATATACACTACATACATACATGTACACATGCATGAGAGAGAGAGAGAGAGAGAGAGAGAGAGAGAGAGAGAGAGAGAGAAATGGTTATGGTCTTTATTTGAATTGTAATAATTATATCAAGAATTATTTTTGTAATTTTTAAAGGCATAAAATTACTTACGTTTTTCTCATCTATTGAATGAGTGGCGAAAATGGTGGGCCATGTGAATAATTTTTTGGTGTGTTTCAAGATAGGATTTCTTCCCATAATCCTGACTGTCCAAGAACTTACTCTGTAGGCCAGGCTGACCTTGATCTTAGAGATCTGATTGCTTCTGCGTCCTGAGTGCCAGTTTTAAATGTACCACCACTGCCTAGCCCCATGTGAATAATTTACCCAAGTTATTTAGTTGAGTATTTTCCAGTTCATCTAATTCTTGATAAAAAACACTTTTGTGATAAATGCTGGTGTCTGGTGTCAAACAAGCATTACTTACACCTGTTCATGTGAAGAACTGATATTCATTTCGCTCTGTTACTGAGCTGGTTTTATATCTCTAATAGTTGTAGGAGTAGGTAGGTTTATAATTGTTGACAGGTTATTCAGGAAACTGAAGTTTTGTGTGGTGTTTTGGTGTGTTCTGACAATTCTCAAATAGCTATCTGACTGAGAAAGACATTAACATCTTCCTGATTTCATCAAACAGAATTAGTCATTTCATCTGGTGGAGGCCTCCTAGCTTTTAAAAGGATTGAGACCTTTGCTTCTCTGTAGTGAAAATAAGTTGTGTGTAATTAAAGAAGGTACTACTCATGAGTGGGCAGTGTGTAACTCTTTCTGGCTCTGGATTTGTTTCAGAGACTTGGTAAAGATGTAGGCTTTTCAGTGCTTCATGGGGAAAGTAACAATTTGCCTGACTTAGAAGTAAAGTCTCTGAAAATCTACTTTCAGGCATGACATGCAGTAATAATAAAGAATACTGTTCACATGATATCTGGTTCACATGATATCTGGTCCTAATCTCAAGGTTGTGTGATCTGTGACAAAATGCCTCCTCTCTCTGATTTCCCTCTCCTTTCTCTCTCTGTTTCTCATTTTCATTTCTCTTTCTTTTTCTCATTCCTTTCTTTCATTCTTTCTCCTTTCTTCTCCTCTTCTCTCTGTCTTTCTACCCTTCCTTCCTTCTTTTTTTTCCTTTTTCTTTATTGTACCAATTAACCCACAGCCACTTGAAGCTTTTCTGTGATCTCACTTTGGATGCAGGAAAGAGTTTTTCTACAAAAATGTGAAGAAATGAAATAAATATAGAATAGGGCCAGGACAGGGAGGGAGGCCATGACCCCTTGGTTCCCAGGGTCTGTGGGCAGATTTCCTATGTGCTCACTGGGATCCAGCATTTGAGGGGAGATGGCTTATACTTTCTGTGGGGCTTATACTTGCTCAGGAACCTCTCCTACTTTCTGTGGGCTACAGCAAGTTATTAATTCAGGCCGATGCACATTTGTTAGTTACATTCCTTAATGCTGCCACTTTCTGAGACTTATTATTATTATTATTATTATTATTATTATTATTATTATTATTGACAGCAACAGATGTGTTCCTGGATCCCCTCAGCATTTAAGACAGTGTCTAATGATAGGTACCAAATGGTTGATTAAATGAGTGGAATTAAAATTTAAACTACTGGAAGACTTTACCCTCATCCTAACAGTAGTTAGATGCATTTTTAATTTCTATTTGTTCTATTTTACACGTGAATGACATCCTGCCTGTGGCATGGTAATCCATGCAAATGTCCACCCAACTCCATGAAGCATTGTCAGTGCTACACCTGATGCCTGTCAGGTATTATAGTAGACATTATCCAGTGGATGGAAAGAGAAATTTTCTGCAGCATCAGACAGACTTTGAGCTCAAAACGTGAACTTGGAGAAAGAACCACAAGGCATCACAGTTCCAGTAACTCTATGCTGTCTAAAGTTGCCTGTTAATTTCCTTTGAGACCATCTCAAGACTAGCAACCATTGAGAATATTGAGTACCTTCCATCACACACTAAGCCAAACAGCCCTTAACAGAGGGTTGTTTGGCCCTGATGTTAGTTTTATTCACTCCCAGAAGCCTCAGAGACAAGTGTGTAGGACATGCTCCTGCCTATGTGTTTGTAGGGAGTGACGCCATGCCTCTGTGTGACAGTCATGATTAATTACAACAGGTGGCCCTATTCTTATTTTCTCTTGTGGAGTGAGCTTGAGCAGATGAGGAAATGTGCACCTTTATTCCAGATTTGAAAACTACATTTATCATTTAACAGCTTGATTAAGGAATAAAAATGCCAAGCTACCCTCTTTTCAATTATTCCCTTGTCACCTGAACAATAGTTTATAGTAATCCTTCTGCCCCTTGCCACTATAAGTAAAACAAACTGAAATCTCATGTGGTTTTGTGTTTTTGTCTTGTTTTAAGATTTATCTTTATTTTATGTATATGAATGTTTGCCTGTATGTATCTATAGGAACCATCAATGGGCAGGTCCTGTGGAGGCCTAGTGAAATCTAAAGTCAGATCCCCAGAGACTAGCCATCATGTGAATATTAGAAACTGAACCCAGGTCTGTGGAAAGAGCAGCAAATGCTCTTAACCACTGTCACGTCTTTCCAGCACCATGAAGACTAGTAACTGTGGACTGTCCCTTTGTGGACCACACTACTCAAAAATTTTTAACAAAGAAGTTTTAAATTAAATTACATTATAATTTATGTGTGTGGGGAGCTTGGAGAGGTTCATGTGCCATGTGGGGCTTGTGCAGGTCAGAAGACAACCTATATGAGTCTGTCTGCTCTCTCTACCATGTGGTTCCTAGAGATCTAACAATTTAGGTCTTCAGGCAGGTAGTGGGTGCTTTTATCCACTGAGACAGCTTGCTGCTTCTAGTGCTATAATCTTAACACTGTACTGCTCAGCTTCCAAACACATACCTAGATTTGGTTCTGCCTGCTTGCACTGCCAGCTTTTTCCAGGCAGCAAGAATGCTGTCTATTCCTGAGGTCCTTGGTCATTCACTTGCACCTGCTGTTTCAGCCCCTCCTTTGATGGTCTTGAGACCTATAAGTGGCCATGACAGAGCAGAAACTTCTCCCTTTGTCCTCAACTGTTGGAATTCCTAGAGGTAACAGAATACTCCAACACCCATGCCAGGGCCAAAGAGGCTTTAACCATTTGACAATTTCTGGCTCTCTTAATTTGTTTCTAACACCTGACTGCCAGTGGATTTAAAACCAATTGTTGTTAACCTGTTTCTACTTGTATAATAGTGTATCCTTTCACTAGTTTAGTTAAGTTTTTATAGTTTAAAGCACATATTCTCAAGAACATTTAAAACTATATGTATTTTTATTACAATTCATCTCTATAACTTGTAAATGAATTCTCCGTTTCAGATGTCATTTAGGCATGGAATGGCATAAAAGTCCAGCTGTGCTTTGCCTCTTTTCTGAGACACATGCCATCCTAGCCTTTCTCGGTATCCTTGTTTGTAAGTGAAAACCCTACGTGAGGTTTTTCGAGTGTAACACAGGATCATTGTCCTTTCTACAGGAATAGTTTCCCTGGGCTTGGACTATCACCCTTAGTCACTCATCAGAGTGCGAAACAGGAACCTAGGCTCTGCTATCAGGAAGTTATTTTTTTCTAGAAATTCTGTGGATGGGAAAAATAAATATACCAAAATTTAGCAATTTTCAAAAAAGTCTGATTTATCAAGGTTCTTGTTTCGTTTTCTTTTGCTTTGTTTGATAGTGACACAGTTGTTAAATTTTGTTGGTTTGCAAATTGTCAGCGTGTTGGTGTTTTTATTCCCTTACAAATAGGTTGAGTTGATTTGTCTATGAAGACTGTAAACTCCTTTTGCAAAATATAAAGAAAGTCAGCAGCAGCTAAAGGGAAAGGGATTTCAAAGAGCTACATTGTCTCAAGAAAATTCTCACCAAGTCATCAGAAAAACTGACAAGTAATAATCCATGAAAAGTGAGGCAAGAACATGCCGAGACAGTTCATAAAGAAAATAAAGACAAGTGAATCAATCGTCTTGTCTAAAATCCTATGAGTTTTCACACAATCTAAAATCTGTATTTAGCTGTGTCACTGCACTTTCTTGAGCCTCTTAAAGTGGCCCCAAAGTGCTTGAGGTTTTAGTCTATATAGACGATCATAGAGCTGGCTTCTCATTCAGCCATGTTGGTTCTCGTCTTTACATTTTAGGTGACAGACACTGGAAAGCTATGAAAAAAAAAAAAAATAAGAGACAGTAAAAGCTTCAACCTTTTCATGCAGTCCAGAGGGCAGTACTGTCAGAATAAGCCCAGGATGCAGTGTAGACTTTGGGTACCAGCTTGTGCTTTGATTTTCTTGGGATGCTGACAGGGACTGTGATATCTTGTCCATCTCTGTGTTCCTCCTGTGGCTCAGCAGCCTCTGTGCCCAGCTACATTTCTCCTGGCCTTGGGACATCTGTGCTTGATTGCTTGACCACTCCCTAAATATCTTGCACTAAATCTTTCTCTACTTAAGCCAGTTGCAGTAGACTTGAAAAGAAAAAGTGTACTTTATTTTTATTTTTTTATTGGATATTATATTTGCATTTCAGATTATATCCCCTTACCCCATTCCACCCACCACCCAGCAAAACCCCTTATCCCATCCCCCTCTTCCTGCTTCTATGAGGATGTGCTCCCACCTACCCCCCCCCACACCTCCATACCCTTGAATTCCCCACTCGCTGTTCAGCCTTCATGGGACCAAGGATCTCAGGTAAACACAAGGATTGGTAGGGAGAACAGAGGCCCGTTAGCAAGTCAAGTCAAACCCAGAGAAGTTCATTATTACTTAGGTGGCTTCCTTTTTGTATACTAACTTGAAAAGGTTCAAATAAGTGGAGGATGCATCCAGTCACCCAAGACACACTTAGTCCTCCTCTTTATGTTACAAAGACACAGGATGCCCTTATAAAATGAAACCATGTCTGTTTGCGTCTAAGACTATTTTCGGAATAGAAAATTTCCCTTTAGAAATGCCAGGAACAATACCCACAGGGGACTCATGTATCAGAACTTAAATTATAACAATCCATGTGGTTATATAGTCACATAGCCTTCACATAGTTGGAAGTTTAGTGTGATCTGGATCTAGTGTGACGCTGTTTCTGTTCACAGCACTGAGTTCCTGCTTCCCTACAGAGATGGTAAAACGCTGCAACTGTGAAGAAGACAAACTCTGGGTTCCTGAGTCTTCAAAAGACTGTTCTTTTTAAAAATTTTATTTTCATTTGTTATTGCTTATTTATTTTATTTGTATGAGTACACTGTAGCTGTCTTCAGACACACCAGAAGAGGGCATCAGATCCCATTACAGATGGTTGTGAACCGCAATTGAACTCAGGGCCTCTACAAGAGCAGTCAGTGCTCTTAACCTCCAAGCCATCTCTCCAGCCCCTGAAATGCTGTTCTTGATGATCAGGGTGGTTGGTTTGGGAGAATGAGGACTGAAATTTGACGGACATGTATTTGCTTTAGAGTTATCTCACTGTAACTAACTGCAGCAGGTTGATAGCAAAGGCAATGGGTCCAATCAAGACATAAAAGAGAGAAAAGAGGTTTTATTACTTGTAGCAAGTAAGGGTCACACAAAGATCACTCTCAAAGCAAATGGCTTTGGTGGTAAAATTAGGCAGATTTACACAAAAAGCAGAGGGGCCACATTCCTGAGCATGTTCAGTTTGAGGTTATATCACATGTCCAGTTTTGGTGTGAGGGACCTTCTCTACATAGTTCACTATTATAATGAACAATATTTATTCTAGGTTACATAAAAGTCATGAACCAGAGTGATTGAAAATTATGGATAGTTTTGGGTATGTTTTCACTGGAGGGCTTGGTTGATTTTGAAGGAACATTGACAGGCATTTAAAGGAGCACCTGCTCTTGGGAAGCAGATACTTGCTTCTATGTTTGTCCGTTTACTGGCTAACAGCCCTGTCTATAACAGAATTCTTTGAATTCTTCAGTAACATGATTCTAAGAGAAATGGAGACTTTTTACGAATATTCTTACAGTCCAGAGACACTCCTGAGTTTTGGAGCTCAAATAGAGAAACATTAATCTCTTGTCAAGCAAAGCGCTTTTCATCAAAATCCTAGGAAGACACACATACCTTCAGAGCTCTGACAATGGAGAGAACAAAAGGCCTTGGTTTTAAAGAAAAACATACACTTGTTATTTTTGGCTTATAAGGCTGATTATTCTATATTCAGAGTCAAGAAAAGACTTTGTAAGAATGATGTATGCTCATAAGGGAGTTATCCCTCTAGGAAAATTCTGACAACGAAATTACCATTTTCTCCCATTCTTGCAAGTCTGAGGCCAGGAAGCAGAATTGCCTCATGTTCTGTGCTATTTCTTGAGGGCCTGGATGTCTATAGACAGGAAGTGGGATGAAAATTATCTTTGTATTCTCTTAGTTGATTTCTTCACTAGCATACCATATCATGTGTAAAGATCATAACCCCTGTCTTGGCTGTGGGATTTTTGGTGACTTTCATGACTGATGATGTACTGTTGGAGATACAAGCTCAAACTGCTCTACTTCAATTGATGCAGAAGCTATATTTCTGTGGATGTTGTTGAACTCTGAAGTCAAGCGATGGGGTAAGGTGAGTGGGCAACATGAGCAAGATTTGTTGTGAGGTTACAAAGAGGGAATGGAGATGCATGTTGTTCTACGAGGGTAGTACCAAGTAAAAACCATGGTTCTCACTCTGAAGGGAGTAAGAAAGAGTTTTCTCTTAAGCAAAATAAGGTTGCACTTGGTGGTGTTCATTGCTCTGACTGGGTCCTCTAGCAGTAGAGGGTATCTAATGATGTGACAGTTTGAATGAGAATAGCCCCCAAAGATCATATATTTAAATACATGTCCCCAGTTGGTGAAACTGAAAAGAAGTAGGAGAAAGGAGGGTCACTGTGGGTGGGCATGAAGCTTTCAAAAGACTTGTATCATTGTCAGTGTTCCTGTCTGCTTCCAACTTTGGATCATGATATAAGTTCTCAGACTGTTCCGGCTGCCATGCCTTGGCTCTGCCATCATGAACTCTAACTCTCTGAAACTGTAAAACCCCAACTTAAACACTTCATTTTATAAGTTGCCTTGGTTCTAGTGTCTTATCACAGCAATAATAGAAAAGTAACTAAGATAAAGTCTTAAGCAACTTTAGTCTAAAGTAACTAAGTTTTTTAGTCTAAAGTAACTAAGACATAAGTCTTTCTTTATGGTGAAAGACTGGAAATATGGAAAACCTAGAGAATTGGATTTCAAGCAGACCCACTCTTGAAATAATTAATTCACCAATCCACTAGCTTCATAAATTTGTTAATCTGCTCATGAAGGCTAAGCCTCAGTCACCTTTTAAATGTCTCACCTGGTCCTACATTTTAATATTTCATGTTAGTGATTTCTTTTCTGCTTCCATCCTACAAGTCTGAATGACCAGGTACTCCTATTGGAGAAAAGTCATCTGGTCATTTAGACTTGCAGGATGGGAGCAGAGACAGATACCAGAACTACAGGCTTTGTAAACAGAGGGCCAACACAAAGGTATTAGTGTAAGGTAAAATTGGACAATGAGGAGTTCATGCTGGGGCTGAATGCTCTTCTGTCATTAGATAGCAGCTCCTAAAACCACCATGTGAGGAGCCAACTCTCTCAATCATGGGACCTTTCACAAATAACAGTATTCTCATAGTTTCTAAAATGTTTGTGTGTGGGGGGAGGTGTATAAGAATAAGTATGGGGACACACTACAACGCTCCATGCTAGAGAGAAACAAAAGTCACTGACTGAAAATCTGGTATGAGCTGTTGGCTTGCAGTTGAGTTTGCATTGCCACCCAGGACCCTTGCATCTTTGCTACTCCATGCCTGAACTAACCTGCTTGTTAGACATGCAGATTCATGCACCATCTCTCTGTTATACTGTAGCAGACTGGGACCACAGTTAATTAGTTCACCATGTAGTATGCTTATACTTCAAACCTTAGACTTCCTGCTCTCCAGAACCTCAGAGAAAATGGTTTCCCCTTTGCTTAAGATAATTTTTCTGAGATTTTCATTGCTTCAAGCAGTCCTAACAGGCCTTTGCTACTCTCTTTGACCAAAGTAGAAACATTTGTATAATTACTTTGCTCCAAAGTGGAGCGTGCATCATCTAATCTCTGCTGTAATGGGAAATCATTGCTGTTTCATCTTATCTGTCCTTTCAAGATCCAGATCTTTTGTCTTTCTTGATAAGAAGACTCTGGCCTGGAAGCTGGCGCTACTCCAGCTACATCAGATGCCTTCCTTTAACTTCTTTTGAATTTACTGAAGCTAAATAGCTCATACTACATAATATACTTATCCCAAAGGTTTTGTATAAGGTTTTCCAGCATTTCCTGATCTCTAGTTCAGTCAGAATACAACTGTTCATGCCTGGCTTTGTGCAAAGTCATCATAAGAGTCATATTGTGGATAACAAAGTTTCACTTAGTAGGCAAAGCACAGAGCCACTCTTGTCATTGGTCAGGCTATAGAAATAATTGGACCATGTGTGGTGAAATGGATGAATAGTCATTTCTTTCTTTGAGCTTGGAGTGCCATACACTGTGCTTTGCATTTAATCCTAATAACTCATATAGGATACTGTTATGTATCCTACTTTTCAAAGACATTGAGAGAGAAATTAAGGGTCTGCCCATGACCATAAAATTAATAAGCAAAACTAACCTTCAGTTCCAGGTAAATCTGACTCCAGGAAACACTGTTAACCTCTGCACTAAAACTCCCTGTCAGACCTCAGGTCTGGAGATCCTCAGACCACTTATTTCAAGGATCTGTGACTGATGGTCATAGCTCACTTGCTTTCATGATAAAAAAAAACCTGGAGAATATTCATGTGCAGTAAGGCAGTGACATGGATGGGCTAGTGTCACGTGGGTCAGTGGAACGTGCATCCAAACAGAAGAACTAACAAAGTTCAGAACCCTGATAAAACTCATACTTGAGAATGGCAGGAATTCAGACTAGCTCCTGACCAGATCCCTGTCCTGGAGCACGTGACCATGACACCCCACTAAGAGGGCTATGACAACAGGTCACATAGAAAAGAACATAGAGTTCTTCATGCTATAAGGTATCTAGGAGCCCTGAGTGTTTAGCCAATTGGCATTCCTTCCTAGGCATCCTTTCCTTCAAAAGGTGTTTAATCTCTAGTTTATTTTGAGTAAGTTGTATGCATCTTCATCCACCATGAATAAAGAGTTTGGACAAACAAAGACTGTCTCCTTTATCAAGGACTACTATGGAGGTAGGGAGGAGGCCATCACATCACGGCAGTAGGTCTCCTGTAGAGGGCCTCCGCTCCACTTTGAGCTCATTGCAGGCCCTTGGGCCCATTCTCAACAGCAACCTCCGTCCCAGCCCCTCCATTTCTCACCTGAAGAAACATGGCTGGGACCCCTATCTTAAACTGCATATTTGCCTTCCTCAAGTGTCATGTCAGAGTCCTATGATCCTGGCAGCCCAGCAAAAAGGAAGAAATGTAGCATCATACAAGTCTGGTTACTTTATATTGTGTAAACTTGGCTTTTTTCCCTCCTGGTACAATTCTATCCTGACAGTGTGGTTCTCCATTTCTGCCTTGCCGCTGGGGTGTTGAATAGCTGTTGCTACCAATACATGCCTCCATGACAATATGCATATTGTATGATGGTTTGAAAGTCTGCTGAGCACTGAGGAATATAGCCTAAAGAGTATAATAACAAGTGTTGGCTGGGGTGTGGTCTAGTCTGAGGACAAGATTTGGCTAAGTAGCCAGACAGGTCTCGAAAAAATGGACAGGGGTGAGTACATTTGAGGAAATAGGATGGGGAAAAAGAAAGAAAAAATGTTTTTGCCTGAGTGGAAAAAATGTTTCATATGGCTTATTTCTTCAATTTCTACAAATATGTGCTTATAAAAAATAGGGACAGTTAATAGAAAACATCCCTGAATTCAAGAGATGAAGATGTCATACAATAGACTGAATATCCTTTATCTGAAACACTTAAAAATGGAAGTGTTCTGTCATGCTTAGAAATATCTTCACATATATACTAGAGTGTCTTAGCGATGAAAGCCACATATAAATTGAAAGTTCATCTATGTTTCATGTATATACTTCACCATATACATAGCCTCGAGAAACCTTACACAATATTTTCAATGATTTTTATATGAAATAAAGCTTGTATACGCTGAATCATTAAACTCTTAGGATTTAAATCAGCACTGAAAAACTTCAAATTTTGAGTAGGGTTTTCTTGGCAGGGGGATATGATCAACAAATACATGAAATGGAATTTGTAAAGTACTTAGAATGAAGCATAGGAAGAGGTGTGTAACTAGAGCTGAGCAGAGAACAGAATTACCGCTGCTCACTCTGCTCTTCCCAGACCCAGAGACAATGCAGCTGCTGATTCTCGTAGAAGAACATGGATAGACGTGTGTCTGTCTGACTCTTGTGTGAGCAGCTTCCAACACATTGGACAAGCTTGGTTCTGTTGTACGGGAGGGAGTGTCTTGTCTGTTGGTTTAGTTCAGTGGTTAGTATGTCAGTTTAGCATGAAATGATGGTTCCTGAGTAGGAAGTGTGTACTGAGTTCTCACAAATCGGGTGCTAAGGGAACTTATGTCTGAATAAACAAAATGATTGGTTCTTGCTATGACGGAGATGAGAGATTATACAGTCAATTAATAATCAGAGTCTGGGGAATAGCACTGAGTTAAGTCAGCATGGCAGCAATACTACTTGGCATGGGAAAAGTTTACAGTATCAGACCTTTTGCCTGGTTTATTTCATGTAACATGAAGACTCTTTAGTGATGGAAGGACTTTCTTTCTGCGGATGAATTGCACTCCACTTCAAAGTCTACTCTGCTGTCGCAGAAAAGATTGTATGTATGACTTGACCATTGTGAAGAGTGCTGCTATGAACACAAGCATGCACAGGTCTCTTTTACGTACTGGCTTTATTTTCTTTGAACACATAACTAGCAGAGGCTTTACTGGATTCTAAGGTATCTCTCTTTTCATTTTGTAAATGTGTTTATTATTGTTTGTGTTTGAGTGCATGCAGAATGGGCAGTGGTATGTATGCCACTGAGCACATGTGGAGGTCAGAGGACAACTTTTTAAAATCTGTTCTCTACTTCCACCTTTACATGTGTTCCAAGGGTTGAACTCAAAGCTAGGCTTGTGGAGCAAGCACCTTTACCTGCTGACCTGCAATCCCTAACTTTAGTTTTTGAAGAAACTCATATTTAACATGTAGGGCTCCTGAGTTTGATTCCCAGAGCTGCTAAAAAATGTATTTTCTAAGAACTTTTAAGCCCTACCTGAAGGTAACTCAACTTAGATTTGGAAAATATGCTTGATATCAGTGCTATAAGTTCTAATAATAAAAAGAGAGTTGTTTTTCGTATGGTCATCTTTGATAATTTCTCATGCAACCATTCAATGGACCCTGAAGCATTCAGCTACTTGCAAAATGAGAACAACTGTAGTTGCTGCATCAAAAGGTTTTCTGAATATTTTATGTGTACCTGAGAGACAGGGCTCAGGAATAGTAAGCTCTTACTGTTATCTTCTAAATTATCATGAAGATAATATCTGCTAATTTAATGGAATATGTGCACCCTTAATCACATGCTGTACATTTACCAAATCATGTCTTATTAAAGTTAGTGTACTTTCAAATCATTGATTTTTCCACTTTAATTAGCTAACAATTGATTATTAAGCTAACAAAGATAAAGCTATTTATTTATTTATTTATTTATTTATAAAACAATGTACTAAGCCACTCAGGACTGTGACATATCCTGGAGTCCTGTGAATGGGGTAAGAAATGCAGAGGCTTTTCAGGTTGTTTTTGTTGTGTGTATTAAACACAATCATTTGGATCATATGGCACAAATCAGTGAGTACTGCCCTGTAGATCCAGAGGTAACTAGTCCTTTGCTGTCTCCATCTGTGTGCCTCTCTTCCACACGATCCAGGTTGGAGCTCAACTGTCATAGCCAAGAAGGCTTCCCTGTTGGAATATGGCCTGCATTTATAAGACTGTTTTTGAACAACTAGAAGAATAGCATTCTTATCATCATGACACTAGAGAGAGTCTTTCAGATGAACTATAGTTGTTCAATTGTCTATTCTTATTGCATGCTGAAAAAATTTTAAAATAGCTTATTGAATTATAATCTGAATCCTTTACAGTTCATCTTTTAAATGTACAATAACTGTTTCTCATTAAATTAACAGGCTATAAAGCTTGGCCACATTTGTTGTACCCTCAGTAAAGAAAATAAATACCCTTCTGCAATAAGTTTGTACTTTCATCCTCCCCACACCCTTCTGTCACAAAGCAACCACCAATGTACTTTCCATATCAAGAAATTTTGTGGCAAATGTTTTATTTTTAACCTTGTAGTAGGACATCCCTGGCCAGCAGCCTAGCTGTTAAGGTATGCTCCCTGAAGTCTCATCCCTCCATGTCCTGTGTGCCCATTTGTGGCTGGACTTTTTGCTACTTTGTGAGTTCTTTTCTTCTTCCATCCATCTCTAACCCTCTTTTCTTCTTTCAACCTCCTAAGTCTATGTAGGAGAGAAACAAGGATAGAGGGTAAAGGGGATACCAATGTTCTTAGACTACTTCCTGCTGATTAGGGGCATTGAGTTCCTTGGGGGTAAGTTTGATATTCACCTTTAGGATATCTAAGTTCTTCTTCTTGGCTCTCTATGCACTGATTACTTGACAAACCATGGCAAACCTCCACCAACAACCAACAGCATCCAACCGCCAACTAGCTAATCAGCCCCTCTGTTGGGGCCCTAGCATTTCTATACCCTCTAAAGAGTCCCCAGAATTTCAAACACACTAGCAGAAGCTATCTGCAGCTGTCAAATGATAGCTGCTGCGGACAATCCGAAGCAGTTCTATATCCCACACCCAGTATTAAAACACCTGTTTCCTCTCCACTAGTCCTGTTGTGGTTTTTCTCCAGGTGTGCCTGCCACACCAATGATGCCCATTTTCTCGTCTGCTTGCAGTTCCTTGTTCTCAACATCCACTGGAACTTCAACTTACCTTGATTTTAAAGGTTACTGGGTCACAGAAATCAGAAATCTACAGAAACCCCCAAACCAATATGATTCAAGGAGGAGTGTGGGAAACACTAGGGAACCTCACTATGGGGGTTGAGCAGAACTCTCACCCATTGAACCTTCTTGGCCTATCTCATTTCTATTACTGACAGTGTTTCTTCTCCTTTACCCTCTCTTGCATTATCTACCACATTCCCACCACATCTCTTTTTTACTTCCCTTCCTCTAGTCTATCAGCAGCAGTTCCAAATATAGCCTGTAAGACTTTCAAATCTTACAATAAAGAGAATAGATTGAACCAAATTTGGCATTGGATCTGTGAATGCTAACAGACAGGTGGAGTAGTCTGGAAAGTTTACATTCAGAGGAGCTGGCTCTCCCATTGGAGACTTTCTGTTTGGAGCAGCCCTTAGACTTCCATCTAGAAGGGAGACAAGGGCACTGTGGGTTGTCCTGAGTGGCTGAGGGTTTGACTCATTTTTCCCTCCTGGTCCTTTGGCCTTACAGCCTTACAAGACTTTTCCAGCTGCTCGAGAAATACTGTATCTCTCCTCCTCTTCACCCCTCTGACCACAGGAGCCTCCAGACAATGAACCCAGAGTTCTTTTCACTTTGTCTTTTATGCTGTTCATCTGCTGAGCAGTGGGGGTTTTAGTCTCCCTTACCTCTCCCCACTTTTCCCACAGGTACAGAAAATCTCCATTCTCCTGAAGACTACAGAGGGAGGAGCAGAATGTTCTCCTTTGGCATCTGGCTGGCCATGTTTCTTCCTCCCTCCTTACCCTTGCTAATGGCCATTTCCTACCCATCGATCCTCTTGTGGATCCCGTGTGGCACCCCAGAGGTTTTCAGTGGCCTAGTTTTTCCTTCTGGGCTCTCCCCTAAGGGTAAGCTTTATGTCTGCGGTACAATGTGAAAGCCAAAAATTGCCTCAAAGAGTCTTCACTTGCTCTTGATTTCTGTACTTGGAAGTTTAGATTTATTTTTAAATGTTCATCTCTAGTGCAGATCCTTCTCACTCCAGGACTGAATTATTACAGTAACCTGATGGTGTTTTCTTGCTGCATCTTCTGTCGTCACTGACGCATCTCAGCAGGTTAATATGCATTTCGCATCTCTTCTGCTCAGTGTTCTTTAATGGGAGTTATACTCCAAATACCTAGGGGGCAGGTGATAAAAATAAAAATTGCTTTTACATGTTCAGCATTTAGCAAAATTCATTAAGTAGACAAATGATCCATTTCCTCTTTCAGATTTTATAGAGTTCACAAGAAACGTTCACTTCCCCTTTAACATTACTGACACTGAGAATACCAACCATGCCTGTTCACCTAGAGATAGCAGAAACCAAGACCACAATGAAAGAGAACTGACTGCAGCTCTTTAGCCATCTTTCCTGGTAAGGTCTCCACCTGACTGTAGCTCTTTAGCCACCAACCCTGTTAAGGTCTCCTCCTGTTCTTGCAATCCATGCTTCATTTAGGCACACTCTCCTCTCTCCTGCTTCCTTCATAGAACAAATCTTCTCATGCCCATGGCCATCCTTGCTCATCTTAGAAACTAACTCCTCAACAGTTTCCTACTACCATTTATCTCTCTCCCTTCTCTCCTCCATGTTAAGCCAACAATCCATTTTATCCATGAAACCAGGCATATTGTTGAAGGATGAGCTTAAACACTCCTCAGAATAGACTATACTTAACATAGGAATACTTAGTATTACTGATGAATACAGCTACCAGTCAAATTAGCAAAGGAGTTTAGTGGCACAAGCAGAATTGTTCGCTTTCATGTTTTAGGCCCATTTAATAGCACTCTTCTTCCCAGCAACATTTGTTGCCATTTAGGGGCATGGCAGAGAGGGTTTGTTTACCTACATGTTTTCAATGAAACATTAGATAGCATCTACAGTATATCAAAAGGATCAAAACATTTTAGTAAGTATTTGGTTACTTGTGGTACATACATGATTTAATTCAGGATGAATTTTTTTGCTATTTACAACTCCAGAAGAGATTTAAGTAGTATGCATTTAAAAAAAAAAAAAACCCTAACTTCCTTAATTATGTGTATGGTCATAAAAGTACCTTTCCATTTTCAGCAGTAGCTGTCTATCTCTCTGTGACAGGATGTTCTGTGTGCATGAAATGCATGGTAGTAGCTAGTTCACTCCAGACGCTCATGAAGAAGCTTGAGTAATTTCATTATTGGAAACACATGAATTTGTGGAGCCATAACATTAAGATTTGGAGCCATAACATTCAGATTTGGAAAAAAAAAATGCTTTTGACTAATGTAAACATTATCATTGGTAATTTCACCAATTAAATGAAATGCAAGGCAAAGCTGCTGCTCTGGAAATGTTAACCACGAAATGGCATTAACCTGAGCTGGCAGTGAGAGTGAATACGGTGAAAGACCGTAGTGCTTCTGTGAGCCTTGTATGTTGTGTAAGGTAATTTTACTAGGGGTATTCAGAGAGGTCCTGGTGTGTAAATCTTTCTCACCGTAAAGAAAGGCAAGACTTTCTAAGACCTCTGCTAATCAGCGGCCATTAGTATTAACAGAGAGCACATGAAGGGGCAGATTGAAAGGAGAGACAGTTTGCAATGATGGATCTGTGCTAGCCGACCTTCTTATTTACAGTGTTGACATATGGCAAATGCAGCAGCTATGGAGAACTTAAAAAAAAAAACACACACACCTTTAGTGTGAACAGTCACATGCCTGTGGCAACTATGTTGAAGAACACAGTGCTGGAAAGTAGATCTTTTCTGTCTTTAGAAGGGACTCAGAATGCTTTTTGCTCTTTTACTTGAGACAAAGATCAAAAGTTTTCACTAGCTCCATTTAGTTCTAAGTTTCAAGGTAAAGATTCCCTAGGAAATGGGGCATCAGAGCTCTGAATATGAGGCAGGGCTGTCATAAAACAAGCTGAAGAATGCTCTCTGTCCACTGCCATACTTCCCACTGTTGGCCTCTGATTCTCTCTGAGCTGATATTTGAGGCAGGGCCACAGCACAATACATGTGATTTAGAGAGAATGCATGGAGCATCTAACTCAAGGAAATACTGGGCACTTCGAAAATAACTTGAAAATTCTAATGAAGTTACCATAACACATCTAATAGATCACAACATTATGCACAATCATGGTTATCATTACAGAGATACTTGGTCTCTAAAGCCAAGGATCTGCTTTTTAGTATATGCATCTCAGTAGTGGTAAGACCCATGAATACAAGAAAACCAAGTTTCATTAAGCTCTGAGCTGATCTAAACAAGACAGCTTGAAGGGTCATTTGGGGGAAAAATATAACTCATAAAATAACAAAATAAAGTAAATACTCAAATAATATAACAAATATCCTTAAAATGTTTGGAGAAAGACCTGGAGTCCGTGATTGATTACTTCATGTCAAGAATGAGTACAGAATGCAGGAATCACACTGAAGAGAAGGCAGCTTCTCCTATGCTAATGACCTGTAGCTAATGACCTTTTTCAATAATCATGTTTTTATAATGAGGAGCATCCTATATTGTGCTGAACACCATGATTCAGATTTTAATTTACATGACCTTCAAATTCTCCAAACTCTTTAACAAACAAAGTGACTCCCATGTACTGGGGAGAAGCTGTGGAAACTTGGCTCTTGTCGTTGTGCTTCAGAGTGAGAGAACTTCCCTTGTGGGAGGAGGAAGGTGGCTTCCCAGTTCCCATTGGTTGAATGTCCATTCTTAGTAGGATACCGAAGTGAGGTCTACAACTAGGGAGAATATTTGTAAACAAAAGCAGGAGATGGCAAGTGGATGAGTTACGGATAAAAGCAAAATACTGAGTCCTTGAAGCTTGACACTATTTTATATATGTTTACCACAAACATGAGAATTAAACAGTGTCCAGAAAAATAATAGCCCCAAAGTGACATAAACCAATATAATCATGGCCACTACAAATGTGAGAAAAGATTGTTATTTGGTGAGAAGTTTTAGGTGTCCCAATTCAGGAGGACAGAACTCAGGATTTGAATAAGGAGGGACAGAAGCTGGGCCTTTTCCCCTCATTTCTCCTTTCCCCTCCCGTCACTGAGGGCTGGATTTTTATTGGCAGGTCATGGCCCTGTGCTGTATGTTACTAGATGACAACAAATGCTAGGGTAACTCCTTAAATCCTAAATCTCTCATATTTACTTAATTTTATGCATTCGCTCATTCATTTATTTTTGAATCAGGGTCTCCCTTTATAGCACAGAATGGATTGGATGTACATAGCCAGTTTGACTGTGAACTCTGTATTACAGGCATTAGGATTGCACATGTGTGCCATCACCCAGTTTTGGTATGTAGCTTTTCAGGGGAAACTAAGAAACACAGACAGATAATGTCTATTCTTAGTACTGAACTCAGGTTAGGCTGACTAAACTTGATGTCCCTCTGTCCTCTATGGGGAGGACATCATGTCCACAAGTGTGCCTTTCTCTTTCAAATCATAACTAAGTCATAATTTATCATTTATTTCTGAAGTAAAGTTTAAGTTTATTTTTCTTCACAATTAATGAGTATAACCACCTCGTGAAGTGGGCAATGAGCTCATTACCCTCATTCCAAAGGACATATGGGTTAAGAGTAAAAAGGCAAAATGTTAATAGGGAGTCCATTCAAGGTTAGGTACTTTTTATGTGAAAGCTCCAAGGAAGTGGACAATCAGGTTCCAGGAACTAAACCTGACAAACATTGAATGTGAGCACACAGTGTTAGCTCCCACATAAGACTCACTTCATGAGTCTGTGAGTGTGCATTATTTGTGAAAAGAAGTGAGAAAAATAAACTTTATTTCGGATGTAAACAAAACAATATAGTCTTATAGATATTTTAATTGAATAGAATTTAATGCCTTTTTTGTTAGCAAATATACAAGAGGCTAGAACTTAAAACTGTAAGCATTTTTATAATAATATGGGCACAAATTAGTCAAACCTGCATCGTTTAATTAGGGGATACTCAAGCATTGCTGTTTTGGAAACAATATCCTTTCTTGTTTCCATCCTTCTTTTATTAACATTTAAAATACAGTATTATTCTTTTTATTTCTGAGAAACAGGTCACAATGATTTGATTTGAGTAATACGCAGTACAGCTTTGGAACACAGTCTATACCAATTAAATGTCTGTGATGAATTCATACTATACTTGACTTGCCCATGCATCCTAATTGCACACTGAGTCTCTTTATGATTTCGGCCGCTACTCTTTGCCAATTGGTCCTCCTATGCCTGTGGACTCCCGTTTTTCAGCTGCTAGTGGGGGATAAAAATGGTATTGTCAGGAAGAGCTTTCTTGGGAAAAAAAAAAAAAAAAAAAGAAGAGAATTCTGAGAGCCAAAGGTGTGCAGAAGCAAAAAGGTAGTTCATAGGCTTAGCACAGGAAAGAGAGAGAGAGAGAGAGAGAGAGAGAGAGAGAGAGAGAGAGAGAGAGAGAGAGAGGAAATGGAGGAAAACAATGGGTTACATGGGGAGTGGTGCAAAGCCTTTGGACCGGAGAAGTTTAAATTTAGACATTACATAATGCTCATCAGGATTTCACAGCAATGCAAGTCTCGTTTTTGATAACTAATAGACTGACGGTTCCCAAAATGGTCTTCAACTTGGAAGAGCATTTCAGAAAATGCTACAAGCTCTGCTCTTTAGAGTATTTATAGCTTGGCTGGATGCACAGACAGCAGGAAGGAATTATGACCCTAGCTCCTATATTAGACCTGGTTTTTTTGCTGCTTACTACAGAAGCAAATGCCTCTTAAGATCTAACTCACGAACACTCTTTTCTTGGAGGGTTGGTTTTTGTTTGTTAATTTTCACTAAGATTTATTAAGAATAATCTATATATAATATATATATGAAGACTTTAAGTTTGCTGGTAAGTAGAACATGTTCATAAGCACAATTTTTCTCCTATGGTTTCCCAGTTCATTCTCCTTCACCTGGTAATCAACAATCTGTGCCTATTCATTACCACATGTCTATTCAAGAACTGACTAAAAACAGAATCATTTGGCATATATTATTTGGTTGATTTTTGTTTTTTCCAAATGTGGTGCTAGTGAGTGAACCCAGAGCCTCACCTATGCTAGGTAAGATATCTCCCACAGTTGTTACAACCCATCCTGAAACGTATCGCAAGTGTTAGACTTCTTTGACGCACATTATTAGATTATGGCCTGTTAAAATCTATAGCAGTTGTTGCCTTACTTTTTGTCCCTCAATCAGTTCTTTTGCAGTAATTTTATTCTTTGTTCTGGTTCAGTTTTTATGACTTTGACACAGCTTGAGATATTGAGGATCCCAACTGAGAAAATGCTTCTATCTGTCTGTGTTTCTTAGTTTCCCCTGAAAAGCTACATACCAAAACTGGGTGATGGCACACATGTGCAATCCTAATGCCTATAATACAGAGTTCACAGTCAAACTGGCTATGTACATCCAATCCATTCTGTGCTATAAAGGGAGACCCTGATTCAAAAAAACCAAGTTTCTCCAATATAATGGAAGATGCTTGTACATGAATCAGATAGACACAGATATTTCCCCATGGTCCTCTACTAACTAAAAAGAATAGCAAGTAAAGAATTAATATTTATAATATATAAAGACTCCCCAAATTAGTAAAAGCCACTTGATTTTATAAAAGAGATAGGTAGTCAGTTCACTAAAAGTCTGTGAACACGTAAAAGGAACAGTCAAGGAAATACAAAATGAAAAACTGAATAACAAGAGACAATATCACAGCTAGAAGACAGGTATAAAGTTGAAAGCCAGGTAACATCATGTGAGGATGAGCTACATAGTCTTCTCAATCAGTATTTCCTTTTTTATAAAATCAATGGTTTTGTTGCATTAATTCCTCACTGGTTATTATTCTAGTTAGTAACTTCTATTAATGCTGATCTCTTTTCTTAAGAATATTATTTTTTCCAGACATGGCAATTCGCTCTTGCAATTGCAGTAATTGGGAGGCTGCAGCAAGAGAATTGTTGCAAGTTTATGTCTGGCCTGGGTTGCAGATTGAGACTCTATATACAAAAGCCAAACCAAATCAAGCAAACAAACAAAACAACAAAACCAGTAAATTACTAAACAAACACACAAAGAGAAGTCATAATGTGATAACATTTAAGAAATTTTTTCCTTTTATCTAAATGAGAAAATTTCTTAGCATTCTTGGTGCTGGATCTAGGGAAAAATCCTCATCTCAACTCACAATGGCTCCACTAGTGGTTAATTAAAAGAATTTACACAAAACAAAGCCATTCAGACTTATGGTCTAATTTGGAAATGCTGCCCCCCAAAGGTACACTCTGTGATATTAAAAAGACCCGATTGATCCTGTGAAGGCTTGATGCCCCAGCGTAGGGGAATGCTAGGGTGGTGGGGCAAGAATGGGTGGGTAGGTGGGGGAGTACTCTTGTGGAGGTAGGAGGGAGGGGTAGGATGGGGGGTTTTGAAGAGGAAAATGGGAAGGGGGATAACATTTAAAATGTAAATAAACAAAATAACCAATAAAAAAAAAGACCAAGCAGAAATTAACTAGAGCTTCTGGGCCTTAGATATCCCTGCATTAAACTTTTAGTATTAAAATAAACATTTCCCTTAATACAATGCTTTTTAAAAGACCTGATTTTTAGGGTAAAATGTATAGAGACAAGCACTGTCCTCAGCCCTGCGCAACTCAAAGAAAAGCTTAGTCTTTCATTGTAAAATGTGGACCGATATCAACTTATATTTCCGTAAGGTTCTGAAAACACAATTTCATGAGTTACAGTTGTCATCGGTCTTAATAACAGAGGTTTGAAATTAAGGAGAGAGCTAGTTTAAGCATCCAAGTTACTGAGTAACTATTACTGTGTCTCGTCATCATTTTATTTCTCTTGTTGGGGTTTAGTTTATTTTCAAGTCTGTGCTTATGAGTAAACAATACATTTCATGAAGACTGATACTAGTGTGTTTTCATAGACTTTTGGAGCTACTGAAGAAGGAAGTAGGAAGAAGAAAGTTGTTAATTAAGGGTTAGAGTTAGCTATTATAGACAATATAGAAAAATATAATTTGAGCATCCAGTGTTGGTGGAATGATTTTGGTGAAGCTAAACTTAGCATGCAACTCATGATCCTTCTTAATTATCTCATTTTTCTTTTTTCCCATTAATTAATTTATTTATTTACTTTACACCCCTATTACAGTCCCTTCTTCTCCAACTTCCCCTCCCCCTACACCCACACTCAGCTCTTCACCCATCCATCTCCCCTTCACCTCTGAGAAGAATGATACCAATGATACCTGGATACCAACCCACCCTGGAACTTCAAGTTACTGCAGGACTAGGTACATCCTCTCCCACTGAGGCCTCAACACATGCAGGAACCAGAGTAAGGGACAGCCTTCCCCTGTCCTCCGACCCCTACCCCATTCCAGCTATTGGGAGCCCACATAAAGACCAGGCAGCAAATCTTCTACATATGTGCGAAGGTGCCTAGGTCCAGCCCATGTGTGCTTTTTGGTTGCTAGTTCAGTCTCTGTGAGGATTACATCATGTTTTATCCCAGATCATCTGCTCCTATCAGCATCATTTTTGCTCTGGCTATGCCACAACAGTTTCCGATCTACCAGTGCCTTAGTGCCTTAATGTCATGTGTCTTAAAGCCTCTGAGATCCACACTTGATATATGCTCTGTCTACAATATTTTATGTCTCCTTGCTCCTTCTTATGTTCAAAAAACCTCCTCACTCTAGGGAAATCTAGATTTCACCAAACATTTTTTTTTTTCTTCTGTGAGAGCTGAACATTCTTTTGTAGCTTTTATACATAACAGAATCACATACATAACATAGACTCAAAAGGAGTGTCATGAATAGTGTTTTAAAGTTTCACAAATTTAAAAATACTACAGTAAATATTTTTATAATTGTAAAACTATGTTAAATGCTCTTCTTAAGCATCCTCCAAATTATCATGGTGTTATTATTTATACTCCTTTCCTTCTCATTCTACCTCAGATCAATCAAGAACAGGTATTTTAGGTAAGGTGTGATTTATTGGAAATAAATCTCACTATAAATATTATTAAATTTGTATTCAATATGTAAAAAAGCTTAATAATAGTCATCCATTAATACTTTTTCTCAGTGTTAAAATTGTCTCTCAAAGCACATTACCAGCTACAGGTTGACAAAACAATGTATTTACTTAGAGAATAAGACAGAGTTACTGTCTTACATAGAGAATTCAAACCACCATTTCTAGCCACCTGGGTAAGTTTTACAAGGCACTGTCTGGCTTAATCATATGATCTAACAGACTGGGAAAAGACAGAGGCAAAAGAAGATGTGGCTGTAGAAAGAGATCTGGGAATATGAAGTGGATTTCTACCACCAGCTCCATCAGAGGCAAGAGGCATGATGGCAGTCACACTGCAAATTCTGACTCCTCATTGTCTGAGACATGACTGGTAATCAGAAAACAGACACATATGGCAATTCAGAAACCATGCTGTATGGGATTCTAGCATTACATGACAAAAATAAGGCCACAGTAATTTTGTGTACATTTTAAATATATATAAATTCTGTTTTTTTAGAATGATAAAACACATTTCTTGTAAAATTAGAAGATTATGAACATTTATGCCACTCTTCTCATTCCCATTATTTTTCTACTTTTAAAAAATAGAAATATAAGACTGAGATTTAGAGTAATAGAAAGAATTAGAATCAATCTCTAAATGGTTCTGAACTCTGCCATTTCCAAATGTTCATTGTGAGAATGTATGAGGATTCACTATAAAGAGGATATTCTATAAGCTCATTCATCAACAAAGAAGAGGCCCTATGTTTGCAATTGACACTGAGGTTCATTTCCACCTCTTCCTTAACTAGATTTCACCCAATGCCTGCTAATTTAGGGTTAAAAATTTCAATTGCTCTCACTTGAAATCTGATGTTTGTTCTCTAGAATATGGTTTCACAGGTTTGAGATTGAAATGGAGTAAGGAGAGTAGAGGCTCCTATTTAGGAGCATAACTCAACCAGTAATTTTCTGTCTCTCTTCCTCTAGGAGAGTCCAGGCTTCTGCTGAGAGTTGAACTTCCTGTCCTCACATGATAGAAAAATGACCAAAACTCAAGTTACAGATGTGGGAAACCATGACTGTCTTGATTGAAGTTATAGTATCCAAGTTGTGGCCTTTATACTATCCACTTAGCATGCCTTCCAAGTTTAAAACCAGGATGATTTCTCTGTGTTTTACTAGCTTACAGGCAAGTCTTAGTCCAAGTGTGTTACAGGAAATCTTTTGCTAGAGAAACCATCAAAGAATTGACATTTTCAGTGTTCTCGCATTACAGTATTTCTCCCATGAGAAAAAGGAATGGTGAATAGCTCTTTATTTCCCAAAACACTGGAACCCTAATGGGAAAAATATTTAAAGTCCATTCAGAAGCCTGAGAACCTTCAAAGAGCATACACATTGGTCTGCTGCTAAGGAGAAAAGAGAGAAATTAACATCTGTTTAAAAAAGAACTATCTATGTAGATGTATATACACTGTTGTGGTAAGGAAGAAAACCATCTGAGTCTAACAAAATCACTTTATTTAGATTTTACTGTATACACCACATTCTGAGTGTGGTCATTCCACAAGTTTCAATACAAAAACTATACATGGGGATTGGGAACACTTTCTCTGGACACCTAGACAGAGTTATAAAATTAACAAGCTGGCAAACCAAGGACGGGTAAGATTCTGCACAGAGCCTTACCGACCTAAGACAGAAATGCATTGCTTTAGATAATGCACATTCCACAATGGGTAAGGAAGACATTCTTGTCAGAAAGACCTAAGACAGGCTCAGTCTTGTTTATGAAATAAAAAAGAGGGAGAGGTGGAGAGTTTTGGGGGATGCTTAGCAAGAATCTGACATGGGCCAAGGACAAGGAATTGGGCTTTTTGGCAGTAATATGACATTGGCCAAGGACAAGGAAGTGAGCTTCAGGCAGGAATCTCATATTAGGCTAGAACAAAGGAGTAATTTCAGATGGGAATCTGAATATTAGGCTAGAACAAAGAAGTTATGTCATGCAAGAATCTAAATTGTAGGCTAGAACAAAGAAGTAGGCTTCAGACATGAAAATGACTTTGGGCTAGGACAGGAAGTAGACTCAGATAGTTTGGTCATCCTGATAAGCCCTTAGGAACAGTGATCATGGGAGTGTTCATGGAACTTTGTTTATTGTCTTGCTTGTTCTTTTACTATTTGTGTTTATTGTCTTGTTTATTGACTATTTGCATCTATTGTATTGCTAGTTCCTAGAACTGACCTGAATACTTGCATGTAATTAAAATGGTATAAAAGCAGAAAGAAGGAGGGATGGCATGGGGGTTACTAGGGAGGGGAAATGGGGAAAGGGGATGACATCAGAAATATAAATAAATAAAATATTCAATAATAAAAAAGGAACACTTTCTCTCTTTCTAAAGATTTAGTTTGATGCCAAACTCTAAATACCCATTAGCTGCCTAGATATGGTAACCTTTTTAACATGGAGACAAGAATCATGTTCTTGGTGTACATGGATCGAACATTTGCTTTGGTAGAGTGAGTGTTGCTTTAAGTCTGTGTAAATCTACTCATAAAAAAGGAAAGGCAGGTTTTTGAATGCATGAAGATATTAAAATCACAGGCAAATCAAAGATACTTGGGAACTGACAGAGCATGTTAGCTTAGTGTGTACTTTTGATGAGACCGTATTCCCAGGGAAGGTAAACACATTGATAAGTTTATTGACCTTGATCTGCTAACACAGTTTCTCTTGATTTCTTCCAGCTCCAGGCACAAATAATAGGGTATATGGCCATTGATTGTGTTGACAAAGTGATTGAATTTCTTGCCATATGTACATAGATGAAGTTGGTGGCATTTTTGCCTTGGACTCAATATATTCTTGGATTTGTAACTGTTTTAGGATTCTGTTTCCAGTTCAGTAATTACTTAAAAAGATATGGTCATTATTATCCCTGGACATTTGATATTGTTTTAAACATGACAATTCCAGTCATTGTTT
The DNA here is from genome assembly GCF_011762505.2 of Arvicanthis niloticus. NCBI lineage: Eukaryota > Metazoa > Chordata > Mammalia > Rodentia > Muridae > Arvicanthis > Arvicanthis niloticus. The sequence continues at coordinate 27,375,661 of NC_133433.1, read as the reverse complement.
TGAACTGTGTACATTTTGAGAAAGTTACTTGAAGAATCCTGGTATAATTTTTATGTTATAATGTTATGAATGTATAATGTCCATCATGTATGTTATAAAAATAAATCCCAGCCCTATGCAAATACTGGTAGAAATTTTTCTATTTATATCTTCTATTATTTAAGGTTGTAAAAATTAAATATTCATTAGAAAAAAGTATCAAATATAATATTAAATAAAAAGTTCCCTGCAAATGAGTAAAGCATTGGATATCACTCTCAGTTCTTATGCCTTGCATTATAGATCTCATATAATCCCTTCCATATTTTGGTGCTGGAAAAACCTTCTCTGAGAATGCTTTCAGGAGAGATATACTGGTGCCAAAGCACTCGTCTAAACACTGTGCTTCAATAGAGTTAAAAAACCCACTGCCATCATTAGGTTATTAGTAACAGTGAATAACCTAAACTAACTTAAAATGCTTTAATAGGATACAGTAATAATTAATTAAAATGCAACCTGGTTATCAAGAAGAAAAGAAAAGGGGTCAGTTAAACAGAAATTTCAAGAAATGTATTGATCAAATATCACCATAACATTTGGACTGACATAGTTAGGAAGGTTCCGTGAGTGTGTAACATAAAGACTAAGCTATAACTTAAGTATGAGCAAGGGAGAACTGGCATGATCTTCATGGTGCTCTGTGAAGCCCCTCTGTCTTCCATCCTAGACTGACAAATAGCTTATGTTCCTTATTCTTGCTACAGACAAGAAATATATTTCCTCAGAGAAACTGATGTTAGCCCTCTGGACCTGGATCAACAGGTTCAAAGAAAAGCAGGTTTTGAGGCAGAGGACCAAAAGTCAGGCATATAAAGGCACACACTGGTCTGTGAAAGTTCCATATCTTCCCACTTTCATGCTTCCAGAGAGTCTGCAGCCAGCTGTGTACTCCACAATGATTCCCTGGAAGAGGAAATGAAATAACAGATGGTTGAATGTAAGCAGACAGGTAAGGATCAACAGAAGCAGAATACCCACTCTATAAGAAATAGACACAAGCTATTTAAATATAAAAGACTTCTTAGAGGAAACATAATTGTATTAAATTAAGTGTAAATCTTAAGTGGTGATATTGCTTATAATATAAATATTAGATTCTATTGTAATCACAAAATTATCAAATGATCAAGATAAATAAAAAAAGATGTTAATGGTTTTGATGAAGTTCATGAATCTCCTATACAGTAGAATGAAAAAATTAATTAGCTAAATTAAACTAAGAATAAAAAGGAAAAGAGACATCTTTGATGATCATCTCAAAAGAGTTTACATGACTAACTGATCTCTTCAAAAGGAAACAGATAAAATCACAAGATATCCAAGAAATATGACATAAAGTTGTGACAGATACAGAATACTAATTTTTTAAATGGACTACCAAATATTTAGTTTAATTAACAATTTCAAAAACCACAATCTAATCATCATTAAATATTAGAATAACAAGAATAAACAATAAATCTTAAGTGTTAAATGAAAGACACACATCCTCGAAGAACAGCAGCCAATGCTTGTATCAGCATTAAGTAATAGAAACCATGGTATGGCACCTTAAAATTCTGAGTTATGTGATTTTCAATAAAGCATTATGCTTAAACCAAAAATATACCCTCCCAAGAAAAATAGCAGACTAGATACTTTTAGATGCTCAAAAACTCAACACACATGCAACTATCTCTCAACCTGTCTGAAAAACTTTAGGCCAATAAGAAACTTAAGTGAAAATGAACACAATGTAGATGCAGTTGTGAACACCGGCAGCTAGCCTTTGGAAGTGGGCTGTTTATGATCAGTGCTAAGAAGCATGACTGTGAGAAAGCAGTTTCTATGGGAAAATATGGGATAAAGTATTATTGTTTAGGGGTATTTAAAAAAATCTTCATGGGTATTTGGTTATAACTATTAGAAAACACAGAGCACAGGAAAGGAAACAGCCACACATTGTAAAATTAAAACATTTTGAGTTAAAATGAGTGTTCAGTGACTTGCTAGTAAAGGCATGCAATCATAACATGCTGAATTGTAGATGTAGATGCTACTTATGAAATATGGAAACATAGGAAACAGGCAAAGTGGAAGGGAGGGCTAGGGTACAAATCTTTACCTTCTCTATTAGACAAATAATAGAAATGTGATTTTCTAATTGCCTGTAATTTTCACAAGGCAACAAATAACAACATAAAGCATATGGAGACTGTGCTTTAAGAAATAACTACAAGGAGTTGAAAGTGAGACATTCAAGCTAGAAAATAATAAAACATGAGCTTGCTTTTATCACCATTATGTCTTTTGATTCTGTTTAATTTTTTAAAAATAGGCTGTAAAAGTTTTTAAATGATGCCTGGCAAAGCCATCCTCTGATACATATGCTGCCGGAGCCATAGGTCCCTCCATGTGTACTCTTTGGTTGGTGATTTAGTACCTGGGAGCAATGGGGAGTCTGGTTGTTTGATGTTGTTCTTCCAATGGGGTTGCAAACCCCTCCAGCTCCTTCAGTACTTTCTCTAACTCTTCCATTGGGGACCCCATGGTCAGTCCAATGGTTGGCTGTGAGCATCTGCCTCTGTATTTGTCAGGCTCTGACAGAGCCTCTCAGGAGACAGCTGTATCAGACTCCTGTCAGCATGTACTTCTTGTCATCCACAATAGTGTCTGGTTTGGTGACTGTATATGGGATGGATCCCCAGGTGAGGAGGAAAGGCCCTTGGTCCTGTGAAGGCTCAGTGCCCCAATATATATATATATATATGTGTGTGTGTGTGTGTGTGTGTGTGTGTGTGTGTGTGTGTGTGTGTGTGTGTGTGTGTGTGTATACATACATATATATATATGTATACACACACACACACACACACACATATATATATGGAGAGAGAGAAAAAAAGATGTTTATTTAGAGTGTTCAGGGAACCACAATCTTGTTATACCTAACCTAAGCCAGCATGTGGAATTCAACGTTACAAAGGTGTAACAGGTTATATTGTAAGTGATCTGTGTGAGGTAGTCCCCAAGAAAATTGTTCACAATGGAGACTACCCAACCCTGGAGTTCCAAATGTTGTTACAGACCATAAAATATACAGCAGATCTTCACAGGCAAGCATCACATCATCTTCTAAACAACCACTCAGTGAATATATGTAATCATTTTTATTATGCTTTAAGTTTATGTTGTTCTACTTGGTAATTCACAGTTCTGTCATATTAGTTAAAATACTACCCACCTGGAGAGCTAACAAATTAAATTATTCCCTGCCTATCTAACCAAGTGACCCACTGGCTAATGATCTGCCCTTCAAATGAAGGTTTTAGGTTTTCTGCTCGACATATCTTGATTTTTAAGTATCAGAATATGTACAAGATGTGTGTTTATGGTTTACTCTGTCTTTCCTCAGTGAGTTTTTCTTGTCAGCATTTACTTACACATTTATTCAAAGTGTGCATTCTGTTAACTTAACAGTGGAAAAGCAAGTAGAATAAACCAGCTTTTACCTCCCCAACCAAGGATGAGCTGACTTATTCTTTCTTCCTCTCTGTCTGCTACTCCTCTTGCTCCTCTTGTGGATAATTGGGCAGATGGATGCTGACTTTCCAGCATTCTGAATCATCTTGCTTACCCTGTTGGACATCCATTTAGAAGAACATTTTTCTCTCTGGACTCTGGTACTCTTATAGGGAAAGGTGATGCTTGTTCCTGATATCTTCATGATCACCATGCCATCACTGACCATTTTAATCCTACCCTATCTTAGATGTTAGTGTCACTGCATAGCAACTTTCCTTGGCCTAATCATCCTATGGAATTCAACAACAAACCACCACCTACCTTGTGTGACTTTGAACAAGTTATGAACTTAGTGATATTTCTTTCTCTGTTGAACAAACATTGATCCATGCACTACATTATTTATAGAGATATTTATGAATATGTTTAAAAATAGAACTCGTTGCGGCTGTGATGCAAAGCTTCTGCACTCATTGAAGATTGTAATTGATGTAGAATATCATATATAGATATCAAATGTCAAATATGTAATATAGAATGGAAGGTATAGACTATAGAATATTGAGTATAGAATGTAGAATATAGAATATAGAACATAGAATATAGATAAAATATAGAATATAGAATAGAATATAGAATAGAATATAGAATAGAATATAGAATAGTCAGGCAAAAGGAAATATAAGCCAGGAAGCATTACCATGCAAACAAGCACAATGGCTTTCACCAACACAGCTGATGTTGCAGACAGCCTATGTGAAATGCAGATCCACTAACTCACAGAAATTATTCATATCTCCTTGTAGCTACCAAAGTGTCTCCAGCTGTACATTAATGCTTCTTCCAATGCAGAACCACAGAAGGCCAGCATCCACCCCTGAAATATCTCTCACTACTACCATGCCAGAAGCCATCAAGAAAATGATCACCACTTTCCTTAGACGCTTGAGTGAAATAAAGTTCTGTGAGAGATGAGAGAGTCTGTGTTCTCTTGTAAAAGGACAATGCCACATAGGTATCCCTGTCCTAATATGACACATTGGATAATAATAAACTACACCCAGCATGTTAGTCAGACTTTTATCACTTTGAACAAATGTTTGAGACACACATCTACAGCTTTTGATATAGAAAAAGGAAAATATCTATTTTGGATCATGGTGTCAGGCTATTCAGCCTAAAATTGCTCAGCTTCATGTTCTTGGGCAGAATACCATGGTGATGGGACTATATGTGAGAAGATTGTCTCCATTTAATGACAATGGAGACAAATGACAATGGAGATAAAGAGAGAGGATGGGACCTGAATTAGGTGTTACTTTCAGACACTTCCTCCCACCCCCCAGTAATTTATTTTCTTCAAAAAGATTCTGTTTATTGAAGTTTCTAGCACTTTCCAAAAGATTACTGTAAGTTAGGGACCACATGATGAGCACATGGACCTTTGAGAACAATTTCTATTTCAACCATAACACTCAGGATGAGAACAATGAACTATGGGGACCACTGGGCTAAAAGTACTAGAGAGAAAGCAATACATATGGTGGACAAAGCTGTTTGCTTTTTCTGTCTTTATTTCTAGCCATCCTTTTCTCTTTCTCTGATCAGTACATATGCAGCACTGCAATGATTTCACAGAGAGAAGTTGAGAGGGGGAGGCATTTTAGTACCACAGGGCATAGATATACTTAGAAATGATCTTGATTGATATTTTCTGTACATACATCTTAGCTGATAATATATTAATCCCAGAAATGGCCATTGAGATTTCCATTTTCATAAATGATTCCATAAGAGTCTCTTCAAATGTTTAGCTCTTAGAAGCATGAACAGAGGAGAAATGGTTAAATCACCTATGAAATGTCAGTTTTAACTAAATTTTGGGAAACATATTTTAAAATACTAAAACGTATCTCATTTTGATGGTATGTTTAGCATATAGTAATTAAAAGCAAATTTGAAAATAAAAAGTAACAATAAAATTATGTAATCATAATACCAGTGTTTAAAGAGCTTTGTGTGTGACATTTATCACAGTGTCTCTTAGATAATTGAGATTTGTTAAATGTTTGCTAAGTAAATAAATGACAATCCACCAATAAAATCTACCTAAAACTTGAAGGGTAGACCTTCCATCTTTCAGTGGGTGGGAAGAATCAGACAGGCACTGTCAGTGATTAGCAGGGAGGTTCAGTGACTTCCTTAATCTAAGCAGGTTCTGTTGTTCTATGAGCTTCCACATGCACAGATCCATGATGATTTTTTTTCTGTCTGGCCGGCCTGAGGATCCATTGTGACCAACTTGTTATGGCCAGTGTTTCTAAGAGTGGTTGTCCTTATGGTGTGTGTGTGTGTGTGTGTGTGTGTGTGTGTGTGTCCATGTGTCCTATAATGCACATGGCAACATACAGAAACAACATTTTATTACACAGCCCCTAGTACAACACAGATAGAGTCCAACTGGATGATTCCATTTTTGCTTTTTCAGATACAATTTATTACATCTGCTGACATGTTTTTATAAGATATAACTTCTATCTTATTTGGATGCATCTGTGACATTGTGTGTGTGTGGTGACATGGTGGGCTTCCCTGTGCATATTAGCATATCATGTATAGCATGACTTACAGTTACTCTGTAAAGTCCCAGGGGATGATGAACTGCCAAAACTGCCTAGAATAGTACAGTGATGAGCCTTTACAGCCACCACCTGGAGAAAGGCAGGAGCAAGATTCTCTCCACCTCCACGTGCTGTTCCAGCACAGAGTTGTTTTCATTCATGAGCTATGGCTGCCCAGTACAATAAGTCTACAATTCCAGGCTGTAATAAAGATTGCAGGTAATATCTGGGCAGCATTTAGAAGTACCTGCTACCTCCAATCAGTTGCTCTAGGTTATCTACTGATATAGGCACTCATTTTATCATCATCAATTTCTTTCTCTATTACACACTGACACGTTGAATAGTTATCTATTCAAATTGTTAACAACATTTTGGTCACCCTTTCCCTTATATTCTGCTGTACATTAGTGGTTTCAATAAACTTTTTTATGATGTGGTTTCTTCTCTTCTCCATTCCTACCTTTTGCTCTTCTAGACACTACAGACAGGCCTTGGGTCTACAGAAGAACTTCTAGACACTATAGACAGGCCTTGGGTCTATAGAAGAACTGATTTGCATGTGAGAAGACCGTATATATTTACTTTACATAATAATGTCAGTCTTTTATGCATTACTTGCAGAGAACCTTGTTTGTTTTCTACTTGGCACTGTATATTCAAATTCTAGGAAGCAGACACCAAGGGACTGGAAGCTTAAGGACATGAACCACATATATTTATTTGAATCCTAACACCAGCATTTCCCATCATGTTACAGAGGAGCACCAATCAGAGACTATTAAAATAAGTGAGTTAGGACCAGTGAGGTAGTTCATCTCCTAAGGACTCTTGCCTGCTACCAAGCTTGACAACCACACTGGGGAAGAAAAGAACCAACTCCTGAGAGTTGTCTTCTGATTTCCACACATTCTCTTCACACACAATAAACAAATTGAATGTAAAAATTATTTAAAGTGAGCTAATGAATCCTTTGACAGCATGTGAATCCACCAATCACATCGCTTCTGTGTGTTTGTAGCTAAGTCAACAATGCTTCTTAAATTCACAAAATAACACCTTTTCTAAAATCAAGACATTGATAGAAGCTTTGTGAGGATTTAATGTGACAGACTTTGTAAGTTCGCTCACACAAAGCACTACACAAGCCATTGTCATGATCACTGTTTTAAAAGCCACATTCAAACTCAGGCTGTTTGTTTGTTTGTTTGTTTGTTTGTTTAATATTGCTGAAATTCCCTGCTGAAAACAAGGTAGAACTTTTCCAAGCAGATTGTCATGGAATGGTGGTCATTGTGTATTTGAGAATTGTCTGTTCAGATTGTTTGCAAATTTTCTTAATTGTGTACCTTGTTTTCTTTCCATCAGATTTCTTTATGATCCTTACATGTTTTGATGTTAATCCCTTCTCAGTTGAAAATACTTTTTCCATGTTGGTAAACCAGCCCTTCACTTTGTGAAGGACTATTCTTTTTGTACAGAAGTTTTTAGTTTGATTCTAGGGGCCAAATCTATAAAACTCATGCTCTGGATAGGCCTTTTTTTTCCCTTATATGTTGTAGAAGTTTTATACTTTCAGGGTGTCTGTTTTAAGTAATTTGCTTACTTTAGGTTGATTTTCTCATTTATTGAAAATAGATAATTTTCATACAATATATTTTGATTATGGCTTTTCTTCCCCCAATTCATTCAAGAGCCCCCTCCACCTCACCCAGCACCCAAATCCATGCCCTTTCTGACTCTTGTTGGAAAACAAATGAGCATGCAGAGAACAATAAAATAGGACAAAACAAAGACAGACGAATCTGGATAGGACAAAGCAAGCAAACAAACAGAAGCAAGCAAACAAACAAAAAGCACAAAAACATGTGAACACACATTTGCACACAAAGAACACCCATAAAACACAAGATGAGAAGTCATATATCTACACTGAAGATCTGTAAGGTAAAAAAACCAACCAACCAACCAACCAACAAACAAACCCAACCCAACCCAAACCAGACAACCAGTCAACCAAGCCTGACAAGGCATTTTGAAACAAAGAACCTACAAAGTTCCATTGAGTCCATTTTGCGTTGGCTAGCTACTGCTAGGTCTGGGACCTGCCCTTAAGAGTGGTTTGTATGTTTATTGCATTGCTTGTTCTTTGACTATTTGTGTTTATTGTCTTGCTTGTTTCTTGACTATTTACATCTATTGTATTGCTAGTTCCTCAACCTAAAACTAACCTTAATACTTACATGTAATTAATATGATATAAAAGCAAAAGGAGGAAGGGGTATGGGACAGGGGGTTTCTAGGGAGGGGAAATGGGGAAAGGGGATGGCATCTGAAATGTAAATAAATAAAATATTCAATAAAAAAGAGTGGTTTGTATCCCATGTGAGAATCATTTGGGGAAAAATAATTTTTCCTTTGTGAGTTGTTATCAATCAGTTGCAAATAGCTTCTGGGTTAGGTATGTGGACTTGTGCCCACTTACCTAACCAAGCTCTAGTAACCCATCTTATGCAGACTCATGCAGACCTAGTATATGTTGCCTCAGTCTCTGTGAGGTCATATGTGCATTGGTCCTTCCTAGCTCCTAAATGAGATGTCACCATTAAATCCCTCCTTTCAGGCTTCAGGGATCTCTGTAGGAGTCAAAAATATTAGAAGAACCAGAAGGCATAGAGGACACCAAGGAAATTAAATTATGTGAGATAAGAGTCTAATTTCATTCTTAGCCATTGGTATAACCATTGGAGTAAATATCACAAACACTTGAGTTCTGCATATGTCAATGTCATGAGGTGTGGGCATGGATACTTCCATCATAGAAGGTGTAAAACATTTCATATTGTATAAAAAACATAACATCATTTGGTACACCATAAATATGAACAGCTATATGCAATAAAAATAGCAACTTAAATAAATAAGGAATAGAAACCAAGTAGTAAAATTTGAAAATAAAAAAAAAATCAATCTAGGCATGCAGAAAGAATATTTGTTGTTGAGACTCAAGAAAACAGTTTAGGTTTTCCTCTATGAAACTTGACTGTATGCACTGTTGTCATTGAATGCTGAAACTACTCAGTAAAAATGGTCAAATTCTACACCAATTTTTTCTAGGAAATATGCACTATAAGTGAAATTATTGTTTTTAGGTAACCTGCAGAATATCTGAACTATAATACTAAATATGCCCATAAAATTATTATTCTTAGCTAAATACATTCTTAGCTAAATCTCAACATAATGCTACATATTGCAGAACATTTTTAAAAGGTGTATTTTGTAAACACTTAATATCCAAAGTGTTATAAAGTGTGTTCCTTGTAACTCTGGGGTGATGATGTTTCATATTTTTCATGATGATCCTGGAATTTCTGTACATTCTTAGTCCTTCCCTTATCTGCTACCATGTAAGAGCCTTTGTGTTTCAATTTCAGTGACAGTGTAACTATCTCATTTTCTAAGATAACCTCCCTTTCTACAGAGTTCTACAATGTTCTGCTGGAACATTGGCAGCTTCACCAATTACTTAAGTTCAGTAAACTTAAGTCTCTAACTGGAGAGAGTGCTAGGAAAAGAGCTCTTTTGTGTATTTTTATAACTTTATATGTGGCAACTTTCAGAAGTTGCCATTATAATAAACCTAATTACTTAGGGTTTTAAATCAAGAAGATTAAAGCCCTATCCTTATGAGCCCAGGAGACATGAAAACCAGTAGTGGTACAAAGGACAGCTCCATTTCTGTAGCAGACCTATGTGGTTTCAGATAGAATCTCACTCCTTTTAGGCAGGTTCTTAATTTGTTCTTATAGATTTGCAGATCCATAGCTCAGTTCACTACATTTAAAAAATCATGTTATAATAAGTGATTCAAATATTATATAAAGAATTTTAATTATACAAAATTAATATTTATGCTCAGTAGTGTCTCCATGTTCTTTCCAGTACAGATAAATGCAAGCAAGTAAATGCACCTTTCCCCCATACTTCACTTTCCAGATTAAATCTAATTGCCTTCTGAAAACATTTCATAGAAAGGTTCAATTTCAGAATTTAACAATTCATAAATTTCATATTTCACTTTGTTCTCACTTTACCTTGATCGTGGCAAGAATTATCCATTTATCCAGGTCCAGAGTGTACACAATGTATGCAGCACTCACCAGTGAGCCACTTAGGAACCCCTTGTTATCAGATTGACTGTAATGGTATGCAGTGATTTGTTCAAGGTATTTCATTATAAATAATAATGACCCAGAAGCACGTAAGTAATGATGCTTGGAATTCGTAGCAAAATAGGATCTATCAGTGCTTCCTTTAAGCCAAGAGGTGGAAGTTGTTGACTTAATGAGTTGAGAGAAAAAAACCCCACATATTAAGGTTGATAGAATCATTATAAGAATAAAACCTTTGAGGCTGGGAGATGGCACAATCTGGAAATGCCTTTTGCTGAAGTGTAAAAACCAGAATTTAGTTTTTATAACCCATATGAAAAGCCAAAACTTTGGTTTAGTTTGGCATGGTGGTGTATACTTGTAATCCTGGGAATGTGGAGTCAGAGAAAAGGTCATTTCTGGGGCTCACTGGTCAGCCAGACTAAGCTAATAGGTAAGTCCCATGTTGATGAAAAATCTTGTCAAAAAAATAAATTACATTGTCTTTCTGAGATACAGCACACAATGTTGACCTCTGAACTTCATGTATGCATATATACATGTGCTCTCTCACATACTTACATATGTATATATGTATATACATACATATATACACATACATATATATATATATATTATTTTGAAAAAGTAAAACAATCTTATGATAGTTTTGCAGTCATACATTAACTGCCAGAGGTTATACCCACAATATATAACAAGTGTTTAATGATGATAAAGGACATTAACTATTTGGTTTTAAAAACTATAGAGAATAAAAGTTTGGGACTAGCCATGACTTCAGACACAACTGAGAGTCTTCAGATATATGACTCGAGGATAAGGAGAACCACTCTTTGTGCACACATACACATACACACACAGAAACACACACACACACTCACACACACCCATCATTCAAAAGGCTCTTTCTCCCTTATCTGTGACCTACACTGATACTTTCAACCTCTCTCTATTCAGGCCAGAACCCCAGAGCAACTTCACTGGGGGGATTCCCCTAACTACTGCTCTGCTGGTGCTTTCAGGCACCCTGCTTCCTCTTAATGCTGTTCAGCTTCCAAAGATTTAAGAACCCAAGCTCTTCTGTAGCTCCCTTCTCATGACACTTGTTCAATATCTTGCTGTGCATCTTGATAGAGATTGCCACTGAGTATAAATAATCCCATTTTTGTGTGTAAGGATTAAGCCTCTAGCAGGCTGATGTCTCTGTTTCACTGGTGCATCCTCAAAAACAAAATGTAAATACCTTAGATAAAGAGGTGGATACACCTGCTGGGTGTTCTCCACAGCAGTAGCACAATGTCTTGACAAGGTATTCTTTAAGAAACTCTTAGGAGCTATTTAACCTTAGAGTGGCTGCTGGGCCATCTCTGAGACAGCTGAACCATCAGACATGGAAAAGGAGAATGTAGAGAATTTTATTATATTGTTTGTTTTGAAAGTATCCAGACAGAGGGGGCTATGAATAGAAAAATAAAGGCTAGAAAAGTGACTCAGTGGTTACGAGTATATAGCTGCTTTCCTAAAGGTTTGTGGTTTGATTCTCAGCACCTATATGGCATCTCACAATATGTAACTCTAGTCTCAGGGAATCTGACATTCTTTTCTTATTTCTATGGTCACCATGCACACACAAAGCACATAGACATACATGCAGGCAAGATACTCATATACATAAGATAAAAAATTTTTAAAAGCAAAAGTGAGTCGGATTGACAGTTTTCTTACTTTATGTTTTATTGACTATCAACAAAAGTTAGCATTTGTTTCTCTGTGTTCAGGTGGATGATGGGTGATATTTTTCAGATCTAAAGTGATGGGTTTTTTAAAATGCTCCATAAAATACCTACTGCTTTACTCCCATCTCCCATATCCTTCAGGCCTGGGATTCAGGTTTAGTGTCTGAACTCAAATGCAGACAAAGTGGTCATTTATTGTCAGAAGGAAAAAAAAAATCTGAGAAATAAATCCTGGTGGTGGAAAAGAAGTGGGAGTACCATGGGAGGCAGAAAAGACAGGTTCTATGGAAGACAAGACAATAAACACTCAGAATGCTTATTCTTTCCAAGAGTCTTTTGAGGATGAAGAGACAGAGTTGCTAACTAGTATTTATTTGGAATTAGAGTGCTGATTTGTGACAGCATTTCAATGTAGGGCTAATGACACCTTAGAGGTATATTAATGAACCCATGAAAGGGGAGATAAAGGAGGAATCAGGGATAATCAAAATGCCAGCTATTTTAAGACATTCCTTAACCATGTAATGACCTGCATGCTTATTAGGCACTATTATTATTCATGCCAATTATATATTTTTAAGTTTTTCTTGTTATAAAACATTAATCATAAGTATCAGCAAATATATAGTTTTTCCAGAAGAGTTTATAAGAATTTTGCAACACTAAACTTGCAAGTACTATGAATGAAATATGTATTTCAGAGACCAATATTTAAAATTATGTAGAAAAGATTTACTGTGTGTGAATATTGACAATGTTTTATCATAGTTGGTGCCAACAAAAACTATTTCAAAAATATATGCAACATAAATGTTTTCCTGACACAAGATTGGACAGTCAACAAGATCTGTAGAAAAATATGATGTCAGTGTTAACATCACTTTGTGCCATCTAATTCGGGTCAGTCAACAATGGGTCAAGTGTTAGATATTTAGAAATGATTTGACATCATATTGAGCAAAATTAGTGACAATAGTGCTGGATTTAACTCTTATGCAAACAAATTGGAATAGAAGACTTGGTAATGCTGAGACCATAGAAGCTATGGGCCAATAAGCAATGTTTTCTTCTCCTTTGTACCTGGCATGGTAACTTTGGTAATCTTGAGGGGCAATTAAACCTGGAGTCTACATTGGTGTCTGGCACCCTCATTCTGTTAACTGAACATGAAGACATAGGCTGGAAAATGACCAGGCACCTGAATTGTATCTTTAAAGGGAAATGTCTCATTCATTCATTCATTCATTTCATAAATACATCTGCAAACAGTTCTCAACAGTTTCATAACATCTGTGGATTCTATACTGCTTGTCTTTGCCAACTTAATACAAACCAGAGCTATTTGAGAGAGACCAAACTGAGTAACTGCCTTCATCAGATAGACCAGTGGGGAAGTCTATGGGAACATTTTCTTGAATGTGGGATGGCCCACCTCACTAAGTGTGGTGCCATCCTTGGACAGGGTTGTAAGAAAAGTAATTGAACAAGCCAGTGGAAGCAAACTAGTAAGCCATGTTCCCCCATGGCCTCTGCTTTAGTTCCTGCCTCTAGGTTCCTGTTTGAGTTCTTTTCTTTCCTCAGTGATAGACTGTGATATGGAAGTAGAATTCAGATAAATTCTTTCCAACACTGAGTTGGTTTTGGTCATGGTTTTATAAAAGTAACACATAAGCAAACTAAGACAGAAATATATAGAAACAAATAATGCAGTCTCATTTACAACAATGTCAAAGAATATAAAATATCTAGAAATAAAGCAACCCAGAAAGTGAATGACCTCTTCAATTGAAAACTTTAAATCTCTAAATAGATAGTGTAAGAAAATGGAAAATGGAAAGACATCCCATGCTCATGGATTGATTGGTAGAATTAATTCTGCAAAAATAACACTTTTACCAAAAGCTATTTCAAGACTAAATGCAATCTCAGTCAAATTCCCTATCTCAATTTTCACAGAGCTAGAAAAAGCTATCCAAAAATTCTTAAGGAACCACAAAATACCCAAGATAGACAAATCAATATTGTTTTTTTAAAAAAACATAATTTGTTTATTTACCCTTTCCCAACCCTCATGACTACCCCCATTGTGTGAGTGCTTGTGTGTGTGTGTGTGTGTGCATTCCTACATACCATGGCATGAATGTGGAGATCAGAGGATGACTTGTCATAATTAGATTTCTCTGGCACATTGTCAGGCTTAATGGCAAGCATCCTTATTCATTGAAACACCTGTCATCTTAGGGCTTCAAAGTCAGTGTGCTGTCATTTCCTTTACTGTTTCATTTTATTAAGAACATAGAGAACAGGATGGACATTTCAAATTGAAGGACAGGGGCAAGTGGATCCACTATCACACATTGAATTTATAATGCTATATTGTTTCATTTTGAGGACTATGAGATGCCAATGGATTACCACCACAAAGTGATTTCAATACCTTGTAAAACATGCCTGTTTCCACTTCTGTGCTCTTCTTTGCTTGGCTATACTTTACTCTGCAGTCCAGAAACTCAGTTTATAAATGTTGCTCTAAGAATTATATTTAATTTACAATGAGATCTATTCTAATTTAATTTTTAATATTTATTTAATTGACTTGTGTGTGCATGCATGCATTCGCAAGCACACATGTAAACTCATGCATGAAGGTACGTGTGTGTGTGTGTGTGTGTGTGTGTGTGTGTGTGTGTGTAGGCCAGACCTTAACCTCTGTTACCATTTTTCAGGGCTGTCCACCTTTTTTGTTCTTGCACACTGGTTTCACTTTTGTGGAATAGTTTGAGGATATTGATATTAGCTCTTCTTTGAAAGTATGCTAGAATAATGTGATAAAACCCTCTGGTCTTGGGCTTTTTTTTTTTCCTTTTGTCTTTCTTTCTTTCTTTCTTTTTTTTTTTTTTTTTTTTTGGGTTGGGAGATTTTAATGACTGTGTTTATTTTCTTATGGCTTATAAGTATAGTTAAATTCTTCATGTGATTTAACTTTGGTTAGTGGAATCTATTAAGAAAATTGTCTATTTCATTTAGGTTTTCCAATATTGTGGAGTACAGATTTTTGAAGTATGACCAAATGATTTTTTTTTTATTTCTTCAGTGTCTGTTGTTATGTCTCTTTTATTCTTTGTGATAGTGTTAATTCAGGCATTCTCCTCTGTCTTTTAGTTAGTTTGGATAAGGTTTTGTCTATCTTCCTGTTTTTTCTCAAAGAATCAAATATTTGTTTAATTGATTCTTTGTATGATTCTCTTTATTTTTATTTTATTGATTTCAATCCTCAGTTTGATTATTTCCCGCCATCTACTCCTCTTGGGTGTATTTGCTTCATTTTGTTCTACAGCTTTTAGGTGTGCAGTTAAATTACTAGTGTAATATCTCTGTAATTTTGTTATGAAGGCACTTACTGCTATGAAGTTTCCTCTTAGCAGCACTTTCATTTTGTCTCATAAGTATGGATATGTTGTGCATTTATTTTCATTGAATTCTAGGAAGTTTTTAATTTCTTTCTTTATTTCCTCCTTGACCCAGTGGTCATTCTGTAGAGAGTTATTCATTTTCCGTGAATTTGTAGCCTTTCTGTTGTTTTTATTGTTGAAATTCCATTTTAATCCATGGTGATCTGATAGGACACAAGGGATTATTTCAGTTTTCTTGTTTATCTTGAGACATGCTTTGTGACATAGTATTTGGTTAATTTTGGAGAAAGTTCTTTGAGATGCTGAGAAGAACATATTTGTGTTTGTGTATGTATGAAATATTCTGGAAGCATTTGTTTGGTCCTTTTAAATCATAATGTTGGTTTCATTATTTCTTTGTTTAGATTTTGTCTGGATGACCTGTCCATTGGTGAAAAGTGGAGTGTTGAAGTCTCCCACTATTAAGGTGTGAAGTATAGAAGTATAGTGTGCGATTTAAGCTTTCAAACTGTTTCTTTTACAAATGTGGGGTCCTTGCGTTTGAGGCATAGATGTTCAGAATTGAGATGTCATCTTGGTGGATTTTTTTTCTTTGATGAATATAAAGTGTCCCTCCTTTCTCTTCAGATTAATTTTTTCTGAAAGTCTATTTTGTTAGATATTAGAATGGCCGCATCATCTAGCATTTTAGGTCCACTTGTTCTGAATATCATTTTTCTACCCTTTACACTAAGGTAAATTTTATGTTTAATTTTGCCCTTTGTATCTTGTATGTAGCAGAAGCATGAATCATGTTTTCCAATCCATTCTGTTAGCCTGTGTCTTTTTATTGGGGAATTGAATCCACTGATATTGTAAGATATTAATGACCAATGATTGTTAGCTCTTGTTATTTTGTTGTTGGTGGTGGTGATACTAATATGTGTGTATTTACTGTATGTGTTTTGTGGTGTGTGTGTGTGTGTGTGTGTGTGTGTGTGTGTGCAAAAGCACACATGATTCCCTTCTTTTGTCTTTGTATTTCTTATGTTTTCTTGGGTGTAGTTAACCTTCTTAGGTGGAATTTTCCTTTTAGTACCTTCTGTTGGCTGGGTTTATAGATAGATTTTGTTTAGATTTTTATTTCATCACAGATTATCTTGTTTTCTTCATCTATGGTGAAGGAACTTTTTTTTTATATAGTAGTCTAGGCTAGCATCTGTGGTGTCTTAGAGTCTGCAAGATATCTCTACAGTCCCTTTTGGTTTTTAGAGTCTCCATTGAAAAGTCAAGTCTATTTGGAATAAGTCAGCTTTTATGGTACTTGACCTTTTCCCCTTGAAGTTTTAATATTCATTTTTTTTTCTATACTTTTAGTATTTTGATTATTATGTGGAAAGCAGACTTTCTTTTCTACTCCAATCTATTTGGCATTCTGTAAGGTTCTTGTACCTTTATAGGTATGTGCTTCTTTAGGCCAGAAAAAAATTTTCTATGACTTTGTTGAAAATACTTTCTAAGACTTTGATCTAGGAATCTTCCTTTTATTCATATTATTCTTATGTTTGGTCTTTTCATACTACCCCAGAAATTCTGGATATTTTGTGTAAGAAACTTTTTAGATTTAACACTTTCTTTAACCAATATATCAATATTTTCTATTGTATATTCTTTGCCTGAGATTCTGTCTTCCATCTCTTATATTATGTTGGTGATACTTACGTCTGTAACTTCTATTTACTTACCTAGGTTTTTATCTCCAGGTTTAATTCAGTGTGTGTTTTCTTTATTGTACCCCCCTTCAGGTATTGAACATTTTTATTCATTTCCTTCACCTCTTTGCATTTTCCTTGATTTCTTTAAGGGATTTGTCCATTTCCTTCTTAAGAGTCTTTGTCATCTTCATAAGATTGGTTTCAAGCTGATTTTCTTGTGCATTAATTGTGCTGGAATAACCAGGGCTTCCCGTAATAGGATAGATGGACTTGTGTGGTATCATAGTGCTCTGGGTACTGTTGATTGTGTTCTTATGCTGGCCTGTATGCAGCTGGGTTTGATATAATTATTGTTTAAGTGCTGATTTCTGAGTTTATCTTTGTTAGATGGATGTTTAAAAATTTCCCCTTGGTTTCTGTTTTATTTCTGTTTTTGTTTGTTTGTTTGTTTGTTTTGTTTTGTTTTGTTTTGTTTTGCCTGAGTGGCCTGTGGTTCTTGTGACCAGTGAGTCTTCAGGTCTAGTAGGGTGTCCTCACTTGGGTTTTGGTAGCCTGCTTGACTTCTGGGGTTGTTGGTGCTGGCATTGCTTTTTTAGTTCTGGTCTGGCTTCTGAGGTTCCTAACACCAGCTTGGCTTTCTGGTATTCATAGACCAGTGTAGCCTCTGGTAAAGCAGACATTTTCTCCCAGATTTATTTCCTGGAATACTAAGCTAAAGGAAGGAGTGCTGTGGGGAACAGCTGGAAAAGCTCTAAGGAGTGTTATTTTACAGTAGGTGGTGTCTTACCTAAGGTTTCTAGTACCAGTGTGTTCTCCAGTATGGTAGAAGTTTTCTGCTGGTCTTATGGGTCAGTGTATGGAACTGAGAGGGAGTGTGTTCTTGGAACATGTGGGAGGATTTTCTCTTGTATATTTGTATTCTTTCTAGATATCAACTATTAGTAAATTTTAAAATGCATCTGCATTTTTAACATGTGCTCTGACACATTGACAAGATCAAAGTTGCAGTATTAATAGCCACTTGTTAATATCTTGTATGGTGGATGAAATATAAAACATGTCCACTTGGTTGATATAAAGACACACGCCTTTAATCTCAGGAATCAAGAATTAGAGGCAGAAAGATCATTGGAATGTCAAGGCTGGATACTTAATAAGTTCCAGGCCAGCCAGGGTTACATAGTGAGATTATCTCATACCCTTCCCTGTTTTCCCCCCAAATTTAACAAAAATAAATAACTCTTCTTTATTATTTCATATTACCTCTATCCGGGAACTTACTTGGTAGCTTTCTGTGCCTTTCTGCTAATATAGATTCTAATAAGTCTGTTTCCACTGGATG
This sequence comes from Arvicanthis niloticus, assembly GCF_011762505.2. NCBI lineage: Eukaryota > Metazoa > Chordata > Mammalia > Rodentia > Muridae > Arvicanthis > Arvicanthis niloticus. The sequence continues at coordinate 27,357,134 of NC_133433.1, read as the reverse complement.
CTGGAGGGAAGGAAGAAGCGGGAAATGGCAGTAATGTCCATCAATGCTTTCATCCCTTTACAAAGATTGAATCTGAGCAGTAAATGGCAAAGCCAATATGGAAGTCATCAACAAAGGGTCACAGAAGGTCACCAACTTGCTTCTTTCTCAGACCCTCTGTATTTATGCCCCATTTCCAGCACAGTATCAGGTAGACAAGATTCCATTCTCAGGTTGTTACTTCCACAAAACCTTCAGGGTCTAATGAGCACCCAGGCCAGGAAAATCTTTCTTTTGTCATCAGAAACACACAAGTGTACAAAAATCATTCCTATTCCCTTGTGTTCTGTTTCAGTACTCTGCTGATTTCAGAGTCAGTGATTATTTTTTTTTTAAACTGGATAAAGACCAAGGCTGAAGCACTTCAGTGAGATGATCATATTCAGTCTGTTTCCATGGTAAATTGCATGATGATATTTAGGTAGCCAAAAAGCTAGATGTAAGAAAGCCATTTTGTGCAAGGTGTTCTTCTGTACTGTAACCAATATGGTTTCTTATAAAAACAATAACCGTGATCTAATTTGTCTTGACCCTAGGTTAGCTTTCATTAATCTGCTACTTTATGTCATTTAAATCTTTAGTTATTGCCGTAGCCAATTGTGTTGTATTCCAACAGAATGGTTGTTCCTTTCCTTTGAATTCATTTGTATCCTTTTTTTCTCAATCAATTTGCTGTATGTTCCATTGCACCACTCTTGGGTTATGAACAATTGAAAAGTTGACATGCAAAACACTATTCTGGATGAAATGATGAATGCATTCTTTCCACAGATAGGTGTCAACATATTAATCCCTGGGCCCTGTCACTATACTTGATTTCAAAGCAAAGGGAGCTTAGTGACACAGATGAACTTATAGTTACCCATCAGCTTACTCTAGTGCGTGGAAATTATTCTGCATTATGTAAAGTAGTCTCAATTTAAAAGTGATATAGCAGCTGAGTTTGCAGCACATGTTTATAATTCCACCAATCAGAAGCTAAAGAAGGAATATTGCTACAAGTTCAAGGCTAGCATGAACTACATAGCAAAGCCCTATCTCAAAAAATAAGCAAAACATTTTTAAAATGTGTTTTTAAAGTACAAGCATAAAGCAGAAATAGGAGCCAGAGAGGCTCTCCAGCAGGCTTTGGGTATGAAGAATCAGGATCTCTGATCAAGAAATGTGAGTGGCTCTAGCACCTAGAAAAGATAGGAATTAGATTCCTTCCAAGAGTCTGCAGAAGAGATACAACAATGTTGACATCGTGATTTTAGCCCAGTGATTATACCAGACTACTGACCCAGAGAGCTATAAGAAAATAAAGACAGTTGATTAAGCCCCTGTTCATGATAACTTTTGACAGCAACAATAAGAAATTTAAGAAGATACCCCTGTGGCATGGGCATTCTTTTTTAATATCCATGGATTTTACTCTCAACAGCCATAGTAACAGGCTTTATGGAAGCATTTTGGTCACTTAGCAGAAAACAGAGCATTTCAAGTAGCTATTCTCTCCATAGGCTGGTGTCTCAGTCAGGGTGCCATTGCTGTGACAAAATACCATAACCACAAACAACCTGAGAAGGAAAGGATTTATGTCATCTTTTACTTCCAGGTAATATTTTATCACTAAGGGAAGTCAGAGAAGGAACTCAAACAGTTCAGGAACCTGGAGGCAGGAACTGAAGCAGGAGCTGTAGAGGAACAATGCTTCCTGGCTTTTTCTTCCTGGCTTTCTTAGCCTATTTTCTTATACCTTCTAGGACTACAAGTCCCAAGAGTGGCTCCACCCCTCAAATGGCTGGGCTTTCCCACATCAATAATCAATCAAGAACTGTCCTACAGGCTTTCCTACAGGCAGCCTGACTAGAGCTTTTTCTCAACTGACACTCTTCTTTCTAGCTATTAGGCCTCAAACCCGGGTTTCTTGACTTTCCAACATGTTTAATGCCAACATCCATGTATCTAGCAAAGGATAAAATGAGCAGCTTGCTGTTTGCCTGTCAGATCCAAGATTGCAGGAGATCCAAGATTCTTAACCCTCCCCTAACAATGAACTTCCTTTTTCCTGTCAGTGTCATAATTGTTTTTGAATTCTTCTGAAGAGTTTTTTTTTTTATCAGATCATTATATACTTGCTGGAAGTTAATATGTTTACTTATAAATTGTATATTTTCTTTATAAATGGACAGTGAAAATTGGTTATAAAGCATCAAAGATTATTACTGAATTTATAATTAAGAAAATAAAAAAATGGATTTCGAAATGACTAAAACTATTTTCAGGTGATTATATGGGCATCTTATTTAATAATGATGTTTTTGATAGTAAATGTATCTTTACCACCATCTTGTAAGGTATGTAATTGAAGGGAGAACCAGATAGAGAATGAATGAAATTGAGACAGGTGATCAACCTTGAACACCACTACTAATATTTAGCAATAGACCATCAAAAAAGTTAGTCAGAAGCTCAAGGCTCTGCAGTTCCACTTGCACAAGTGACACAGGTCTTACAGTGCAGGGTCTTATGCCTTTCACCTCCTTGCTTTCTTATGTCTCTATATTTGAAGCCCTGATGTAACTCAGTGCTTTATTTAGCTGCTCCCCACACACCTATTCACATCTCCAAGATGACACTCTCTATTCCCTCTGTGTTTGCATTCCCTGCCTCTGTTTGGACCTGACAGTTCTTATGCACCAGTGATCCACAAAGCCTTAAATAACTTGTCCTGTTTCTTCCTTTTCACCTGCCAGTGGATAACAAGTCCAAGTGATATTGATGTTCAGTACTCCTGAATGATATTTCTGTTATATACCATCTTTTTGAGTTAAAATCCACTGGCTGTCACTGGCGGCCTTTTCTCTATCTCTTGCGCCTTCTAATTCATTCTCTCTGTTGGAAGCTTTATGGCATCACGTACCCTTTCATAAGAAAGCATTTCCACATACAGAATGCAGAATTTAGGAGTTATCTTTTGTTTCTCTCCTCAATTTTCTCACTTCTGAAATGGAGATAACATTTATAATTTATAAATTATTTAATTGTATAAATTATTTCAGAAATGTAAAAGTCTTGTTCCTACATGGAATTACCCATCTAGTTATTTCTAGGCTCACAGTTTATATAATTTTAAAGTATTTTTTATGCATCCTTTCTGAGTTCCTTTATGTAAATAAAATGTACACACACAAATACCATTAGAGTTACCAATAGAAATAATTCCCCCAATTTCCTATTTATTTTAGTAGAATCTAAGCATTTAGTAATGGAAAATAAAACAAATACTCATTTGCACAAAAGCACAAAGAATATATCCAAATGTAAAATAGTATAGGTATAAAAAATTATGAGAGTATTTTAAATTATTTTAAAATTTTTAAAAATAATTTTAAAATTAAATTATTTTAAAAACTAAAAAAAATCACACAGTGTCTTAGTAAATATTCCATGAAGCCCATAAAAAAGCTTTTTTTTATGATTTTTACACAATTATCGTATCTATAAACTCTATGAAATGTTTTCAGATATTAGCAATGGAAAAGCCAATGTTGAATGAGTTTTCATTGTTTTGGCAACTTAGGAAAATACTAATATTTCATTCTTATGAGAGCCAGAGCTTGATGGTTTCCTCTCTGGATTTTTGTTTATTCACCTGTGTGGTTTGGATTCAGCATTCAATGTAATTATTGTCTTTCTGCTTCTAACTGTGAAACATATTTATTCATCATGACATCAGGGTAAATGGAAGTGTTTCCTCCTCATACATTTTGCTGCTGAGGCAAAAGCTTTCTTGAGTTACTATGAGGAAGCATTTTATAACCCCACCCCCATTCATGAAGCATAGGATAGTGTGGTGATTTGAATAGGAATGCTCCTCATAGACTCATGTCTTTGAATATTTGGGCCATAGGGAGTAGCACTATTAAAAGGTATGGCCTTGTTGTAGGAAGAGTGTCACTGTGAGAGCAAGTTTTAGGCCTCATATTCTCAAGCTATGCCCAGCTTAGCACACAATCTATTTTCTGTTCCCTGTAGATTAAAATATACAACCTCTTCTCCATGACAATGCCTGTCTGCAGGGTACCGTGACTCCTGCCATTATGATAATGGACTAAACTTCTGAACTGCAAGTCAGCCCTAATTAAATGTTTTTCTTTATAAGAGTTGCTGTGGTTATAATGTCTCTTCACAGCCATGAAATCCATCTAAAGCAGATGGCTACTGTAGACATCAACTGAATCAGTTACTCTGTACAGGTTATGCCTTCTAGCAAATACATATACTCAGCTGGTAGAGACACATGTGCTTAGACACTCTTTTTAAATCACGTACATTCTTAGAACTCTAGTGAGAATGAGACAGATAGGGCACGCACATACAGGCTAAAATCTATTTCTGGCATGTCAAGTGAGCTTAATAAATATTTGTGATTCTTGTTTAACCATAGCCTGTTTTGTGACTGAGACTGAGTGATTTATTTGTTATTATTTTTAAAAATTAAATTTAAATATATTTTTATCATATTCTTCTCTTCCACCAAGTACTCCCATATCCTTTTTCCTCTCCCGGTCAACCGATTTTAAATTCTTTCTCAAAAACAACAAAAAGTACCCAATACAACAGAAACTCCCCACCTACAAAAGCAAGAAAAAAATACCCCCAGTCACCAAACAGTAATCAAATAAAAGCATACACACACACACACACACACACACACACCAAAAATCTGCGGAGTTTATTATATGTTGGTCAGCTCCTGCTGAACATGAGGTCTGTCCTGTCCTGGAGTGGTTGATATACCCATTGTCACTCTATTGTCCTCTCCCAACAGGTATAAAAGATGCCTTTTCAATTGTTACACTTTACCCTAGTGGCTAGATTTTTATTTATTCATTTATTGATTCATTTTTTAAAAATATAACAAAATAAAATAAGATAAAAAGAAACACACTGAAGTTGGACAAGACAAACCAACAGAAAGAAAAGAGCCCAAGAGAACTCACTTGTTTGGGCACTCAGAAATTCCATAAAATCACTAAACTAGAAGGCATAGTAGATGCACAGAGAATTTGACTCAGATCCATGCAGACTGTGCATGCTGCCTCAGTCTCTGTGACTTTATATGAGCTTTAACCATGTTGATTTAGAGGGCCTTGTTTTCTTGATGTCCTCCACCCATTCTGTCTCTTAGGGTCTTTCTACATCCTCTTCCCCAGAGTTCCTAATTCCTGATTTGATTGAGACATCTCATTTAGCATTTAGGACTGAATTTACCTCTCTCTCTCTCTCTCTCTCTCTCTCTCTCTCTCTCTCTCTCTCATATCTGTCTGTGGGTTTCTGTATTTGTTGCTACTTGCTGCAGTAGGAAGTTTCTCTGATGATGGCTGAGCAAGGCACAGATCTACAACTGCAGCAGAATGTCACTAGGGATCATTTGTCACTACAATTTTTTATTTTCTTTTTAGACCAGTAGTATTTGGTTTTACCCTTGGGCTAGCTACAAACAGAGTAGTTTATACATAACAATTAGGAAAGTACAAAGTTAAAGAGCCTATAATTGGTCAAGAATATTTTACTTTTTTTCATTGATGTTAGAAGACAGAATGGCATGAGTAGCAAGATGAAAAAGGAGAGATACTAAACTCATCTATTTCAGGAACTCCTTCCCATGGTCATTAACGCATGCCAGTTTAAAAAAAATCATTAATCTTCTTGGACCTCTGATTGCATAAGAAGCTTATAAGGGTCTCACTTTCCAATCTTGTCCCACTAAGTATTATCTCCAACATGTCAACCCTAGGGGACATACTCAAATTATAGCAACCTTTCTTACTATTCCAGCTTGATTTCTAAGCATTTTCTTTTTTCCATCATCTGTGCTTCATCCACCATCAGAGCCTGATGTTATGTTAGAATATATAGCATATATATATATATATATATATATATATATATATATATATATGTTATGTTAGAATATATAGCATAGCTTCATGCTCTTTGCCTTGCTTGTTTTGTCTTCTCTTCTGGGACCACATTTTCCTACTAAAACCAACATTTTTCTGTTTATTCATAAAAAATTGCCTTCAATTCTCATAGGATTTCCTTCTATAACTCCGTTGCCTACCACATTGTTAAGTGTGTGTGTGTGTGTGTGTGTGTGTGTGTGTGTGTGTTAGCTGCTGAGAATATCCTTCCAAAGAATCTAATCAGATTACTATAGAGACAGTGGTGTTCATATCACCATTCACAATAGCAAATTATAGAATAAGCCTAGGAGCTCACCAAGGGAAAAATGGATAAAGAAAATATAGAAAATACACTATGGAATTTTAGCTATAAAGAATTTGATTATGTTATTTCAAGGAAAATACATGTTGCTAAAGATTATCACACTGAGTGCAATAAATCTGATGCAGAGACAAGCATCACATGTTTACTTTACTTTTGTGGCAGTCTCCAGTTATGTCAAAAAAAGAACACATGAAAGCAAACAGAAAACTACTCTAGATGTGGGAAGGATACAAGAGAGAACAATGGTGTGGATACAATCAAGTACATTCTATGCTTGTATAGAAATACTGCAAAGAAACCCTGATTTAGTGTAACTTCAATGTGGTCATGAAAAGGTATACTAGCCTTTTCCCAGAATGCCTAGTTTAGAGGGCAATACCTTCAAGAAACATGCAAACAATGTTTGATCTAATGATAGGTTTCATCTTTCATGGTAGATTTTTTTAATTAGCATTGGGGACATTTATGAGCTTTTGTAGATTTTCCACATTAGCACATCATACTGAGATGTTATCCACACAGGTCTTATGGAACAGCTTTCATTTAGGATGAAATCACCTGAGCAAATGATACATGTTTCCACTTCAAAGAAGAGAAAAGCTGGCTTTAGTACATCCTACATGTTCTCATTCTAAAGAAAATAAAAAAGATGATTGCCTTTAAGATGGATGGGGACACAGTTTTTATATCTGAGTGTATACAACCTAGCACAGTGCTGGACACAAGGCATTTAGAAATGCTGGTTTATTCCTTCAGAAACAATCAATCAGTTTCAACCCATTTCTATCTGTAGTCAAATGTTTCTTATTATAAGGTGCTGGTCAGTACATATTTAAAGATGGAAAGGCCTGGAGCTTTGACCTCATTCAATCCTATTTTATCAGATAGTTAACGTAGTAAGTGTGCATCCCCAGGCTGTCTCAGTTGACAGAAATATTATAGCAGTTGAAGATAACTCGGGGATGCTTTGTCAGTAAGGAGGCATAAGATAGGAAGGAAGTTGCATAGCCAGAAATGTCTCACAGGGCGGCATATGATGATGTATTGATCCCATGTCATGGCCTGTATATCTCAGGTTTTCCCCTAGATTTCCTTGGAATCTAAGTTTTTACCTCTCTAAAGAAGATCATTAAAGAGAAAGGTGACTAAGACCATATTATTTTTTAGTGATAATATAGGAAGAAGAATTACTACTAGGCTTAAGATTTTCACATGTACACCCATTAATGAACAAGGTTGTAATTCAAAATAACAGATGACAAAATGCTATTTCATTCTACTGAGAACATGCTGGAAAACAGAACTTTAAACATTACAGTCATCTGTGAGCTCTAGAAGGGTCCCCAGGAGATGTGGTCTACCTAGAATAATAAGAGACCTAAAACCAAATTTTCTGACTGTTAGACATACCTAAGTTATTTTTATGAGAGCTTTAGATTTTGTAATTTAAAACTTTCATTGGAAATACCTTTGTCAAAAGGAAGCTTTATATTGAATCTTTTTTATTTTTGAGAGTCCACTTAAGCAGATTATGTATAATATAAGAAGAAAACAAGATCATGCTTCCAATGACTTGGTGCCAGGTTTCGGAGACGCAGCTATTCGATAAATGATTGTTGACTCCATTTTGAATTGTCCAAGGTTTGTAACTGGAAATACTTGCTGATACAGTCAACATTTATGTTTGGTCACACAATGACTCAAGAAGCCTTTTTTAGGTACTTAACAACACATTCAGAATTATGTCACAATGCTGGTTCTGCAAAGAAATCACATCATAACCAGATTTTCAGCTTTAGTAATGGGTAGGTCAATGCTGAACAAATTGGCACATCAAAAACTATCAGTTTTACCAGAAGAGAAAAAAAGCATTATGTTTGGTTAAGGTTTACATTAGGCTTTATTTATAAAGAAATGGTCTGTCTTTGAGTCAGTGGTAGATGAGAAAAACTATACTAATATGCTAAAATATTTAACTATACATAAAATTCTTATTTATCCGTCATACAAATGGCGCACAATTTCTAGGAAAGTGAATATTTAGATATTTGTAGGTGTTTGTTCACTTCATTCTAGTTACTGTAACTAGGACACATAGGTTGTCACTCATAACTACTTTATACTCTGTAGAATGAAATTCTCTGTAGCCATAAAGATATGAGGGTTTTTCTTTCTTTCCTCAGAAAATATGAAAAGAAAACTCTTTTGTAAGGCCAAAGGTGAACACAAGTTTGCCTCTTTAGCTACCTAATGAAGTTACTAATCACCATACACATGGCCTGTTGCAAAATGCAGATCTGGATCATCAGAGCCAAAGAACAAACTGTGTATAGTCACTGATATCTCACTCTGGAACATAGAATTCATACTGTATCATAATTCAAGCAGCCCAGGAGTGCCTTTTTTGGAGCTACATTGTCTTGGAATGTGATGTGGTCCCTGATGAAAAGAATTGTTTCTTTGCTGCTGAGAGTTCATGGTGTTGAATCTGACAGCTTTGTGTCTTCAGCAGCCCCCAGGCCCTGCTTTGGCAAATTACATGTTTAAAGGCAGAACCCTATTCACAAAGCTGGGAACTGGTGTGTGCTTGTGTGTGTGTGTGTGTGTGTGTGTGTGTGTGTGTGTGTGTGTGTGTTTCTGATTGTCTGGATTGGAAGTATACCATAAAACCATTTTTGCTGAAGAATATCCATTTGATTTATGATAGGCACCAGACAGTCACAACAGTTAGTCCTCTAGACCATTTTCATGCTCAAATTCTCAATTATGGTCAGGCCCTGACTTTAGTCTGACTTTTTGTTCTATTAATAATCACATGTTTCTTATTCATAAGCATCTTGGTGTAGTTTGATACAATTTTTACATTCATTGAAATTTTCTCCCACAACACTGTCATATGCACATGCAAGTGTTTGTGTGTGTGTATTTATTTGTGCTCAGCACAACAACAAAGCTAAAGCTACCTAGACACTTAAAATAACTACAGTAAGACATATTAAGACCACTAAAGATCAATTTTCTACCTGGTTTTATTAATTTAAAAAAATTGATCACAGAAGCTTGAAAGAACCCAGATGTCCTTCAACAGAGGAATGAATACAAAAAATGTGGCACATTTACACAATGGAGTATTACTTGGCTATTAAAAATAATCAATTTGAGACATTCTTAGGTAAATGGATGGAACTAGAAAATATCATCCTGAGTGAGGTAACCCAATCACAAAAGAACACACATGGTATCTACTCACTGATAAGTGGATATTAGCCCAAAAGCTTGAAATAGCCAAGATTCAACTCACAGGCCGCATGAAGCTCATGAAGAAGGAAGACCAAGTGTGGATGTCTCAATCCTACTTAAAAGTAGTAACAAAATACTTAAGGAAGCAAATATAGAGACAAAGTGTGGGACAGAAACTGAAAAGGGGGGTGTCTGGAGACCATTCCACCTGGGTATCCACCCCATGTGCAGTCACCAAAGGTAGACGCTGATGTGGATATCAGGAAGTGCATGCTGACAGGAGCCTGATATGGCTGTCTTCTTAGAGGTCTTCCAGAGTCCGACACTTTCAGAGGCAGATGCTCACAGCTAACCACTGGTCTAATCAAGGGTTTCCCAATGGAGAAGTTAGAGAGAAGACTGAAGTAGCTGAATGGGTTTGTGGCCTCATGAGGAGAGCAACAATACCAACCAACCAACCAGAGCTCCCCAGGGTCTAAACCACCAGCCTGGGAGCACATAGGGAGGGACCCATGACTCCATCTGTATATGTAGGGGATGATGGCCTTGTCAGGCATAGGTGGGAGAGGAGGTCCTTGGTCCCATGAAGGCAGAACACTGAGGGGGGGAATTTAATGGTGGGGGGTAGGTAAGGGCACAACCTCATAGAAGCATGAGGAGGGGGGAAGGGATTGGAAGTTCCTGGGTGGCGGGGGGAATGGGGTAAGGGGATAAAATCTGAAATGTAAATATAATATCCAATAAAAATAAATTAATTAATTTATCAAATTTTGTAATGGGTACTGTTTTTATATCATTTTATCTCTCCTCACTCCCCCCACTTTTCTCATGTTTCTCACTACTTCCTCTCAAATAAATGACTTCTTTTAAAATTATTATTGTTATATTAATCTGTCATCTATTTCTCATATATATATATATATCATCATTTATCTGTCATCATCATATATCTGTTAAACCTAGTGAATCCACTTAGTGTTGCTTATATGTGGATGTTTTTATGGATGATCATTTGGGACTGCATAACCTATCATGGAGATCATCTCTAAAGAAAACTGATTTTCCCTCTCTCAGTACTCCTTGACTTCTTGTATCCTCTTCACTTACGGGTGGGAACTTGTGATATTTCCCCCATCCACAATGACATGTCAACTGGTATGGTCATTATGCAGTATTGTGTAGAGAACCATATTGTTGAAATTTCATGGGAACAACTTCCCTGTTATGGAATAGTAGATGCTGTCTAGTAGGCAGTGTCTTGGTCCTCTGTCTCTTACAATCTTCCCATCTCGATACACATTGTTGCTTACATTCCTACAGATGTGCCAAACACAAATATAGAGCTGAACCAAAAGTCTTTCTCAGGCAAAACCTGAATGTAACATCCCAGGAGAATGTCAGTCATTTATAGCATCTTGTACTCATTGTTAAATGTTGTCCTATAAATAACCCAGACATGGACTTCCCAACTTGAGTTAAATGTGTAGGTCACACAGTACACAGGTATATAAGCTGGAAGATTCAGCTCTGCTGTATTGTCTTAGCAGCCTTGTAGTTAGTGTCTACTGGAACCAACCACAGGGATGTCATGCTTCTGAAGTTTAAATGTCAGTCATATCATGTCTCTTTCTGAGGACTGAGATTTAAAGCAAAGCTGCTTTGGATATTAAAATGAATATTTGTTTAGGAATTTTTCATTGCTTATTTATTTGTTTATCTTTGTTTCTTGAAACACTCTGTCATATAACCCAGGCTGACCTCAAACTTGCTATGTAGCAAAGGCTAGTCTTGTATTCTTTCCTTTTATGCTTATAATCCCCCTCGTGCCTCTCTCTCTCTCTCTCTCTCTCTCTCTCTCTCTCTCTCTCTCTCTCTCTCTCTCTCTCTGTGTGTGTGTGTGTGTGTGTGTGTGCATGTGTGTGTTTCTGTGTGCCCTATATAAGTGGTTATGTGCAGAGGACAGAAGAGGGCATGAGATTCTCTGGAACTGGAGTTTCAGGCAATTGTAAGCTGCACAAAGTGGGTGGTGAGAAACAAACTCAAGTCCTGTGGAAGAGAAGTACATATTCTTAATTACTGAACCATCTCTTCATCCCCATACCTTGCACTTCTTGTTCCTTCTCTCCAGACTTTTCAAGCTCTAGAATTATAGGCAAGTACAGCCAGTTGACAGCCAGTTTATAAAAGATTTAATGCGTATAATTTTCCTGTTCAAGGTAGTTCCTTATTTCCTCAAATGTCCTTGCCCTGGCCAGAATTATACAGACCTCAAAGGATTAGTGTCCTATTAGGTCCAGAATTGGTGACATTCACTACATGGTAGAGGTACTCTTTGATACGCCTCTTTGAAGATTTAAACTGACCCATTAAGAGCAGCAATTTCTAGGGAAAAGAAATCACTATCAACAGCTTTTGCAGTGCCCTCTGATTTTAAACCAAGGTTGTACAGATTCTTGTGCTAAGTGCATACAGATAGAAGCAAAAGTAAGAAGTAAAATGGATACAGAGCACATAGCATTGTTTGTCCATTCAATGACCTCATGTGAGGGTTCTTATAGGTCACAGAGCTTAATCTTACCATTGTTGTGGCCAAGTCATAGCTTTAAGATTTAAACATTCCAGTCATTGAGATTCAAAGACCAACTAAACTTAAGTATTGTATATGGTTCTGGGCCCAAAACTTTAATTCTGTGCCTTCATTTCTGATCTCCTCAGCAGTAAAACAGGGATAGTAATACAGCCTAACTTACTGATTTACTACTCAGGTGGGAAAGGATCTTGAGTATCAAGTGTTTGATATAGTGTTCATTATCTTTTAACAAGTTTTCTCCGTACAACTATTACCACCACTACTAAAGTAGGTCTTCCAGCCCTAGCCAGTGGAAAGCTTCTTTTGTACTCTGTCATGTGTTGTCTTCACACAGTGTTCTACCCAGGCTTATGCTCTTTGTTAGAGGAAAGAGCTCTGAGCGGGCCATGAGAATTAGAGCCCTGAATTCTAGGCTGTGGTGTTACTAATGAGTCTTGCAAAACTAATGTGACCTGCAAAAAGGTCAAAATCAGGAGACAGATAACTTGTTCTCTCTCTCTCTCTCTCTCTCTCTCTCTCTCTCTCTCTCTCTCTCTCTCTCTCTCTCTCTCTCTCTCTCAGAGTTGGCTTTACAGATATGAAGGGATCCATTCCTGGACTGCCTCTCTTGCTTCAGGGTCTTCATTATGCTGAGGTTCAACTGCTTTAACCTTTCCCAGAGACAATCCTTCCCCAGAGCTCATAGTTCCTTATGCTAACTCTGTGCATCTTGTCAGTGGAATGGCACAAAGTAGCACAGATTTGCCTGTGTTCTGGGGAGACATGAGAAATAGTGAGAACTTGTTTGTCTTCCCTGAAGAATTAGGCAGGGAGCAAGCATAGATCTGGCAGGTCATGGAAGTTGTGCAATTGGACACTGAGCTGGAAAAATAGAATATGGGCTTATTGTGTGAGAGAAAATGAGACAGGCTGATTTCTCTGAGTTGGGCAAAATACACTTTTGTATGGCAAATGCATGTTAACATCCCGAAAATCTACTCACTCAGCCTGCACAGACTGAGTGAGTGTGCTGGATGCCAGTGCTGACTTGTAGGACTTCTTCAAATCCCTTCCATTATGAAAGTCTCTGACTTTGAGAGAGATATTTTTTGCTCAGATGACAAATAGTATCTCCCATTTGTGGATTTCTACCAGTTTAATGGCTTTTTGCTATGCTCCTAGTCACTAGAGAGTGATCTGTGGTCTAGATATGATTGACTCTAAAATCTGGTTCCTGAACTTATTGGGAAGACTGAAGGAATGTGCTTTAGTTGTAAATATTAGTGACATAAAAGCTTGAGGTAGATCATTTATTTTTATATGTCTATTAGAGGGATTCGTGGGTCCTTTTTTGGTGTTGTTGTTCTTGGATGAGCAACCACCATACAGAATGAATAAAAAGATGAAGAGTATCTGATATCATAGAATATTGTAAGAAGTCTCTCACTCTTGCTCTTTTTAGTTACCACTTATGCTGTTTGCATTGATATCATTAAAATAAAATTGTATAAATGTTCAAAATTCTCTTCATTGAAAAGTCTCATTTTTTTTAGTGAAGGAGACTTTACTTTAATATCAATTAGAAAAAATCACTTCTTTAAATTTGAATATAATCAAGTCAGAAGCTACCTGCACACACATAACACACTTCTTTTAATATTCAAAACTATTTTATTGGATATTTTATTTATTTACATTTCAGATGTTATCCCCTTTCTCCATTTTCCCTCCCTAGAAACCCCCTATGCCATACCCTCTCCTCCTTTATGCTTTTATACCATTTTAATTACACGCAAGTATTCAAGTTTGTTCTAGGTTGGGGAAATAGCAATACAATAGATGTAAATAGTCACGGAACAAACGAGACAATAAACACAAATAGTCAAAGAACAGGCAAGGCAATAAACAAAGTTCCGTGAACACTCCCATGATCACTGTTTCTAAGGGTTTATCAGGATGACCAAAATATCTGAGCCTACTTCCTGTCCTAGCCCAAAGTCATTTTCATGTCTGATGCCTTGTTCTAACCTAAGATTTAGATATCTGCCTGCAATTACTTCTTTGTGGTAGCCTAATGTGAGATCCCTGCCTGAAGCCCACTTCCTTATCATTGGCAAATGTCATATTCCTGCTGAGCAGCCCATTTCCTTGTCCTTGGCCCATGTCTGATTCTTGCCAAGCAGTCCCAAAAGCTCTCCACTTCTCACTCTTTTTATTTCATAAACAAGACTGAGCCTTTCTTAGGTCATTCTGCCAAGAATGCCTTCCTTACCCATCATGTAGTATGCATTATCAAAAGTAATGCACTTACGTTTTAGGTTGGTAAGGCTCTGTGCAGAATCGTAGCCATCCTTGGCTTGCCAGCCTGTTAATTTAATAACTCTGTATAGGGGACCATTTTCAGTTTCAAGTCATGTACTTTGGCTGCCAACATGTTGATGTTGTAAAAGAACAAGAAAAGCTATCAATTTTGAGAAGGCTTTCAAGGAGAGTTTTATCATGTTTTATCTGATGCTAGGAAACCCAGTTCTCCTGGAAAACCTTGAGTGCAGTCATTCTTTGGGGCAGTGATGTTTGAATATAACATTATATGGTTACTTGCAAGGTGGACTATGTCATAAAGTCAATACATGGGTTATAAAATTTTGTAATTGAATAAAATACTCATTCAGATGAACTAAATAATCTTCTATTGGCTATTTAAAAAACGCATGAATTAGAATGTGTTCTGCATAGACCATTAATGGCATATCATAGTTCAGCATTTGTTGAATGTTTGTTTGAGATTATTTTATAGGCATGGGTGCATAGAGTCAAATATGAACATTCTTGCCTTTGAAACAGCACTTGTAGAATGGATATACAAGTCTTTGTTAAGGAAAATGAATATGCAATTTGGCAGTGCTGAGGCTACCTCTTCAGGATTTATTTTCTACTGTATATTTGTATAAAATATCATGCATTTTCTTATAACATTTTTTATCTCCTCAGCCTTTCTTGTGTGCAAAAATAGGGATTAATTTTGCTTTCAAATATTGAGCAGGTACCTGGCACAGCATTGCAAATTTCCTAAAGTAGTAGTGACAAGTGACACACTGTCTGGTGATAGGAATGCAAGCTGGTTGATGAGTCTATTGAATAGAAATGACTTGGCGTTAGTATGCTATTGGCAAGTCTTCTGTGAAAACATCAGAGTTCTTACCAGCTCAAGGGGCAAATCTGTAATTCAGTGAACATTAACTAAGTGTGAAATATCTTCCCTGGCTAAACTAGGTTTTGACATTGCACTGGGGCTTATGCTTTATTGTCAAAGACTAGGTTTTCAAGATCATCTTTGGACAAACTGTTCAATTTTACCATTGTTCTCTCTCCCCTGTTTTTATCTCTCCTCTTTTCTGTCCCTTTCATCATCTGTTCTCTTCTCTGTATGTCTCACCATGACCTATATAAGCCACCATCAGCATCTCTTTGCATGCCTTCATTTTATAGCCCGTAGCTCCTCTGCTCTTCTCCTGTTTTCTGTTCTTCCTTTTACCTTCCTTGAAAACACTCACAAACCTGTATTAGTAGGCACTGATACACACTTAAGAGACAAGTTGTGACTGCCTAGGTCATTTTAAAGTGTTCATCTGGATATTAGCTTACAGATACAAGATGCTCTTCTCTCTTAGCTTTTGTGACATCACCTTAAACTGGAATTGTTGGTTTCTGTAAAATTCAAGCATATAAAATTTATGACCAATTATGAAGCCAAATATGATGCAATGCTACAGGCTCTGAAGACTTGAGGTCATGAGTCTCAGGCAGACACCCATGTAATGGGATTCCTGTTCTCCTGTTCTAGGCTGGGCACTTTTGTCACACTTTTCTGTGAGACTATAAGATGCATTCACTCCTGTCAATGTTTCAGGCTGTCATGAAGTGTGCATCAGAATTTCCCTAGTAATTTATGTTAGCTTCCTGCATGTTCATGACAAGATAATAAAATTTTAAAAACAAATAATAATAAATTAGTATAACTTATATCTACCTGATATAATTAAACAGTATTTAATAAAAAGAGTATTCTATAAAATACAGATTTTATTATTATATTCTCAAGTGTTCTCAGAAATATTTTTTTTCTGTTTCATGATTCAATAAAAGATCTTGCAAATTGTTTTAATTTTATGTTGGCTCCCTCTAGTTTCTCCAAGCCCCTCAATCTTCATGTCTGGAATTGTGCTTATTAAGTATCTCAGTTTGGCTTTGACTAAATTTTTTTCTGACTAGGCCAAGATCCTTCATTTCTGGGAATAATAGCACAGGATAAAGAGTTCCCCATCACACCATACCAGATAAGCTGTCACCATGCCCTCTTACTGTAACATTAACCTGAACACTTGACCCAGATGATATGTACTAAGTTTCTTATGTCCCTGAAAACACCTTTTCTCCCCTTTTCAATCTATAATCTTTGTGACAGAAATCAGTAGGTACAGGCTATACTTAAGAAAATTAAAATTCAAATGATTTATGGACATTATAACCATTATAGAAATATGCCCTCTTTTGAAGGTGATATCATGAGGCTGTGAATCTTTGGTTAAGGCAATGTTTCACCACTAATTTTAGTGGTGAAGCCAATAAATTTACCAATAAATTTTTGTAGTAACTATTGTCATAATTATTTAAAGCATATTCTTGTCTCTCTTACTTATTTCTATTTATTGATTAAAATAGAATCCTTATGTAAAGGACATGCATCATTTCTCTTTCATTTATTGATTTTCTCATTTACTTCTATCTGTATAATTTGCATTCAGTTTTTAGAATTCACCAATACCATGGAGCAGTACATGATATACTGTACTTATAATTGAGTCCTATAAGATTATGACACAGGTGAAGATTTTCTATTACTTAGTATTTTACTGTGCTCATCTGTGTTTAGTTGTACTTATATGTACAAAAGTCATTGTCTCATAGTTGTCTGTAGGACTGAGCACAGCAACATGCTGTGCCACTCTGTAGCCTAGAGCAATAAACTACACCATATAGCCTACCTGTATGGTACAGTAGACCATCCATGTTTGTGGATGTCCATTCTATATCAGTGCAAGAACAAAATGGCCCATGGATACATCTATTGAGGTGCATCACATTGCTTAAGTAATACATTGTTACAATTTTGTTAATTATTTTATTGCTAAAATTGTTTTAATTTTATTTTTTGCAAATAGTAACCTTTTCACCCTTGGCCTCTTATAACATTTAGAAAATATATAAATTCTTAGCCATCCCTGAATAGCCAGAGGGAATTAGTTTCACACCCCATGTGGATGATTAACACATAGATGTTCAAGATGTTCATAGATGGCACACTTTACAAGTCCTCCTGTAAATTCTTTAGTGTACTTCTTTGCCTGTTAATGTATGTAAATGCTATATAAGTTGTAATTATAATGTACTGTTTTGGAAATAGTTACAAAAGAAAAATAGTTTATACAACTGTTTTCCAAATGTCAATCATGACTGAATCATTGGTCATATAATCTATAGATACTGATGATCAACTCTATGTTAATGCATGGTCATAAACATATCTACATTTCTGCCTTCATCAAAAGCAACTTTTTTTCTTTTTTTTTAAAGAAATATTCCTGGCCTAGATACTATACTCTGTTCCAGATATATTTATTCCTGTATTTTAATCATTGCCACACAGCCTTGATTATTATAGATGTATAAAACTCTGTAAAATGATGTGATCTGAGTACTTTATCTTTATTTTTCTTTTAAAAATTAGTTTACCAAGCCGGGCAGTGATGGTGCACACCTTTAATCCCAGCACTTGAGAGGCAGAGGCAGGTGGATTTCTGAGTTCGAGGCCAGCCTGGTATACAGAGTGAGTTCCAGGACAGCCTGGGCTACACAGAGAAACCCTGTCTCGAAAAACAAAAAAAAAATTAGTTTACCTCTCCTTTATCTTTCATATAAACTTAAAAACAACTTGAGAATGTTGCTAGGTTCTAATTAGGATTAGATAGGATCTTTAGATCAATTTAGAAAACAAATCAGATGTTATCAATAATTACCTTTATCCCATATTATGGCACTTAACCCCATTCATTTGTCTTGAACCATTTTATGAGCAATGTGTGGTTTGAATGGGCAGCTCTCTCACATGCTTCCTTCTTGTGCCTGCAAGCTTTTGTGCTAGCTCTTAGCTATTTAGAATGGGACCCTGTTCCCCATTCACTCCAGTTGCTCTTTGCTGGCATTTAGAAGTGGAGTAAAATTCATGTTAAGATATTCACCTTATAATTTGAGACATTGCCTCTAGATAGATGAGGAAAGCCATCAGAGAAGATATTGCTGTTTCTTTTTTTTTTTTAAGATGTTTAATAGAATTCAGTCTCAAGACATCAAGGGTATTCACAGAATGTTTTCTTTTTCTTTCTGGTAGATTGATTGCACTCAGGTTGTCCAATTTCTGAAGATGGAGTTGCTCAGACTATCCTATTTTATTATTAGCTTTTTAATGCCTGTAAAATCAATACAAATTTCCTCTTTCATTTACAATGTTAGAGTTGTGTTTTCTGTCACTTTTCTTGTTGATTTTTGTGGTATCATGGATTTAAAAAATTATCTACTCTTGATTTCTACTCTAATATTTATTGCTCTTCTGCATAGTTTCCATTTAAATTGATATTTTTGTCTGTTTTCTTAGTTGAAAATGCAGGTTAAAAGTTTCGGACCTCTCTTCTATTTGAAAGTAGACTTCCATGCTTCAGACCCATCTGTACTTTCTGCTTTTACTCCACCCCACAAATTTTATGTCAGATTTTAATTTTCATTCAATTCAAAACACATTTCAATTTTTCTTGAACTCTCCTTCTTGGTCCACTGGTTATTTACGAGAATTGTTGAGAATTTTCTGTATTTTTATTGTTTGTTTAGAGTTTAATTCTATTATGATAATAGACCACACATTGTCGCCGTCTCCTTCTTCTTCCACTTCCTCTTCTTCTTTTTCTTTCTCCTCTTCCTCCTCTTCTTCCTCCTTTTCTTGCTCCTCTTCCTCCTCCTCCTCCTTTCCCTCCTTCTCCTTCTCTTCCTTCTTTTAAATTTTTCAACTTTCATTTATGCTGCAGACCTTATTTTGTTGTGATTCTGCTCTGAATACGCTTGAGAGGAATGTTTTCTCTCCTGATGTTAGGTGGAATGTTCTATAAATGTCACTTTGGTTCAGTCAGAGCCTGTTGTTCATGTCGTCTTTCTTGTTCTATACCTTCTGCCCATTTGTTCCATCAAGCAAGAGAGGAAGGCTAATGCCTTCAAGTAGAGCTGTGTATTTATCTATTTCTTTCTCATTCTTTGTAAAGTGAGTCTCTGTGCAGGGTACACACATTTCATTTATCAGTTTATTTGTCTGCCTGTCTATCTATCTATCTATCTATCTATCTATCTATCTATCTATCTATCTATCTATTTATCATCTATAGTTACATCCTTCCCCTCCTTCCACACCACCCCCTCCACATGCATACTGCCATCTACTCCCCTTCTGTGTGTCTTCAGAAAAGGGAAGGCCTCCTATGGACATCAATCAGCCATGGCATATCAATTTGCAGTAAGATGAGGCACTGCCTCTCCTATCAATGCTACCATAGCAACCCAGTGTGTGGAGACAGATCCCAAAAATAGACAAAAGAGTCAGAAACACCACCCTCTGGCACTGTTAGAAGTCTCACAAGAAGACCAAACCTCACAACTGTTACATATGTGCAGAGGGCCTAGGGCAGTCTAGTGCAGGCTCCCTGGTTGGTGGTTCAGTTTCTGTGAGCCCCTATGAGCTGGGTTTGATTGATTCTGTGGTTTTTCTTGTGATGCCCTTGACCTCTCTGGGTTCTTCAATCTTTCCTCTTCTTCTGCAGTATTCTCCTAGCTTTACCTAATATTTGGCTGTGGGTCTCTGCATCCCAATGTTTGTCTGTGCATCTATTTCCATCAGTTGCTGGGTGAAACCTCAATGATTACAACTGGGCTAGACACCAATCTATGAGTATAGCAGAATATCATTATGAATCATTTCATTGACTTTTTGGGCCAGGCATATGTAGTTATACCCTATGCTTTGCATATAGGCCAGAGTGCACATATTTAATACTACTTATGATTTCTTTCCCAAGCCAGCTTCACTGAAGAGTCTCAGGATTCTTACCAAACTACAGAGTTCCTGAGAGTGTGTAGAAGAAGTGAGGAAAGAGTGTGGGTATTCCTATCTTCCTCTCCATGACTTTACTTTCAATTCTAGCCCATAATTAATCCGAAGAAATTTAATTTAAAAACAATGTAGCTGAATTTCGCTAGCTTTGAACTCTGGAGGTAAGCAGCTGCTGGGTTCTGCTACTCCCTGTTCACATCTATACCTTTCTTTTTTTTTCAGATTTTCCTTGTTGATGGCTTCTAACTCCAATCTTCCTGCTATGTAGCAGCAGGGGCTAGCACACTGCTTCTGCAGTCTTTTCCCTTTGGAGTGCTAGCATGTGTGTTTTGTGTATCTTTAAGCTCAAATCTGACACTGGAAATGTTTAGAGATTTATGTTTGGGGGAGAAAATTTTAGAGAATTGAAACTTCTGACATTGTGTTTGTTCATATTTTGCCTTTCATGTGAGAGTGTGTGTGCATGAGTGTGTGCATGTGTGAGTGTGTGTGAGAGAGAAAAAATGACAGAGACAAACAGATAGACACTGGGACAGAGACACAGAGACAGAGTCAGAGAGAGAAAGAGAAAGGTGTGGGTCAAGAGGATGTATTACGTGTGTGAAAGAGAAAGACAGACAGAGAGACAGAGAGAGATAGACAAACCGAGGAGGGAGAAAGAGTGGGACAGGGGTGGTGTGTGTGTGTGTGTGTGTGTGTGTGTGTAGTTCTTTTGCTGCATTATAGTTTGACTTCCCCTGCTGGAGAAGTCACTATTACCTGATAGTCTCATCTGGCTGAATTTTATTTATAGCTTTGTGATATTTTTTAATCATTAATTTTCACAGTGAAAATGCATGTCCTTTTGCCCATTTCTTCCAGGCTAATGGGAATCTCTGTGTTCTGTATCCTATCTATGTACAGTTGCACTGTGAAGGTGAATCTCCAGGCCCTGCTGCTTCACTTCTGAGTAGTGGTTAAATAAATGGAGACACTCTCAGAGCTGATAGTGGCACAGGTCAGTGAGCTTACAATCTCCAAAGAATTGTTTCCCTAATATTAATTGCACCTTGAGTGGCTTCTAGTCCAGGGTGTGTTGTACTTAGGTTTTAGAAGTATACCTGTGTTTGCTTTATTACTAAGTAACTACTCTCCATATCATCTTATGAAGCAACTGAAGGACTGCTGAGCTCTAAGATGTTTGGTAACTAATTTTGAGATACTCAATAACAAGTTCCACTAGTACTTATATTTTGTTAAATTTTTGTGACTTATAAAACAAGAAGAAAGTAAAAACACAGCATTGAACTATTAACTGACCTGATACATAGTAACATTAAGCAATAAAATAGCTTGGCTTAGTTGAAAAAAATGGGCAATATATAAAGAGTATACTTTATTGCTTGAGGAAATCTGATTTGAAAAATTATTCAAACAAAAGAAGAGTGTATCTATCACACTGGAAACAGCAAGGGTAAATTTTTTCAGTGTTCATATGTTAGAACTTAGAAATGTCACTTCTGCCTGAGGCAACAAGGCAGTAATTCCTAGTGGTAAGTGATTGTCTTATACAACTAAACAATGTATATATAATATCCCCCGTGTGTGTGTGTGTGTGTGTGTGTGTGTGTGTGTGTGTGTGTGTATGTGTGTGTGTGTGTGTAACAGAAATGACTCCTTTATATATCTAGTATACCCATCCTTCTCGTGAAACGTATCTATCCTGTAGGATCTCTAATGGATACAGAAAGAAAATAACCACAAGTTGAATGACCTTTTAATATTTGTAAGATAATTTAGAAACTAATGAAAGGCCTTTTAGGTAATATCTCCATTAGTATAATATTTAAAATAATAAGAATGGAATGCCATTAATTTTGTATGAGAAGATGTTGTAAATGGCATTATTTGGAATTCAGGAGCATCTAGGCTTCTAAGTGTTTGCTGGTACTTTCTGTGGTTAAGAAAAAGGCATCCAGTTAAATATACAGCTCTGAGCCAGGCTTGGTGGCACACATCTTTAATATCAGCACACAGGAGGGAGAGGCAGGTGGATCTCTGTGAGTAGGGGGCCCAGGTGGATATACATATTTAAGTTCCAGGACAACCAGGGCCACGTAGAGAGGTCTTGTTTCAGAGAACAAACACAAAATAATGACAATAATAAAATAAAATATGTAACTCTAGGAGAAAATTACATGATTCATTACCATAGCTCAATGACATTATCCTTCACTTATTAATGGATACTGGGTAATGGAAATCACTGTACCCATTCACATTCTTAACCATTTCTATCAACTCTGTGGCCTTTATGCAGCCAAGTCATTGCTGAGTCAGGATTAGAAAAAATCAGTGGTTGGAACCAAAACAGGAAAAAAAATTATTAAAAATGTGTGTGCTACATATGCAGCTGGAGCCATGGGTCCCTCCATGCATTCTCTTTGGTTGGTGGTTTAGTCCTTGGGAGCTCTGGAGGGACTGTTTGGTTGATATTGTTGTTTTCCTATGGGGTTGCAAACCACTTTAGCTCCTTCAGTCTTTCTCCTAACTCCTCCATTGGGGTCCCCATGCTCAGTCTGATGGTTGCTTCAAGCATCTACATCTGTAGGATGGCCTTATCTTGCATCAATAGGAGGGGAGGCCCTTGGTCCTGTGAAGGCTTGATGTTCCAGCATATGAAAATTCTAGGGTGGTGAGGTGATAGTAGGTGAGTGGAGCACCCTCATAGAAGCAGGGGAGGGGGTTGGGATAAGGTTTTTGTGTAGGGGAAACCAGGAAGGGGGTAACATTTGAAACATAAATAAATAAAATAACCAATAAAAATGTTTTTATAAAAATTGGGTGCTTTAACTTGGACCTTGAGTGGCCCCTTGTATTAAAGCATCGGTACCTAACCTATAGTGAAATTTTAGGGTGATAAAAAAGTATGAGACCAGGAGCCTGGTGGAAGTTGTCATTAGAGGTGCATCCTTGAAAGGAGTGTTACAACCCCAGTCCCTTCTCCTTTCATTTTCTTTCTGGAATAAGGTGAACACATTTTGTTTGATCATGTACTGCCAGCCAGAATGTACAACAACAAAACAATCATGCATGAAACATGAAACACTGAGTCAAGCTGTGTCTTTTTTCATTTTGAAATGATTACTTCAGCCATTTTGTCTGAGTGGTGAAAAGCTGACTAAAGTATATGGCAGGTATTAAACTTATATTTACATTGAAATTAAATTCTAGACATTCAGTGTACCCACCCCCAAAATGTGAAGAAGGCAGAACCAGAACAGAAGCCCAATAACCTAGTTGCACAGTTCTACCTAATGATAGAATGAGTCACTTCAGAAAATAATGTGAAGGGTCATTTTAAGTACAGAGTTGACCTTTATAATAAAACTGCAAATTGGAGTTTTCTTACAGAGCAGGGCAATGATAGTTTAGAATACTCTTATGATTTCTTCCAGACTCACCCACTACCACTATGATATTAAAGTACTAATTAAGCCAAATAAATAGTAAAAATCAGTTAGAACTGAAAATAAGCTTTGGTTTTAAAAATCAACATAGGACTGATCCCTGTGACTAGGAAGGCATACTATGAAGACCTTTGTATTATATGTGTATACACTTTTCACCTTTAGATGTGCTTCATAGTATAGCCTACTTTTCTTTAAGAAAAATATCCTTCCCACATTAACATAATAATAATGATAATAATAATTGAATAATAGATTGTTATATTTGTAATCAGTAATTATGTGCTTACCAAATAAGTGGCCAGTATCTAGGGAACAAGTAGTTATATGAGATATAATTACTACAGAAATAACAATGAAAGAAAAGCCTCTGAGTTGTGTTTTTTCCTTTTAGTGGAAATAACCTTTTTCTCAAATAATATATCCTGATTAGGACTTCCCCTCCCTCTACTCATCTTTGTTCCTTCCTATCTCTCCTCCCATCTGGATCTATACCCTTTCAATCTCTCAGAAAACAAGAGACTTTTAACTGATAATGATATGATATAATGTAATATGATATGATGTGATAATGATTTTATACATTGAAATAGAAGAAAACAAACAGGAAGGAAAGAGCCTGAGAAAAGGCATATGAAACAAATACAGATACAGAGGCCTAGTTGATGGCATACTCAGGAAACCCATTAAAACACTAAACTGGAAGCCATAATATATATGCAAAAGTCTATAGGGTAAGAAGATATATGATAAAATTTAAAAACATACTGGCAATAGATTATGAGTCAAGAAACATTCCAGTAATGCCATTAAGTTTACTTTCTTTTGACTATGTAATTTGGACTACAGCCTCCCTTAAGAATAGTTAGCCCATCCTGTGAGACTCCCTTGGAGAAAACTAAATTTTTATTTGCAAGTAGTTATCAATTGAAGATGGCTTCTGGGTTACACCTAGGGCATGTATCCTACCATTTTTCCTTTCAGCTTTAGGACCCTTTCTAGTACAGAATTCTGCGTGCTCCTTCAGTCTTTGAGTTCACAGGTTTTGACCATATTGACTTAGATGGCTTTGAATTTCTTGGTGTCCTCCATTCCCTGTTTCTTATACTCTTCCCAATCCTCTTCTTCAGGGTTTCCTGGGCCCTGAGGGCACAGATTTGAAGGAGACATCCTGTTTATGGCCCAGTGTTCCAAAGTCTCTCACTCTTTGCATAATGTCTGGCTGTGGGTTTCTGTATTTGTTTCCATGTTTGGCAAGAGGAAGCCTTTCAGATGGTGGCTGAGCAAGGCATTGCTCATTGAGTACAGCAGAATGTCATTAGGAGATATTTTATTGCTTTCTTTGTTTTGTTTTGTTTTTAAATCATTAGTATTTGGTTTTACAATAGGACCTTGGTTTATATATCCGTAGGCTCTTGGTCATCCAGCATCATCTTGCAAACTATGCCTTAAGTCAAATCAGGTATTGATTGGTTATTCCAATAAGATTTGTGTCACCATTGCACTAGCACATCTTTCAGGCTGTACACCATTGTTGATCTACAGGTTTCTGTCTGGGTTTGTATTTATATTTCTTTTTCTGTAGCATGCAGATACCTTCCTATACCAAATATGTTAGAATATAGTAGAAGTGAATGTTTTATGTAGGCAAAAGCTTGTATTTTCCATGTTCAATGAGTTATGTAGGTGTTGTTTTTAGCAATGGGATCTTACCATCATTCTGTGGAGAGCAATCTATAGTCTTAACAAGAGTCTGGGTGGATATTTGGGAGTTTTATTGGAACCTTTTTAGCCACCGACTCAATTAGATGTAACCCATTCTCAGTTGTATTAATCAGTGTTCTTTAGAGTCACAAAACTTATACAATAAAGGGAATTTATTGGAATGACTTATAGGCTGTGCTTCAACTAATCCAACAATAGCTAACTGTGAAAAAACATTCAAGAATCTAGCAATTGTTCAGTCCCACAAGGCTGGGTATTTCATCTGTTCTTCTGTATATGCTGAAATCCCAAAGAAGTAGGCTCCAATGCCAGAGAAGGAATAGATATCCTAGCAAGGTTAAGGGCAAAGAGACAAAGAACAAAACCTTCTTTCTTACATTGTTCTTACATAGGCTTCTAAGTAAAGGTATGGCCCAAATTAAAGGTATGTCTTTCTACCTTAAGATCCAGATGATAGGCAGGCATGTACTTTCAGCCTCAAATCAAACCCATGCTGTCTTTCTACCTCAAAATCTAGAGTGTCCCCCATTTCTGGATTGTAGTTCATTCAGAATAGTCAAGTTGACAATGGCAATGACAACTTATGACAATAGTCATAACACTGGTACTGGAAGCATCAATTGATTACAAGATTTGTCCAATTGGGGATTTGCCTTACCAGTCATTTTGCAGTTTCATTTAGAACCTTCTCATATATCTATGTATTATAAGAAGCTTCTACTGTATTGCGTTTTTATACTACCCTTGTAAGGGTTCTTAGTTTTAGGTGTCACTCCTTATAGTCCCTCCCTCTTCCCCTCTTCACTCCACCTCCCAACTTGATGCTGCCATTCCAGTCTCACCCAACTATCTATAACTATCTACTTTATTTTTTTTTCCTAAGGAAATCTGTCTGTCACTCTTCCCACAGGTTTTATTCCATATTTCACCTCTATGGGTCTATAGATTCTAGATTGGTTATCATTGATTTAATATCTAGTGTCCACATATAGGCAAATACACACTATGCTTGTTTTTGTGGGTCTTGGTTACCTCACTAAGAATTTTCAGGTTTATTTTTTTCAGATTTATGAGATCCCATTTATTAATATTTGATCTGAGGGCCTATGGTAATCGTGTTCTGTTCAGAATGTCTTTTCCTGTACCAATGAGTTCAAGGCTATTCACTACTTTCCCTTCTGTCAGGTTCAGTATACCCAATTTTATCTTCATGTCTTTGATCCATTTGGAGTTGAGTTTTGTTTAGGGTGATAAGTAGAGATATATTTGGATTCGTCTATCAGCAATTCAATTTGTACAGCAAAATATGTTCAAAATTCCTTTTTTCTCACTGTATATATCTGGCATTTTAATAAAAATCATGTGCTCATAGGTGTGACACTTTATTCCTGTGTCAGTTCAATTACATCAATTGTAGTGTTAGTTTTTGTACCAATACTATTGCAGTTTTTTTTTAACTATAGCTGTACAACATAAAACCTGAATGATGATGTCTTCTTTAGTTCTTTTATTAGTCATGATTGTTTTAGGAATCCTGGGCTTTTCTTGTTTCCATATGAACCTGGAAATTATATTTTCCAGATCTGTGAAGCATTATGTTGATGTTTTCATAGTGATTGCATTGAATCTGCATTTTGCTTTTGGTAGGGTGGAGTTTTCTATTATATTTATCCAGGTGATTCATGAACATGGAGATCTTTCCACATTTCATACTTTCTTCATTTTCTTTCCTCACTGTTTTGAAGTTTCTATCATACAAGTCTTTCACTTGTTTGGTTGTAGTTACCCCAAGATAGTTTATATTATTTAACACTATTGTAAAACATATTGATTATCTGATTTCAGTGTATTTGTTGTTTATATATAAGAGGGCTACTAATTTTCTGAGTTAATTCTATATATTTTGCTGAAAGTGTTTATCAGCTGTAGGAATTCCTCAGTCTAATTTTTAGGGGCAATTTTGTAGACTATCTTATCATCTACAAATAAGGATACTTAGACTTCTTTCTTTCCAATTTGTATTCTCTTGATCTCCTTCAGTTGCCTTATTGCTCCATCTATGACTTCAAATCTTGATTAGATATGAAAAACAACTGTTCAACCTTGTCCTGTTCCTTATTTTAGTAAAAAAAATGAGGTTATCTCCATTGAAGTGTATGCTGGCTATGATCCTTCTATAAAGTTTCTTTATTATATTCGGATATACCCCTTGTAGCTCAGATCTCTCTAATACTTTATCATGAAAATGTGTTGAATTTTGTTGGAGGCCCTTTCTACATCTAATGAGATGATCATGTGGTTTTTGTCTTTCATTCTGTTTATATGGTTAATGATTATGTTTATTTATTTACATATGTTGAACCATCCCTGCCTCTCTGGGGTGAAACCTAATTGATCATGGTGGATAATGTTTTTGATGTGATCTTGTATTTAGTTTGCAAGTTTTATTTTATTTATTTTTATTTATTTACTTTACATCTCTCTTACTGACCCCTCCTGGCCACCCCCTCCTACAACCCTTCCTGCTCCCCTCTCCCCTTCTACTCTGAGGGGGTAGAGTCCCCAGAGAATTCCCCCACACCCTGGCACATCAAGTCTCTGCAGGTCTAGGTACATCCCCTCCCACTGAGGCTAACAAGGCATTCCAGCTAGAATATATCCCACAGACAGGCAACAGATATTGGGATAGCCCCTGTTCCAGTTGTTTAGGATCCACATGAAGACCAAGACATACATCAGCTACATATTTGCAGGGGACCCTAAGTCCAGCCCATGTATGTTCTTTGTTTAATGGTTCAGACTCTGAGAGCTCCAAGGGTCTAAGGTTAGTTGACTCTGTTCATCTTCCTGTGGAGTTCCTATCTGCTTTGGGTCCTGCAATCCTCCCCCAGTTCTTTCATAAGCGTCCCCAAGCTCCATCCACTGTTTGTCTCTGTGTTTTTGCATCCCTCTGAATCAGCTGGTGGGTGGAGCCTCTCAGAGGATAGCCATGCTAGACTCCTGTCTGCAAGAATACCAGAGCTATCATTAATAATGTCAGGGATTGGTGCCTGTCCATGTGATGGGTCTCAAGTCATTTGTTGGCCATTCCCTTGGTCTCTCTTCCATTCTCCAGCCCTGCATTTCTTGTAGACAGGATAAATTTGGGTAGACAGTTTTGTGGGTGGGATGGTGTCCCTATCACTCCACTGTAATACTTGGTTGCCTAGAAGCTCAAGCCTCTTCAGGTTTCATATTCCCAATGCTGTGAGTTACAAATAAGGTAGCCACCATTGATTCTTGGGTGTCTCCACTATTCCAGGTATCTCCCATGTCCTAGATCATGTACTTTTGTGTCTGGGTTACCTCATTCAGGATGTTATTCTCAAGTCCCATCCATTTTCCTGAAAAATTTATGATGCCTTTGTTTTTAATAGCTGAATAATATTCTATTGTGTAGATGCATCATGTTTTCTTTATACATTCCTCAGTTTGAGGGACATATAAGTTGTTTCTAGTTTCTGGCTGTTAGAAAAATAAGGTACTATGAACATAGTTGAACAAATGTCTTTGTGGGACTGTGGGGCATCTTTTGGGTATATGCCCAGCAGTGGTATAGCCTGGTCTTGAGGTAGAATTATACCCAGTTTTCTGAGAAACTATCAAATTGATTTTCAAAGTGTCTGTACAAGTTTGTACTCCCACCAACAATGGAGGAGTGTTTCCTTTCATCTACATACTCACCACCATGTGTGCAGTTGCTTGAGTGTTTGATCTTAGCCATTCTGACAGGAATATGATGGGATCTCACAGTTTGTTTGATTTGCATTTCCCTGATAACTAAGGACTTTGAACATTTCTTTAAGTGTTTTCAGGCATCGAGATTCCTCTGTTGAGAATTCTCTGTTTACCTCTGTATATTTTAATTTGGTTATTTTTGTTGTTGGTGTCTAACTTCTTAAGTTCTTTTTGCATTTTGGATATTAGCCCTGTGTCAGATGTACAGTTGGTGAAGATCCTTTATCAAAAGCTGTCATTTTGTTCTATTGACAGTATCTTTGCCTTACAGAAGCTTTTTAGTTTTATAAGGTCCCACTTATCAATTGTTGATCATAGATCTTGATCCTGTGGTGTTCTGTTCAGGAAATATTCTCCTGTACCAATTAGTTAAAGCCTATTCCCCATTTTCTGTTCTATTAGATTTAGTGTATCTGGATTTTTATTGGGGTCTTTGATCCACAGGGACTTGAGTTTTGTACACAGTAATATATATGGATCTAATGGTTTGCAAGTATTCTATTGGGAATTTTTGCATCTATTCTCATAATGGAAATTGCTCTGTAATTATCCTTTTGTTGTGTTTTACATAGTTTAGTTATCAGGATAATTGTGGCCTCATAAAATGAAATGTTCCTCCTGTTTCTATTATGTGGAATACTTGAAAAGTGTTGGCACTAACTCTTCTTTGGAAATCTGGTAGAATTCTGACATGAATCCATCTGGCACTGGGTTTTTTCTTGTTGGGAGAATTTTAATTACTACACCTAGTTCACTAGGGATAGTGAGTTTTTAAAAATTGCTCATCTGTTGTTGATTTCACTTTTGTAGGTGCTATGTTTTGAGAAGACTGTCCATTCCTTTTAGATTTTATAATTTGGTGGAATATATATTTTTAAAGTATATCCTTATGATTCTCTGAATTTCTTGAGTATCAGTTGTTATCTTCCCTTTTTCATATCTAAATTTGTTAATTTGGATACTCACATTCCACATTTTACTTAATTTGACTTAATAGTCTGTCGATTGTATTGATTTCCCCAAAGAACCACTCATTGTTTCATTGAGTTTTTATATTTGTTGTTCATTTCTATTTCATTGTTTGCATATCTGACTTAGATTATCTCTTGTTATCTACTCCTTTTGGGTATGATGTCTTGATATCTTCCTTTGGCTCTAGAGCTTTCAGTTGTGCTTTTATAGAATCTTGTCTCTTAGAACTATTTTCATTGTGTCTCATAATTTTGGGTATGCTCTACTTTCATTTTCTTTCAATACTGAAATGTCTTTAATTTCTTTCTCAATTTATCTCTTGACTCATTTCATTCACTAGAGGGTTGCTCAGTTTCCATAAATTTATAACTTTCTGTTGTTTCTTTTGTTGATGATATCTATCTTTAGTCTGTGGTGGTAAGATAAGATGTAGGGAATTATTTCAACTTTCTTGCATTTGTTGAAAATTGCTTTGTGTCCACGTATGTGGTCAACTTTGGAGAAAGCTTCATAAAGCACAAAGAAGACAGTATATTCTTTTGTGTTTTGGTGAAATGTCCTGTAAATATATTAGGTGCATTTGTTTTATAATATCTGCTAGGTCCAATATTTGTCCATTTAGTTTTTGTCTGGAAATTGTCAATTGGTGAGTCAGATATTGAAATCTCCCACTACCAGTGATGAAGCTCAATATGTGATTTTAGCTGTAGTAGTGTTTCTTTGATGAACTTGGATGCCTTTCTATTTTGTGCATAGATTCAAGAATTGGCATGTCCTCTTGGTGTTTGTTTTTCCTTTCATGAGTATGCAGTGTCCTTTTCTGTCACTTCTGATTATTTTTGGTTGAAGTCTATTAAAATTGTCAGATATTAAAATTGCTACATAAGCTGACTTCTTAGGTCTATTTGCTTGGGATTTTCTTTTCCCTCTATTTACCCTGAGGTGATATCTATCCTTGATTTTACAGTGTATTACTTGGATGCAGCAGAATAATGAATTCTATTTTGCACCTATTTTCTTGTCTTTTATTTGGGAGCTAAGACCATTGATGTTGAGATGTATCAATAAGCAATGTTTGTTGATTCCTTTTTTGTTGTTGTTGAATTGTTGTGGTGGTGGTGATTGTGCTAGTGGTGGTGGTGGTGGTGGTGCTGGTGGTGGTGGTGATGTGTGTGGGGGGGTGTGTATTTGCTTGTTTGGATTTAATTATTCCTTACATTTACTTCAGTATAGTTAACATCTTTATGATGGAATTTTTTTTTGTATGTGTTAACTTGGTTTCACCATAGAATGTCTTTGTTTCTCCATCTATTGTGATTGAAAGTTTTTCTGGGTATAATAGTCTGAGCAGACAACTGTGGTCTGTTATGTTCTACAGCATATCTGTCCAGGCACTGCTGGCTTTTTGAGTTTCCATTAAGAAGTCAGATGTTATTTTAATAGATCTACCTTCATATGTTTCTTGTTCCTTTTCCTTTTCTGCTTTTGATATTCTTTCTTTGTACTGTTTATTTTGTGTTTTGATTATTGTGTACCAAGAGGAAATTCTTTTCTGGTCTAGTCTATTTGGCCTTTTCTATACTTCCTTTGATAGGTATCTTCTTTAGGTTGGGACAATTTTCTTTTATTATATTTTTAAAACTATTTTTGTGCCTCTGATCTGGGGTTTCTTCTTTGTCTTTTATTAATGTTATTCTTAGACTTGGTCTTTTCATAATGTCCTATATTTTCTTGATGTTTTATGCCAGGATATTTTTAAATTAAATATATTGTGACTGAAGTATCTATTCCTACTTCTATTTCTTCTATGTCTGAGCTTCTCTCTTCCTTCCCTTGTATTCTTCCTGTGGATCCTAAAATTTATGGTCCTAAATTTTTATTTCCATATTTCCTTCAGCCTAAGTTTTCTTTATTGGTTCTATTTTTATTTTCAGGTCTTGAACTATTTTATTCATTTCTTTTCAATTGCTTGTTTCCATTTTCACAAGTTTCCTTAAGAGATTTATTCATTTCCTCTTTAAAGACCTCTATGATACTCATAAAGGCTATTTTAAAGTCTTGTGCTTCAGCCATGTTTCAATTCTTAGGACCTACTTCAGTAGTTTGCTAGGCTCTAGAGGAGATATATTTCCATGGTTGTTATTGATTATGCTTTTATGCTGGCATCTAGGCATCTGGATTTAGGATAAATGCAGTTCTAGGTGCTGATAGCTGGCCTTGTCTTTGCTGGGTTGATGTTTTGTTTCTTGACTTATGTCTTAGAAAGATATGGTGTTTGGTTTCTTGGTCTATCTCTTAGGAATGTGTTGTGGCTGTGTGTTGCCTGGTAGGGAATTCTGGAATCCTTCTATATGTGGCCAAGGTAAAATGTGTTTTTAGGTGTTAGAAATTGAGATTTATAAGGAGGCCTGTGTGTGTCCACAGGGAGGAAAGCAATATGTTCCCCCAGTATCTTCTTAGTCCACTAGGGATGTGGGCAGGGAGTGGGCAAAAGCCATAACAAGTAGTTTGCTAAGGTATAGAGATGAAGCTTTGGGGATTGGATATAAAAGAGAGGAGGGAGAATCAAGATCTGAAGTGACCTGCTTTCTGGCCTACTTGCAGTTCTGCTGGGCTTTGCTGGTGAGTTTCCAGGGAATGCCTAATGAAAGTGGGGGCTGGGATAACAGGATGAATGGTGAGGAAGGTTGGAGGAGATCTACTTTATCTGATGGAGATGAGGATCAGAGAAGAGCCAGGTGCAACAGAATATGTTCTGATACAGAGATGGAGATATCATTCAGGGGTTGGATTAAGAGGAGGGGAAAAAAGTGGAGATTTGAAGTTAGGCAACCTGCTTCCCTGGCTTGTGTGGCCTGAGGGTTTCCAGGAAGTTCCTGGGAACTAGAATAAGGCAATGAATGGCCAAAAGGAAGTTTGGAGGAGAAAATCTGTGTGATCCACTGGTGATAAGGACACAAGATGAACTGGGCTATACCAAGTGCTCTGCTACAGATTTAGGGATCAGACTGGGGGATGAATTTCAAAGAGGTGAGAAAGGAATGAAGATCTGAAGTGAGCCTACCTGCAGTTTAGTGCGTGTGTGTGTGTGTGTGTGTGTGTGTGTGTGGTTTTTTTATATAAGATTCCCCTTTATGTAGTTTATTTTTTAATCCATAGAGGATGTTTGTATTTGAGAGAACATGTATCTGCCATGCACATTTTTGATCAGACACCTGTGGGATTCATGTGTGACAATGGAGAGTCCACAAGAGTGATGGATGCTGGTGCTTGCACTAGTGGATGTGATTGTGTCACCCACTTAGTATCTTCTCACCTCTTTTAAACCAATTTAGAAACTCTCAGACATATCCAGATTTTTGTTTTCATGGTGACTATAAATCTTGTCAGGTTGACAAAAACATATTAATCATCACAAATCTATACTTTCTTCAACCTGACATTACATCTAAGCTATACCCTTCTGCTCCTGGCCCCAAACATTCCATTTTCATATCAATGTACACACTGCATTCAATACATTTCTGAGCATGCTCACAGTGTTTAACAGTCCCAACAATGTCAAAAAGTGTAACATCCCTAATGATACTCTTTGTGGCTTTTAAACTCTAAGCCCTTCTATGTATAATTTTAAAAAAGAGTTATATATTTCTGCCATGTAATGTCAAAGTAAATACATCCATCCAAAAAGGGATGCATGGGAACATAGCAAGGAAAGATCAAGTCAAATCAAGACTGAAACTCACCAGAGAAAACAAATCCTACAGCTTCATGTGGGCATTTGGGACAGGTAATGAATCATACAGGCTCACGAGTGTTTAAATTCTTCTGCCAATTCAGTTCTGCTGCCTGCAGCACTTATAGACTCTCTTTTGGGCTGCATGCAACTTTGCCCTATGCCCCATCTAGAATATACACCATCTGAGAGTCTCCATTGCAATTTAAGTTGGGCCTTTCTGTGGCACAAGGTAGATTCTATGACCCAATCTTTTGAAAAATGCCCTAGGGACAATGCTGCAACACTCTGTTACCATGTCAAGATGAACCCTGGCCTTGTTGGCCAGCCCATGTATGCTGACACAGGGGAACATTTTCTTACATGTCTATATTGAGCAAGAAACCCCTTTAGTGGCATTTTAGTATTTGCTCTCTTCTTTCAAATTGACTTTTATTTTTCACAACATGGAGCTTTCCATTGGTAGACCTATAATCAGAACTTCTCTTCTGGTGCCTCAGTGCAGAAACCTAAGATTCCTCTTACTAGCACTAATCTTATTAATAACTAGTTGGTTTCAAATCGTTATTGTGTGTAGCTTTGAACTTGTTACTTTATCTGTCAAATTACACATTTTTCATATACTTTTGCTTCCCTTGTTGCGCTCTCTCTCTCTCTCTCTCTCTCTCTCTCTCTCTCTCTCTCTCTCTCTCTCTCTCTCTGTGTGTGTGTGTGTGTGTCTGTCTGTCTGTCCCTCGCTGTCTCTTTCCACATGAATAAGAGCAGTGAACAGTAACTATGGCATCCAGAATGTTATGCTGTCCTGAATTTCATTAAACAAACACATTAATTCATTACTTTTAAATTTAACCTTGTCCAGATTATCAGGAAACATGAATGATGCAAACAGATTCTTTTCAGGAATATTAGTTGAATGTCCTGTAGCCAGTTCCACAGCCCAGTTCATAATATAGTCATTGTTACTTTCTGAAATTTTCTAAATGGAGCTTCCACTGGCTACATTTCTCTAGGCATGGTGGTCTTCCACACTCTATGCAGAATGGCCTGATGAACTCCACTTATAATATAGTAGGGGGTTATCTGGCCCACCATTCCAAATTCTTCCAAATGGATGCTGGAAGCTAGTTCCAAAGATCTAAGAACCATATAGTTATGTTTATCAAAGCAGCTACCCTACTCTTGGTACCAATTTTAGAAATTGCTTTTCACACTGCTCTAACAAAATAACTGGAGAGAGAGAGAGAGAGAGAGAGAGAGAGAGAGAGAGAGAGAGAGAGAGAGAGAGAGGAGGGAGAAAAGGAGAAAGAAGAAGAAGGAGAAAGAGGAGAATGAAAATTTACTTGGGCTCATTGTTTGAGAGTACAGTCCATCATGGCAGAGTATGAGGGATCTGGACAAATTTTATTTCCCATCAATAAACAAAGGGGTGAATGCTAATGCTCAACTGAACTTTTTTCATTTAGTGTGTGTGTGTGTGTGTGTGTGTGTGTGTGTGTGTAAGATTCCAGTTCATGTCATAGTACTTCCCACATTTAGGCTGCATGTCAATTATATCAGCCTCACAGACATGACCTGAGGTTTATCTCTATAGTGATTCTAAATCCCATCAAGCTGATAATATTAATCATCACAGTGGTTTTAGTGACGTGTTAGATATTTGAATCAAGTTAAATAAATTTTTTCCAATAATCTGATTATCTGATATCAAGATTGAGAACTAGAACTCTAAATGCATTTTTGTCGCTCACTGAGACCCATGATCACTTTCTGCCTAGACTCCTAAAAGCTCATTTTGATTTCAGTGAAATTGGGACCACTGTGAAGT
Organism: Arvicanthis niloticus; assembly: GCF_011762505.2. Taxonomy (NCBI): domain Eukaryota; kingdom Metazoa; phylum Chordata; class Mammalia; order Rodentia; family Muridae; genus Arvicanthis; species Arvicanthis niloticus. The sequence continues at coordinate 27,321,314 of NC_133433.1, read as the reverse complement.
GCATAGTTAATTTTAGTTTTTTCTCTGAAAATGAGAGTCTCTGAGCTCATAAAAGAGACTGATGTAATTTGAGGGAAACTTGGTTGTCCATCTTCTCACACTTGTCTCTGTTAGTTCTGAATTACAGATGATGGGGACAAGATTAACATGCTGTTGTACAGAGTAGAGACTATGGCTAGATAAAGGCCTGTGCCCACAGCAGTGCCAGTGAGAGGCCTCAGTGCACTGAGGCTCATTCAGCAATCCTGAGAAAGTGAGTCCAATTCCTAGAATCAGTGTATAGGAACAAAGAGACATCCAACTCCATATAGTTGTCCTCTGACTGCCACAGCATGCATGTGCATGTATATATACATGTGTCTGCACATGCACATGTGTGCACACACACCACATGTATACCAAATAAATAAACAAACAAATAAATAAATATTAAATTTAAAAATCTTAAAAACACATAAACATTGCACAACATTTACAATGGTTACTTTAAAATCTCTCTCTCTCTTCTCCCCCAACCATGTATATACATAGACACATCTCTCTCTTCTCTCCCCCTATCTCTCTTCCCCCTTTTCTGTGTGTATACATAGGCACATCTTTCTCTCTCCCTCCCCCCAGCCCTCCTCTGTGTGTGTACATAGGCATGCATGTCTATGTATATCACTAACATCCAGTTTCCAGTATTCTCTGGGGGTGTTCCCCCAGGCACAACACCCACTCAGGGACTTTTCTTATCCTTTGTGGCTTAGCTGTGCACAGGTGATGAACCTGGAAGTAATGTCCTTGATGAGACTCTCTGGCTGGAGGGATACAGTTCCTGGGCCTGAAGAGCTGAACACTTTTTGTATGTAACTCTTGGTGTAACTCTATTACCAATTGCCTTCTAACTGATATGGTAAATAGAGACATTTCATCTGGCAACATCCACCAGCAGGGTCCATTTTATTTGGCACCCTCTCTTTTGGCCAGCCAGTCTCCTCCAATGTAATCTTGGCATTGATTCAGGTTAGGTTTAGGCAATGCCACCAAAATAGAGAAGGGCCCTTCTGGTTACAGGACAGCCTCCCTGGTTGCCATGTGCTGCCCTGTTACCTCATGCTTCTGAGGAATCTCCATTTTTGTGTCCCTTGCAATTGACAATGGCCACTCTTTTGGTTAGTCAAGAGGCTTCAAATAGTATTCTGCTCTCCTCTCTGTTTTGATCTCCTTGCTGCTGAAGTGTACACTGGCTGCGGCAAAGGCTTACTGGCTATCAGTGTATGTAGTGATGGGCTTGTCTTTTCCCTACAGATCCCCTGAATGAGTGTTAGGAGCTGAGGTCACTGAGCTGAGGTCCCTAGGTTAAGTTATTGCACCCAAATAGCCGAATCTGGGTTACCATTGCAGCCCCAGTGCACCTGATGCCATCCTGAAGAAAACTGCTCCCATCAAGATACAGTATCTACCTCATTTGCCTCCTGCAGTAGGGCATCAGTTTAGTTGGGCCTGACAGATTGAATCAGCTCCATCATTTTAAGGCAGTCATGCAAAGTATCTGCTCAGGTCATCATCATTTTGTAACATGCTAGAAGGGTTAAGGGCTGATATTTTGCAATTGGATACAGGGCTGGTCCAGGAGCAGTGCTTGGTAATGGGCATTTAATATCCATCTTTTCAGGATGCTCGCCTGAATGTGTGGTTGTCAGGAAACTGGACAAGTAGCAGTTTACTTCACTTTACACCTTGTATTCCATAATCCAGGAGTGTCGAGGCAGGAACTAAAGCAGAAGCCATAGAGGAATGGTGCTTACTGACTTGCTCCCCACTGCTTGCTTATATATTCCAGGACTACCTCCCCAGTAGAGGCACCACTCATAATGGGCTGGGCCCTCCCATGTCAATCACTTACTAAGAAAGTACACTACAGGTTTGCCCTTAGGCCAACCTAAGAGGGGCATTTACTCAGTTGAGGGCCTCTTTTTTAAAAATGACTCTAGCTGGTGATAAATTGGCATAAAACTAACCAGCCCAATTGACACATTGTCTACTTGACACGGAAACATGTTGCTGCTAAACCATAAGCTTTCCTTTCTTGTTCATTCCCCCAAGAACTCATACGAATAATAGCATCATATTTTTAAAAATTCCAAATTCTAAAACTCCCACTCTTTACAAATTTAAACACTGAAAGTCCAGGCTCTTTAAAATATCTGAAGTTTCTTTCAAAGTTCAAGCCTCTCAAAAATATCCAAAGTGTCTCTAAAATTCCAAAGTCTCTCAACTGTGGGCTTCTGTGAAGTCAAAATAATTTACATGCTTTCTTATTCTAAGAGAGAAGAATCAGGACACAGTCACAATGAGATCAAAGCAAAACCCAAGCCCAGCTGCATAAATGTCAGTACCAGACCAGACCGCTGGGTTTCAGTGATCTGCTAGGCTCGAAGGGCTTGGCAGGGATAGTGCTTCAGTTCTGTTATCCACAGCAAATGCATCTTGTCTCCATCTCAGTGACTCGGGCCAGCTCCAGTCCACAGCTGCTGCTGCCAATTGTGATCGGCCCACATTACTGGCATCTCAAAACTGAGGAGTCTCAGCTGCTAGTGGGCTGAGCCTCTTTAGGATCATTTTAAAACTCTAAACACACCTTCCACCTGGTGCCAAGGGCATGGCTTCTCTTCACGACTGCTTTAATCCCAAGGTTTTACTGCAACCGAGGCTGTACCTTCACCAGCTGCTCTCTCCCGGGTTCTCCCAGGGCCAAGTCTTAGTTGTATCCAATAACCCTTTTATGAACCCTTTATTCACTGTGTTTTGTCACTTTTAGATGTTTTAAATCTGATTCTCTTGTACTCTGTGAGACTTGTGATAAACTGTACCCACCCATCGCCTCTTCAGTGTGTAAGACTGCTGGTATATTAATGACATTTGGTAAGAAGTATCCGTAACGAAAGTAACTGTTGTAGAGCTGTAGCAAAAGTGGAGATGGGGATACGAGATACTATCTTTGAGGTATCTCTGATGAGATTAAATAAGTGTATAAAATAAGCTCCTTATGAGAATTAGAATTTAAACTTAGAAATGAAACCTACCCGACACCAAGGCACCAGCTTTAGTTAAATTTTGTCAATTGCTGATTAGAGTTACAGGAAGTTTTCATTGAAACCCTAATGCGAGAGTGGCCTAAGAATCCTGATACTCTAAGAAAAAAAATTTCCAACCCTCCCCCCCCTAAAAAATGTCTTTACTATCCAAACAAATGGCATCAATGAAAATAAAGATATAGCTATATGGACAGTGTCAAAACCTCTACTCTTGATAAATTTCATGTAATATCAGAGTGACTGTGATAGATTCTGATGTGGCAGCCAAAAACTAGGGCAATATCTTTCATCAATATCTACTAAATTAGGTCTCTGTGACCTGACTCTTGAGCCACCAGCCCACTGCTGCTGTGAGCAAGGCAGAAGCTCCCGAAGTAAACCAATCTGACAGTGATTATGTGCTGTGGGTGACACATTAACCAAGCCCTACTCTCTACCCAAACAGAGACTGACCACTATCAAGTAGCATTGGCTACACACTAACTAAGTCTGCTTCCTTACTGTCAAAGATCTTCCTCTCTCAGAAACCGAAAAAAAAAAAAAAAAAAAAGAGTGGACATCTTGTTTTGTCTGCTGGGACTGGTGCCTCTTATTTTAGAACCCTGTGTTCTGTGAGAGCTGAAGGGTTAGCAAAGGTCTTACCTAAAGGACCCTGGGTCAGGACAGTCTTTTCTGACCCTAGTCCCCACCCCTGTCTCTACAAAATGTTACATGTTGTTGTCCTGGTGATTCATTGAAGTAATACTTGGCCAGTGCAATTAAGCTACATCCGATCTCCTGTCTGGGTAGCTTATAGCTTGATAGCATATCTAAAACACAGCTTCCTGGACTTCAATGTATTCATGAGGAAACACCATGTAGACAGTAAAAATCACTTTTAAAAAAGACAAGAATGGTGGTTTATGCTTGCCAAACCAACACTTGGGAGGCCAAGGGAGGCGGACAGCTATGATTTCAAGGTCAGTCTGATTTCCATAGAGGAGTTCCAGATCCTGTCTCAAAAAATCAGTAACAAACATCAGAAATTAAAACGAACAATGAGAATTAAATTATGGAGGGTTCATGTTGAGAAGAATTAGAAATAACATTTCATAGATAATTTTTACATTTATAGGTATATATCACCCATGCCTATTTATATAAGTAATTATAATGCATGATTGCCTTCATATAAATTAAAAAAAATGGTTTTAACTTTGGAATACACATTGTCAATAGTTTAAAAACTATAACAAAAATGCTAACTTTGCTAGGAAAACCAGACTCCTATTTTAGAAAGTATTAGAAAAATGAATTCATGAATTTGTGGTAATAACCATTATAAAATGAATCACATCCTGTGTTTCCACAATATACAACCTCGAAATGTAAGTAATGGCCAAAATCCTTCTGGAAGATTAGGATAATTACAAAAAGTGGCCTAGCCCTCAGTGAATGTGCTATATTGGGGTATATCATGGGAACATAGCCTTAGATCCTAAGGTTAATAAATTAACAGTCTAATTTTTCAATCAGACATAAATGCCCTTCTGCAATCATAATGGAAAAACAAGGCAATACAAAATGTCATTCAGCTCACATATGGGAAATGTCAAAAAATTTGGAGGCAGCAAGATGCAGCCTTGTGTGCATTCATAGAACTATTGCTTCTTACACATTTGTCTTTACAATACTAGAGGTCAAGGACACGAGGCCCAAAGCTGTTCCCCAAACTGCTAGGACTGGTTAAATCTTTTAAAAAGTAAATGAAGAAAGTGTCAAGTCAGCAATGATTTATGCAAATTGCAAAACTGGATGATTTTTCTTCTCCGTTACAACTAGGAGTACGTCACGTACCTAAAGTGTTCAGCGCCATGTCTGGCTGACAGTAATTATTGATTGCCACCATCAACTTCATCATGTCCATTCATTTTAAATGCTCATTAATAACGATTTATACGTCTCAGGTGCTGTGCACGTTTGTCAAACATTTTTGTGCATGATGTCTTAATTCATCATTACCCTGGACCTTTTCCATTCTGCTGAGAAGGAAACGGGCTCCGTGACACTGATGAGCTTCAGTCAGTCAGTGACGGGTCACAACTGTTCAGCTCTGCATCTCGCCGTCTCTTGTACATCCGAGTCTGATGTAAAAGATCTCCTTATGTGAGGTCTGATCATAGCTGTGGACCGGTAACACTGGAGAAACAAACACGATTTCTTCTCACTGAATCAATGCGAACTTGACGAGGACAAAGAGGGCTGTTGGAAAACAACAGCTAACATTTCTCCCGGGCTTAGCGTGCGGTATGTATTGTACCAAGCATTTCACAAAGACTGGTCTTTAATCTTTGTGAACTGAGTCTGAGGTAGGTGTTAATGTCTGCATTTGTCACGTGGAGAAACTGAGGTTTTAGAAAGTTACATTACTTGGCTAAAGTGCCATGGCTGACAAGCCATAGAAGTTTATATCAAACATAGTGCCTCATTCCAGAGCCCTTGGTTCTTAACTTCTCTGTGTTGGTTCACATCCATGATAGTTCTGAGGGGAAAAAGCTTGTCCCATTTCTAACTGAGGAAGAGACAGGAGACAGGAAGTCAGGAAATTGAGCACAAATGTAGGTAAATGCTCAGAACTCTTGGTAAGAAATTTAGGCGAGTGTAAACAACAATTTATACTTGATCAAATTACCAAGAAAATTAAATATAAAACCACCAGTAAAAAAACATTCTGGAAAGAGAAGCAACCATAGCTTTTTCAAACATTCCAAACTTGTGGCTTAAATTATTTTACCTATGCAATAAATTATTTCCTTTCCTAACTCACATTTGTGATATATTGGCACAGTGCCATGCTTTGGTTTGATATTTTACTATTAAAGAAGAAGTGTTTTGTGTGACAGGCATATGTGGCATGATTATTTCTATATCTGAGTGCTATCTGCTTGAATGCCATGGCATATATCAGAAAGAACAATAACATTCTCATGTCTTAATAATAGCTAAACCAGTTAAACATGGGATGGCAAAGTCAGACAGAACTTTCTATCTTAAACTTTATCCAAGCTATACCAGTATTGATGCCTAGTTAACAACAAACAGCAGACTTAACTAAAACATTAACATAACATGTATTAACTAATCAGTTACTACTTGGATATCATTTCCTGAGAAAGGAACATGGCATGACTCTCTTTAGAGATTCTGTTGTTGCTGCTGTTTTAATGATTTGCATTGGCTCCAACTAAGGTAATGAAACAAATATGAATTTACATAAAAGTCAAATTAATGAAGCTGACTTTAGAGCTCCTCAGCAAAAGCATTGAAGAAACTGTGATTTGAATTTAGTCTTTTCAACATCTATATCTATGGACAGTGAAGACAAATAAAAAGGTATCAACAGTAGTCCTAGCTGCAATCAAATTGAAAAGAAAACGCCAGCTGGAAGATTGTCACATCACAGGGATACTTCTTTGTCAACAATTGCTATGTTGTCAGAGTCCTGCGGTGATAATGAAGCCTGGTTTAACCTGAGCACTGAGGAAACTACTATGGTATGTTTAAGTATCTCTGTCCTCTCGGGATTCCAGAGAAATAGAAACTGTCACTTGTCTCAACATTTCTAGGGATTTTTTTTGTAACTTGACAACAGGCACATCACTGCTGTGTAGCCTGCAGCCTGCCCTCTAGTCTGTCCTTTGTGTAATCTCTGTCAAGCTTGTTGTTTCTTAATGCCAATTTATGACATCCTCAGGAGACTTTACAACTGTGAGCAATAGAGAGTCAAGCCTTAGACTTTTTCTGGAAATACCCAATGCTTTATGTAGGACAACTGTAGGACCAGATTGAAAGCCAGAATTCTGGGGGTTCAGGAGTGGCTCTGCAATAGCCATATATGACTAGACAATCTGTCCAGACTCTAGTTGCCTGCAGGGAAATAATCTGTAGGGAGATGAATTCTGATCATTTCCTTCATGTATTACACATGTTCCATGAATTATTAACCAAAAATCATCCAGTCAACAGGGCATTATTGGTATTTCTCTGCTAAAACTGAGCTGTGATTTGTTTATTTATAGGATTTGATGGTTTCTGTTTTGCTTAATATTGCCTGCCTTAGACAAAAATGGCTCAAGAAGTTTTCCCACTTAGACAAAATAGTGAGACGAGGAGAGATCTGGTGCTCAGAGCTAATAGAGTCTCAGACTCTAATAAAAAACAAAATCCTTACATCTGGTTATAGATGGGCAGAACTTTGATAATTGGAACAAACATTTCTAATGGAAGTAAGTACATGTGGATGAAGAGATGACATGCAGTTAAGAACACTTGCTGCTCTTTCAGAGGACCCAAATTTGGTTCCCGGTATTTGGTTAAGGAGAGCTGTGGCACAGGGTTGGCTCCAGGCACAGACAGAAATCAGAAGGATCCTGTCCCAGGCTGCTCCTCGGATCCTGTGTTCTGAGGCTCTGGGCGGGTCCCTCGGAGCAGAAGTGGTGGTCTTACCTGTGGTCACAGGTGTGCCAGTACTCCTGGGAGACCAGCTCTCTCCCGGAGGTATTTTGGTATAGAGAGCCGTGGCACCAGGTCAGCTCCGGGAGCCGGTGGAAACCAGAAGCAGACGAATAACTTTATAAGATAAATGGAATATTTATTAATCCTAGACAAGAGGATTCTGTGATTCAATATTTATTTCAAATAATTGTCTCACAACCTTCCTGAAAGTGGGATGATTTATAGGGCCCAAGGAGAGTGGCTACTAAGGGAAACCTGAAAGTTTCCTCAATGGAACTGGAAGCACAGGCTTGGTGATGGAGATTTTTAAAAACGACCAATGTTCTGAAGAGATTTTTCATAGATTTAATTCATCTTCAGTGCTGCTCCAGTGACTCTGGACCAACAACGAACCTTCCTAGGTGTTACTAGAAATAGAACGTTCATGCTTCTTTGGGCTCAGATTTGCTACTCAGAATTTTCTCCTTGTTGTCAGTTGAGGATGGAACTTGGGCAGTTGTGCCCCAGGCCCCGCTCAGCTTTTAGCTTACTAGGGAACCTCTTTATTATCCTTCTAAACTCACCTGAAAATACTCTTTGTGTTTGTGTCTGAGAGTTATTTTGGCTCTACAGAAGCTTTTTAATTGCATGTAACCCCATTTGTCAGTTCTGCTTATAAAATCCAATAGGGCAAACAAGGAGATAAAGATTTCCAAAGGTGTGAAAAGGTCTTTGGAATGGTATACTGCTTGCACACTGACCTTTAGAGGACAGCTTTAGCAGCTAATCTAAGCTAAGGTGGTTATCCTGAAGAGTTGGGCATTTGAATGATCGCAAGAACACTCTGTTGAATTCTTATTGAGTATAGAAAGTTCAAACAATTTCAAGCTTTGTATAGTGACGAGTAGAGCTTAGCATAGAGTAAGCCATCAAAGTATTGGGTAAAGTGGCAGGTGTGCGGGATGCATGTCATAGTTGGTATCAGCTATGATTCATTGTAAAAGTGAGCAGAGCTAAATGCCTACCAGCCTTAGCCCTGTATCCAGTATCTGCCACTTGCTGCGCCTTATACCCCATGTCTTCCCACTTGCTTCCTCAGTCCGCATCTCAGTAAGGGCTTCTACTTCTGTGCCAAAATGCTATGACCAAAAGCAACATGGGAGAGGATTATTTTGTTCACACTTCCATATCCCAGTCCATCATTAATGGGAGTTGGGGCAAGAATTCAAGATAAGAACCTGGAAACAGGAAGTGAAGCAGACGCTATGGAAGAATGCTGCTAGCTTTCTTGCTCCTCATGGTTTGCCCAGCCTGGTTCTTATACCATCTAGGCACCACCAGTATCAATTAATCAATCCAATAAATACTCCCACAGGCTTACTTTCTGACCAATCTTATGGAGGCATGTTTTCAATAAAGATTCCCTCTTCCCAGATATGTCTAGTTTTATGTCAACTTCACAAAATCCAACCAGCACAACTGAACCTTTGTCAATGTGATACATAAACACATCACTTATTAATCCATACCCTTTTCTTTCATGTTCATCCCAAAGCTCTCAGATTAATATCAGCATCACAATACAAAACATTCCTACTTTTAAAAGTCCCACAGTTTTAAAATCGTCAATCATTTTAAAAGTTCATTTTTTAAATTCAAAGTCCATTTAAAATTCCCAAGTCTCCCAGTTGTGGTCTCCTATAAATAAAAAATAAGTTACATGCTACATATTCTAAGAGGGAATAACTAAGCTACAGTTATAACCAAATCAAAGTAAGGCCTCAGTATAATGGTATAATGTTTGTGCTTGATTTCTGGTATCCACTTAGGATCTTCTGTGCTCTGAAAGGCCTTCAAAAAGCTCCATTTCTGTGAAATTGACTTCCATAGCACACATAGTATATCTTTTAATTAAATTGAACTTTTAAAATGATTGACTATTTTAAAACTGTGGGACTTTTAAAAGTTGGTATGTTTTGTATTGTGATGTTGATATTAATATGAGAGCTTTGGCATAAAAAAGAAAGAAAGAGTATGGATTAAAAAGTGATGTGTTTATGTACCACATTGACAATAATAAACTAATTGACAATAGAGATGTCACCATTGCTTGATTTTTATGGTTAGATCAGCCTAGTCCACAGTATCTACTGTCCTTGGTGGTCATCTCTTATTAGTACTAGCATCTCCAAATCATTAGAATCTCCACAGCAGCTGGGATGCACTTTCACCAGTAGTCTCTCTTGGGCTTTCTTCACAGACACTGATTCTGCCACATGGTGCCAGACCTCTCACAGTGTCAAGCCTACCCTGCTCTCCATGACCCCTGTATGCCTTCAAAGTCAGTATCACGTGGGAGACTTTTATATATTACCAAGTTTGGCTGCGAGCACAACATGCAACTTTGGTTGCCTCTGCAGTATAGCTTTTGTGTGCTGACTCCAAGGAAACACACCCAAATTTATGACCCTCAGTCATATTGGTCTCTTCTTAATCACAGCTAATTTCTCAGCTCCAGCTGACCAGCATCAATTGTTCTAGCAAAGCAAAAATTTCCCGTTAGTGGTTCATAATTTAAAATATCACATAAATGTCTCTGAATGAGTCTTTACTTCTCTCTGAAACTCACAAGCAAGGTCTCCATCATCTCTTGGCATTATCTTTTACATAATAAAATACCTCACTGAGCTCTGAGTATTTCATGGCTTTTCTAGCCCAAAGTTTAAATAATAACACAGTCCTTCCCCAAACACATACTCAAGTCTGTTGGAGCAATAGTCCACTCTCTGTCTTACTTGGGGTTTCTATTGCTGTGATAAAATACCACGGCCAACCATAACTTGTGGAAAAAGGCTTCATTTCAGCTTAGATCTCTCAGTTCATAGTCCACCATGAAGTCAAATCATGGCAGAAACTCTAGGTGGAAACTTGGAGGCAGAAACTGAAGCAGAGGCAATGGAAGGATGCTGGTTCCTAGGTTATTCCTCTTTGCCTGTTCAGCTGGCTTTCTTATACCAACCAAGGATCATAATCCCAGGAGCAGCACTACCCACAGAGATCTGGATCCTCCTGCATCAATTAATCAATCATTAGTCTAGAAAATACCACATTACTTGCCTATAGGGAAGTTTTATTTAGGCATATGTTCAGTTAAGATTCCCTCCTCCCAGACTGATGTCTAGGTTGGTGTCAAGTTAGCAAAAAACTATCTCCTCAGGCTGCGCCTTACTGCACTTCCCATCAGCAGTTACTAGGGGGAAAGTACTTAATAGTAGAGATGAAAAGAGCTTGGTATTGATGGATATGTGTTGATGGCCATGCACCTAATAACTTTAGAGACTAGTCTGTTAGGAGCCATGCTGCGTTTGCTGAAGTAGCTATATGCTCGCCATTATAAGATGGCGCTGGCTTCCTGTTCCTGGTTCTTCTTGGCCTTGGTGTCTGCAGCTGTGCGCACACGTAAGCGCGAATTCTCCCGCTGATAGTACTATCAGTGGATATGTAAATGAGACCCCAGTCTGTAAGCCAATGAGGACAGATCATGTCTCTTTGATAGTATATAAGTCAGTACATTCTGGGGCTTGGGGTCCTTCCTTTGTTCTCCATCTTGCATCCTTCTAACTAAAAGAGCTGTAACAATAAAAGACGCTGTCAGAAGAATCTTGAGTGTGACGTGCTCCTTATCGGCGAGGTAGCGTGTTGCACTAGTCTTCTGTCCTTCCTTCAAGATCATTGAGAAGAAAAACTACTGAAGGTAAGTGGTTAGATTATACATGGGAAGACACAACACTATCCTACTGAATGAAGATACCATAGGATAGGAATGGTCCTATCTGTGATTAAGAAACTGATGGGTCTTTTTGCTCTGAGATGTTTAAGGAATGGAGTACCACAGAGCAGTGAGTTTGTCCTTTGGCTAAAGTCAAACCTAGTGTAATGGCCATTTCCAGATTGTCTAGGTCCTGGTGAGGGGACCCAGGCAACGGTATTTTTTAAACCCCACAGGAAACTTGAATGTGTAGCTGAGACTGCAAGCACCTGAGCCAGAAGGAGTGACCCATTAAGCGATCAATAGCTCTTGAACAGATCAGTCTTCACAAGCACTCATTTGACAGATACAAATAGAACAAAGTCTGTGGCAATATATGGTCTTATTTTCAGTGACAGAGTGATTCCTGCCCTTATATAACCTTTGGTTGCAGGTAGAGATACATGAGATGACCTTTCAAACCACAACCTAAAGTTGTATTAAAAACCAAACTGTACAGAATTGACCACATTTTATGCTGCCATCTAACATTTCACATCATCATGTGTTTTTGTCACATATAATTTTTCTGTTAAATCACATGGTTATGGTGTGCCTCCTACAAGATGTGTAATTCCCTGACATTCTGAATCAGTCCCTCAGCAATAAAGCTAATAGAAAAGGAATGTATCATTTTTAAGACTGTTGATAAATATTGACAGGTTGTCACTCACAAAAGCTTTACCCATTTACTCTGATTCAATCCAAGCTTCAAACAATACTCCACACTTAAGATGTAATTTACAACAATGAAACAAATCAAAGGAAGTCTGAATAAGACAAATGTGAGGGCAGAGAATAGAGAAAGATAGGCTATGGATGGATGAGGAAGGACCACACTTGGGAAGACTCATTCAGTCTATAATCCCAAGAGTACAGTTCCTCGTCTCTAAAAACACCTGAGCAAATGTTAGAGTACACATTCTCTATTTTTTATATTTTATGATAATAATGGAAATGACAAAATTGAAGACAAGAGACTTATCAGTTTTATTGTTTGGATCTTACAAGTCCTACAAGACCCATGTACTACAGGCTTGTGTTATGGTTGGAAGATTGTAGAAATTTTAGGATGTGGGCCCTAGTGGGAGGAAGTTAGGTCATTAGAGGTAGACCCTTGATAAGAATATTAAGATTCTAATCCTTTCTTCTGTCTCTTATTTTCTGACCACCATGAGGTAAGCTGCTATGATGTCCTGTGCTTCTGCCTAGATGGTCTACCTCAGCACAGAGGCCAAACAGAAGGGCCAGAGACCACAAACTCTAATACTTTCATCTCTATTAGTTGATCATCTTAGGTAATTTGTTAGAGAGACAGAATGCATACTAACATAACCAGTGACGTGATTTGAAAGATGATAAATTTCCCAAATTCTACCCATTGAGTCTATTATTGGCGAAGGAATAAAGACTGGCTGAGTGACGCTCTGGCTCCAATGACTGGTTGTGAAGAAAGGACCTCACATTCTCTAACTGATGAACAATAGTAGTGCAGCTGGAATATTAGAAAACAGACACCTGATTCTGTTTCCTTATATGTACTAAAGCATAAACAGCAAACAATAAACCTTATTTTGAATGGCTACTTGTACAGCCTTTTGTGATGCTTTGGTTTCCTAAAGAGCAAAAGTAATCAGTTTCCTACCTGGTTGATCATGTTTTCAAATTTCATGCCATTAAAAATAGACATTGCACGCAACTTTTGTTGCATTTTTGCATAAGTGCTGTTACATGCATCTGTTATTGTGGGTATTCTTATCTGAAGCAGAAGAATGTTCTTCTTTTCTGATTTCAAGCTGTAAAAGTTTGTGCTCAAAGGAAAACAAACATGCATGCAATGCTACCAAACCACAGAAAAAACAAATTCTTGGGATAAACCAGTTATCTCATTGGGAAAACTAGCTAAAGACAGTGTCATATAACTTCTTTGAAACAGTAAACTACTAATAAAATAATTGACAATAGAGATGTCACTATTGCTTGATTTCTATTCTTCTGCATTATATTTTTAAAATAATTTTAAGGAAACCAGTATATCTACAGCAAAGCTTCTGTGCTTCCTAAAATGTCTCTGAAAAAGTCCAACTAAGCCATTTTTCTTTTAAATACCACAATCTACTAAATCTGAGGGGTAGGCAGAAGGCGCCCACAAAGCTCACAGCATTCCATCTAGTAACAGAGGCTCAGGAGAAAGATTTCATACTCCAAGCTCTCCCATTCAAATCAGAAATGAGTCAGGGGTATGTATGCATAATCCCCATTTCTTTTCAGTATGTTGAATGAGGCCTTAGATAAGGCAGTAAGATGAGAAAAGAAAATGAAAGGGATATAAATTGGGGAAAAAGGTCAAATTATCCCTAACCACAGAGTATGTATACATAAGCGATTCTTAAACTTCACCAGAAAAGTTTTGTAAATGATCAATACTTCCAGCAAATAGCAGTACATAAAACCGTTTTACCAAAAAATCAGTAGCCTTTCCATATGCCAATAATGCTAAGAAAGAGAATACACCATTTATACTACTCTAAAATGATAAGTCTAGAATTAATCTAACCAAGTAGGTGAAAGAACTCTACAATGAAAAATTTAAATCTCCAAAGAGAGAGATTGAAGAAGACATTGATAGATGGAAAGATCTCCTATGCTCATGAATTGATAGGCTTAATATTTTGAAAATGACCAAAATGCAATTAACAAATTAAGTGAAATCCCAATCAAATTCCCTGTGACATTCTTAATAGAATGGAAAAAAAATATCTTAAAAAGTCATGGAAGTACAAAAGAACCCATACAGCTAAAGCCATTCTGAGCCAAAAGAACAATTCTGGAAAGATTTCCATTCTCGATTTTATCTGGATATTAAAGAACTACAGCAATTTAAAGAACTTGCATGGTCCTGGCTCTCTAAAATGATGCTGACGCACACTATTCTTTCATAACTCTCAGAGAGCAGACACCAATGCCTGACGCTACCCTGTTTTGTGTCTTATCTGCCTGCCTCAATGGAAATGACTTGTATTTCTAGAAAGCATGAGTCTTTGGAATAGGTCAGACCACTTGCTGGACAGGTGATGTGCTCAGCAATGCTTGACATGACAGTGCATCACTTCTGTCCTCTTAGTACACCCCATGCCCTTCTTACACAAGCTGGTGGATTTTCAGGATGCTTTGTAAATCTAGTTCTGCAAGACTCCATCCTGAACACGCATACCCCTTCTGCCTATTATCCTACTAGATCTAATTACTTTGATTTTATCACATTCTATTTATGAGATTCTTTCTTCTGGACATTCTTCAGCTCCATTATAATTTGAGTTTTACTATATCATGTAATGTTATTGTGGTCTTGACTTTACCATCTCCATCTTGAGTTCCCAAAATTGCTTCATACGAGCTCCCACAAAACACAGACTTATCCTTTATCTACACACACACAAACATAAATACACATACAGCATGATGTAATTGCTATACACCTAGTTAGTTGATTTTTATTGACAAGCCAATAGATTTATTTATTAGCTCACATAGATACCATTTTATCATCATCAGTTCCTGGGGGCAGAGAAGGATGTGAGCAGACAGGTATATATCACAGACTGGATAGAGACGATGAAGGATGGGAAGTTCTGCCATTACTATGTCTGTAATCTGGCAATCTTTGGTTTTCCTTTCTTGTTTTTCTTTCATATATCAAATTATTTCTTCACCCAAAGACTAAATATTGGCAACCATCCTTATAGTAAAGATTTGGTAGTAGCCAAATGGGTAACCATACAGATGATATTGTCCAGTTTGCAACCAAGCAGCATGGAAATATTGTTTGACAGATTCTCAGCTCATGCTTTTGTGGGAAGTTTTTGAGTTAAGGGCTTTGTATTTTCCCTCTATGTGCTGTACTCACTCCCATTTCACTGGGTAAAAGACTAATTTAGAGAGATCAGATAACCAGTCAGACACTCAGCATCTCATGTTTTGCTCCTAGCCATCCTGTCTTTGTACTTCATTCTCTTGAATTCTACCTAGAGTGGTTCCTCCTGACCCTGTTCAGTGGTAAAAGTAAGATGCACAGTAACTGGTAATGTAATGTTTGCAAAGTTCTTTTATTTGTCTTCTGTGACATGATCAGCAGAGAGATGCTGGAGATGTCAAAAGTTGTGATCTATATTTGAAATGCTTCCTACAAGTCTTGTCTCTTAAAGACTCAATATTTAGCTGGAAGATTTAACCCTTGAAATGTGATTGGACTTTGTGGACTTTGACTTCACCAATTGAAATTTTCACAATTTGGTAACATTATTAAGAGTTTTTAGGAGCTAGGTTGGAGGAAGTAGGTCACTGAGAGTGTACACTTGAAGGAAAACTTGTCCCTACTCCCTTCCTTTCTCTCTGCTTTCCAGCTATTGTGAAATAATCAGCTTTGTTCCACTCTGTCTTTTTTACCAGGACACTGTCTTTATCCCAGTTCCACAGTGATGGGATAAGTGACCTGACCATAGACGAGAATTTCTGAAGTTGTGAAAGCAAATCTTCGCTCCTTTAAGTTGACCTTTTTACCCCTATTACAGCAAGAGAAACTAGCTAATATAGTAAGTCTATCTTAGGACTCCCAGGTATGCTCCTGAGTCCTGGAAGTGGCTTGTTCAGATAGTCAGACCGTAAAAGCCAGGTGTGTGTGGCTAGGTGTGGCTATATGGATGTTTCACTGTCCAAAAGGCCTTTTTCTCCTTTTAACCACATGGCATATGTCTTCTGAAACAGTACCTATATTCTAGTGTAGCCCCTCTACCAAAGAGAACCCAGGAGGAACATAGGTTCCTGCTACACCCTTAAACATGACTTAAACAGAATTTAAAAATTTTTTGAAATTTTTGAGCCTATGTAAACCTCAAAGTTTGGACTCAAGAGTAAAGAATGTTTGGAAGGACTTGGTTTTGCAGACATCATTATGGAAAGAGTACCAGTTGTTTCTCCATAGGTTGAGCAACAAACCCACTGCGAAGCCTTGGCTGAGAATCAGAGTTAATTTGTTGAAAACTTTTTTTTCTCTGCCTTTCCTATCATGTGTATTGGACTGATTGTAATTTCTCATGTTGGAAATATCTGTAACATATAAATATGATCAAGGTTTACTAATGTGTAAGCTAAAACCATTCCTATGATAATCATTACAGCTTTTGTCAATTTCCATTTTTATTCAATAAATAAAACTGGTGTAAAACTAATGACTAAAACAGTAAACACTGAGGAAATTAAGGTTTGTTATTTAAAGGATGAATTGTTTAGACAACTTAGCGTGACAGGATAGACGGGTTCTAATGAGATGAAGCTCAAAGTATCTCCATGTTTATTCTTTGAACAATTAAAATTTTGTCTTTTGTCTCTATGATGAAAATTCAATTGAACCCTAAATTACATATATACATGGGAGATAATTAGCTACATTATGCCAAGTTATTTTTTCAAAATGACCATTTTATAGTTGAAAAGTCCAAATACAACTTCTTCAGCAGATGCCAGTCAGGGTATCTGCAAGTTAAAAGTGAGCAGTGTGACTCTCACAGAGTTCCCACTCGATCAGTTTCTGGTTTATAAAGAATTGCCTCTTTTTTTGGTAATTAGTAAATGCAAGTTTTCTTTGATAATTTGGTATATTTGATAATGTGAAATAATTGGGACATTAGTTGTCTGTATTTAAATGTGTTTCACTTTCCTTTTTACAGAAAGTGCAATAGAGTCACTTAGAATTGTATTTGAATCATGCCCTACTCAGTGAAATATTGACTTGCTGGTTTTAGGTACAAAAACAGAAAGGATGTATTCCCATAGGCATTCCTCATTGCCTTGTTAGGTCAGCTTTATAATCCAGATGTCACTATAAGGTCTACTCAGATCATTCATATAAATGTAAGTCCCATCAAAGCAACACTGTGCAAAGGTGGCAATTTGTTCCATATGAGTTCCAACCTCTAGATAAAATTGCTACCTGCTATTTACTCAGTATTAATATTAGGTTTTAAGCTATTATAAAGCATGGTAATTACTAAGGAATTCTGAATTATTAAAGATTATGAGAACTACTTATTAAAGAATGTTAAGAAACTAAAGTATAATTTTCTGTAATTGATTACATATTACAAGATATAAATTGTTTATTATTTTTTATTGCAAAACAGTAAAGAATATCCAATAAAGTTGGAATGAAAAATACATATTTCTGTCTCAGAAGAAACTGGTACAAACTGACATTCCTGTTTTGCAATTCTTTTCTTATTCATTTCATATTTCCAGGGCCCGATGTGGGAGTTATCATTTTCCTAGGGTCTTTACTAGCATTCAAATTTTATTCATTCTTCTGTGTTCATGTAGGTTACAATTATACAGCCAATTCCTATGAAGATTAAATCCTTCCAAGTTATCATGCAATCCTGGGTGTCAACCCTGCCCATCACTTCTAAACTCATGTTATCTGCTTGCTTAACCCTGAAGTTCTCACTAACTCAAGTGTGCTTCCTGTGCCAGTCTTATGTGTTATTTTTATCTATTATGTGTCTCATTACTGACTTTGTATTTTCTACATAAGTGTGACAACAAAGTCAATTTGTTGATAGAGTTTTGAGGGACTCCTTGATTGTAGTCCATATAGACAGTAGCCCATCCTTTTTGCTTCTTCAATTTAATCATTAATCAAATATTTTCCTGGTATGCAGGATATTTTCAGGTGTACAGGCTACCTTTATACATTTATTTAATGTGAAGCATTGAGTCAGTGACAGTTCCTTACTAATGCTTCTTAGTTAGGTCAGACAAAGTAAAATATAAGTAGAAAGTATGTTCTGGCTAGCTTTATGTCATCAGAAAGGGGAAGCGGCAGCTGAGAAAATTCTTCCATAAGATTGAAGTGTATGCAAGCTGATAGAGCATTTTCTTAATTAGTAATTTATGTGGGAGGGCCAGCACATTGAAGGTGATGACAACAGTAGGCTGTGGTCTTGCCTTCTATAAGAAAGCATCAGGAGAAAACCATGATAATACTGTGGTAAGCAGTACCCCTCAATGGCCTCTGCATCTGCCTCTGCCTCCAGGTCCCTGCCCTGTTTGAGTTTCTGTCCTGACTTCCTTAGATGATGAACAGTGAGTGATACGGAAGTGTAAGCCGAACAAACTCTTTCTTCCCCAACTTGTGCTTGGTCATGGTACTTCATCACAGCAATAGGAACCCTAACTAAGACAATCTACTAAAACATAATTTGATAAATAAAGAAAGTTCTTATGTGCATATTATGAATAACAATAATAAACCTCCTGCTCCATCTCAGGAGTCCACCCACACAGCAGTCAGAGATGTGGCCCTTGACCTTTTGCCAGGACCATGAGTCAAACCATCCTCTTCATAACTTGAAAGATGCTGACCATTATATTTATTAAAGGAAAGATTGTCTCTAAACTAATCAGAGGCAACAGTACTGCCATCTTTAACTGCCTTATTTGTCTATACTTGAAATACGATCAATCACTTATTTAATAGAGCATGTTATTTATGCTTCATATTGCAGCCTGCTGTGTTTTTATTTTAAAAATCTATAATTAGGAAAGCAAGTCACAAAATCACATTGATCTTGAGGTTTTTATATTCCTGTAATGACTCTTATACCTGAGCTGAAGGGTGGAGTGGTAAAGGCTCCTGTTTGTCTGCAGCTCACTCGACAGGAGCATAGAGAAGAGAGGGCCTTCATAATTTTAACTTGGAAAAATGTCAAAACAAAACATAATTCATTCATAAGTTATATTTCTTATTGTCTGAGAAATTGAATTCATGAAGTACATATATTTTAGAACCAAACATGAGAGAACACTGCAGACATGATTGCTCCAGGCTGTTTCTTCCATAATGTAGGATAGTAAATTTGTATTGTGAATTTTAGCATTCTTATTTCATGCCTGTTAAACTAACTGAGGTACAGAGGATGGTGTGATAGTGATCCTCTAACTCCCAGACTAGATTTCTTAGTGCATGTATTCTTCATTCAGCTAATGAGAACATTTCATGCAATACATCAGAACTCTATCATCCTGTAGCAATTAAAATTGATTCTATAATGTTCAAAACATATAAAGGCATATAATCTATTCAGGTCTAGTGACATCCTTTAGGTATGTACAAAATGATAATACTTTCTCTATACTTAGCAGTGGAGAATTATGACAATCTTACATTTTTCCACTGAAAGATAACAAGTGGCCACACTCCTAATTCATTGTCTAATTTTAGAACTCTACAAAATCAAAACATTACAGCCCAATTATACTCACTACTATAAATGTAAAGTTGCTTTACCAAATATTTGTAAATTGTGTCTAGTAAAAGTTGGATTCATCTTAGAACATAAAAAGATCAATACTAGGAATCCTACACTTATAACTTTCTGTAATAATAAATAATGAAGTTGAGAAATCTTTGACACTTGGATTTCTAGTTTTAAAACCTTTATTTAATAACCCTCTTATAGGATATAAAATTGTATTAAGTTCAACAAATAATCGTTTTAGAAGAATTATCAGGGTAAAATACTAAAACATGCTACTTTGTCTTGTTAAGGACATTTACCTAAACCCCACAGCATATTTTAAGGAGATATTCTCTTTAAATTTAAATTCCCTTTAAATAATATTCCCTTTAAAACCAAAACGAACTATCCAGTAGTCTTGATTTTGCTTAATAATGCTTTTGAGGTGTTGATTAATCAAAGAACCACACTCAAAAATAATTAATAGAATTTAAGTTAGTAGAGTTGTTTGTGCCTAGAATCTTAGCACTCAGGAGGCTAAAGCACTCAGAAATCTCAAGAGAAAAAAGACTCCTGTAAATTTTACGATTACACTAGACTACATGATGGTTTCTAGGACACCCTGGACTCCAAAATCAGGCCCCACCTCCAACTCAAACTCAGATAATAAATCTAACATTTTATCTATCATCTATAGTTTTTTCTTTTAGTATATCACACTTGTATCAATTTCTGTGACTGGCTTGTAGCTGGGGTTCAGTTGCTTATAGTTGTTAGAAATTCACTTTCTTTGAGAAATAATCTATTGTTTGGATTAAACAATAGATTCCATAAATTAAACAAAAAATTAAATAAATTAAACATAGATTAAAAATAAATCCACAGATTAAACAAAAAATTCCATAACTCTATATTAAACATCCACTCAGGAATAGACTCAGGCAGTACTCACAGGTTCAGATTTAGAAGCTATTACTGTATTAATTTATAACAATAAAAAATGTGATTCAAATTTCTTCTAGTGCTAAGTATCACCAGAATTCTTCACTTTTAATTCAGAGAATAAATGTTGTAATTTTTCAGTTTTCATTTGCAATTTTCAGGTATATATATTATATTAATATATATTACATATAATATATATTAGCATATTTTTGTATTTTTTGATCATTCAAGTAACTTTTTTAAAAGACCATCATTCATTCCTGTTGTACACATTTCTTTCCATTAATTTTGCTTAAATGTGTTTATTTGCAATTCATATGCTTTTTAAAACTTACATGTGTGAACAATATTATCACTCTAAGTCATATCAGGCATATTTAGCATAGAACTTTTTTATTTTTATTGGATATTATATTTACATTTCAGATTTTATCCCCTTACCCCCTTTTCCCACACCACCCAGAAACTATCTATCCCATCCCCCTCCTCATGCTTCTATGAGGATGTACCTCCACCTACCCCCCTACTTCCACCTCCCCACCCTCGAATTCCCCCCCAACTCGGTGTTCATCCTTCATAGGACGAAGAATCTCCTCTCGCACCTATGACCAACAAGGCCATTCTCCCCTTCATGTACAGATGGAATCATGGGTCCCTCCTATGTGCTCCCAGGCTGGTGGTTTAGACCTTGGGGAGCTCTGGTTGGTTGGTTGGTATTGTTGCTTTCCTCATGGGGTCATAAACCCTTTCTGCTCCTTCAGTCTTCTCTCTAACTTCTCCATTGGGAAACCCTTGATCAGATCAGTGGTTAGCTGTAAGCATGCCTCTGAATGTGTCAGACTCTGGCAGACCTCTAAGGAGACAGCTATATCAGACTCTTGTCAGCATGCACTTCCTGCCATCCACTTCAGTGTCTACCTTTGGTACGTAGGGTGGATACCCAGGTGGAATGGTCTCTAGACGGCCCCTCCTTCAGTTTCTGTCCCACACTTTGTCTCCATATTTGCTCCCTTGAGTATTTTGTTACTCCTTCTAAGTAGGACTGAGGCATCCCCACTTGGTCTTCCTTCTTCATGAGCTTCATGTGGTCTGTGAGTTGAGTCTTGGCTATTCCAAGCTTTGGGCTAATATCCACTTATCAGTGAGGAAATACCACGTGTGTTCTTTTGTGATTGGGTTAACTCACTCAGGATGATATTTTCTAGTTCCATCCATTTACCTAAGAATTTCTCAAATTCATTATTTTTAATAGCTGAGTGATACTCCATTGTGTAAATGTACCACATATTTTGTATCCATTCCTCTTTTGAAGGACATCTGCATTCTTTCCAGCTTCTGGCTATTATAAATAAGGCTGCTATGAACATAGTGGAGCATATGTCCTTGTTATATGTTGGAGCATCTTCTGGGTATATGCCCAGGAGTGGTATAGCTGGATCCTCAGGTAATGCTATGTCCAGTTTTCTGAGGAACTGCCAGACTGATTTCCAGACATCAGCCTTTATGGTTAAAAATTATATAGCCTTAGATTAAACAACTTTTCCTTACCCTGGGTTCATAAAGACACCTTTCTGCAGACTTTGAAATATTTGACCTTCAGTATCTAAGCCTTTAATCCATTTGGAATTGACTTTTACTCATAATATGGCATAGGATCTGATATCAGTTTTACATATCACCCATCATTATCTGTTCTCTCTACTTATCTATGATGCCTCCTATATCATAACTGAGTGACAAGTTCATAGGCTTGCCTGTTTATAGTCTTTTGGTTCTGTTCCATTACTATATTTATCTGTGCCTACATCAGCACCACCATGCTGTCTCATGGAACAAAAACAAAAAAGAGAAAGAAATGGGTATGAATGTCCAGTCTGTACTTTAAGAACACGTGCCCAATGACCAGAAACCCCCCCAAATAAGCCTTGTCTTTTAAAGTTTCCCCTCTTCCCAATAAGCATTAAGCTAATAGCCATGCTTCACCATATGGACCAACCTGTAGCAGACAGAAACAAAATAGGCAGGTAGGTCAACAGATAGGTTGGTCAGTGGATGGATGGATGGATGGATGGATGGATGGATGGATGGATGGACAGAAATGTATGATATATATCATATATATATACATATATATGTATATGTACGTATATATGTATACACAGACACAAATATACGTATACACATACACAGACACAGATATACGTATACACATACACAGAGGTAAGCACAACCTCAGAACACTGTTGCAAAGACAATAGAATGATGATTAAAAATCCTTGGATAGCAATGGCTTCTGTGTAGAGAATTTAGCATGGGGTAGCAAAGGTAAAAGAGGATCTTCTACAGGGTGTTTGGGCGGCAAAACCAAACAACACACATCCATTCTAACTCACCCCCACCTCTTTCCTTTTCTTTTGCACTGACTGTTTTCAAACTCTTTTCTCTTAAAAAGTTACACAAAGTGCAGGAAGGGAAAAAAACTGTGTGCCTACACTCAACAGGGCAATTGCATTTGCTTCTGAGAAGGTCCAGTAAGATGTATGTTACTTTACTTTCTGTAAAGATAGAAAAATCAGAGCCATGAAAGTGTAATTACCTGCACAGTGTCTCACAGCTTTGAAATAATAATAGAGCAGAGGCTTAGATTCATATGTCTATGAAAGCTCATTTTGTAACAACTGCTACAATTAAGATCAAAAAAACATTTTTCTCTAAGAAGAAAACGTATTCTACTCAGTTTTTATCAAGAAAGTAAACAGTATAAGGTGACTTAAAATTTAAGGGATATAAACCATCACCTTTTGATGACAAGAGACAAAAAAATCTGCATATCTGTTTTAAAACAGGCTTTCAACTAATTCTCTTAGGCATGGCCATAGATGATGCATTTCTTCATTAGGTGAACCTTCATTCAAGATATCTCCATTTTCAGTTATAAGACATTTTTATGTAAGTTTTCAGATAATTTTGATTCAGATGAGAATTTGAACAAACAATAGGGAGTAGTTCTAAAATTTTAAGATACTACATTCTTATAAAAAGAACTATCTTCCTTCCATGCTGAGTCCTGGCTTGACTTATTGAAAGGCTCTTGGAGTTGTGGAGAAATGGGTTTCACTTCTAAGACATAAAGAGCTGGTGTCTAAATATGCCACATGCAAAGACACATTCATTTTTGGTGATCGCAAAGTTTGAAAGCACATATCAAATTATAGAAATAATCATTGTCTTTCTTTTTAGACACCCAGGATTTTATTCTGTCATGAGCTTTGCAAAGAGGAAGAGTTGTGAACTTCTTCTTAGAATTTGATATTCTCTGAGCTGCTTTTCAAGCATTCAAGTGTTTCCAACTTCTCAAGTGATTACAGGAAATAGTGTCTAAGGTGCCCATCAAAACCACTGTAGTTTTGCCGTGTTCTTAGGAAGTAAATGTTAGGTGATTTACTCATGGTCCTACCATGGGTCTTAGTTCCTTTTCCATTCAGAATTCATTCTTCTCATTTTACTCTGGATGTTTGTAGTTTCTGCTTAGCATCAAATTATTGTTGGCAGAGGACCCCCTAAGACTTGGATTGCAAGACTCCCCTGGAGCTGCGATCTGCATGGAGCATAGTCAGCTGAAGTGCAGTAGGCTTCACTGGTTTTAATTTTCCAAGTTTTCTAGAAATTGATCTGTCCAGGAAAGAGCCCAGAGAAATCTCTCAAAATATCTCCGCTATTTTGGCTGAACTCTGTAAAAGATACCTGTGCTTGCATAATGAGAAATATTCTGTGTTCAGTGACTTTCTGATAAATCAGGGAAGCATCCAAACCTTAGCTTGTAAATTCATAAATTCTGAGTCCATCAAGTACTGAATCCTTCTAGAGTACATATCCCTTTAAGAACCAAATCAGAAGCCCCAGAGAAGTGTAAACTAGTTGGTGGATGTAATTTTCTAAGGAATAGGTTTCATTGCTTTCTTTCCTTGAATTACAAGTGCATAAGAATAAAAATGACTTCTTAATTTTCTGTCTCTGGGAGCCTTAAGGCTCTATTAATTAACAATTTATATGCATATACTCAGTGTGCTTAGTCCTGATTTTGATAAAGATAATCTATCTCAGGTATATTGTGTACTGGGACCTTATGAACTTCTCATGCTCTTCTCTCTCTCACCTCACCCTGTTCTTCCCAGTTTTTTTGCTTCCTCCATCTCCCTTCTACTTCCCTACATGTGTATGCTTACATAGAAGGGAGGTGTGTGTGTGTGTGTGCGTGTGTGTGTGTGTGTGTGTATGTGTGTTTGTGCCTGTGTGTGAATATGTGTGTATGTGTGTGTGCCTGTGTGTGAATGTGTTTGCATGTGTGTGTGTATGTGTCTGTGTGAATATGTTTGTGAAGTTTTGTCTCTATACAATCTAGTATCTACAAATGAGACAAAACTTGTCATATTTGTATTTCGACATATGTATTTATTTATCTAATATGATGATTTCCAGTTACACCCATTTTCAGTAAAGACAATTGAATTCTTTTCCATAGATAGATATTCTATATATACTCATAATTTATTACTGTACCACATTTTTTAATCTATTCATCTGTTGATGGCATCTCTGTTGAACCCTCAGTCTTTTGGACACCAGGGTTAATACCTAGAATCACTTCAAGAACAAGATACTGATTGCAAAAGCAATCACAGTAACTCATAGACTCATAAAAATGCAGTAACATCTAATTTAAAAGCGCTGTCTCTTCAAGTCAGTAATGAGGGATTGGTGTAAAAAAACAATGGTAATACAATGTGTGAGAGATATTGGATATTAAGAGTAGAAATGCAACGAAAAAAAGTACAGCAAGACTGTTGATTATTACTAAACCACAAGAAAAACAGAAGTAAGAATAAACAGACGGTAGGACAGCGAGGATGAACAGCAGTGAGGAGTCAGCTCTGTCAAAAGCAGAGTGAACCAGACTCAGTCTGGTTTATGCAATAGAAAGGGGGAGATGTGGAGAGTTTTGGGGGCTGCCTGGCAGGAATCTGACATAGGCCAAGAACAAGGAATTTGCAGGCAGGAATTTGACATTAGTCTGGAACAAAGAAGTAATTTCAAGCAGGAGCCTAAATCTTAAGCTAGAACAAAGAAGAAAGTTCAGACATGAAAATGACTTTGGACTAGGACATGGAAGTAGGCTCAGATATTTTGGTCATCCTGATAAGTTCTTAGAAATAGTGATCACAGGACACTGTTTATTGTCTTGCTTGTTCCTTGACTTTTTGCATCTATTGTATTGCTAGTTCCTCCACCTAGAACTGACCTTAATACTTGCATGTAATTTAAGCAGTATAAAAGCAAAAAAGGAGGAGGAGAGATGGGATAGGGAATTAATGGGGGTGGGGAAAGGGGACAACATCTGAAATGAAAATAAATAAAATATCGAATTAAAGTTTTAAAAACCAGAGTGAAAACAGAAAGAAATGACGTTAGCAAAAACAATGAGCCAAACAAGCACACACAAACATTTTCAGTAATTTGGAGCCTCAGCCCAATCCTTTTGCTTTGTGCTAGCTCTGTTAATTGTAGATATAGTCATTGTTGAAAGACATCATGTTTTCGAAATGCCCTTAGCTATGACCCATAGATGCAAAGCTTTGCAAAACATGATACACCTTTAATATTTTCTATTCTAGTCTAGTCATCTACATCTTTTCAAAAGATTGGACACAGCATACTAACTTGATTTTTTTTAAAAGAATACTTATAAATAAGTCCCTGTTCATACTGTGAAAAGAATACTCTGTAATGAGGGTATTTACATAAAACTGTTGGCAATTGCCATAATGTATTACAGCAGTCAGGGGTCACAAAATCAAAACAAATTAGTAGTCCTTTTGATCATAAAACTTTACTAATTATCTTTATAACTTTACAGAAACCTGTGTGCATCTTATTTATTTCTTTAGCCTTTATTTTTGTGTCTCCAAAACGGGAGATCCTTTATAGCAGAGCTTTGTCTCCGTCGTAGCACAAAGTCTCTGGGAACTTTTGGCTACATTATTGAAAGAGTAAACGAAACCTTCGATGCATCTGTGTACATCAGGGAACTTGGCTCACCAAGGTCATTTCAATTCTGTCAAATTTATTCATCAGACTTGAGATATTTTAAAGGAAGATGATGTTGTAGGGGGCACAGTAATGACATTTGTGGCACAGAAAAGGCATGAACAGAGACATCTTTACGGATCAGGCAGTTGATACAGGAGGATATAAAACTTTAGTCAACACCATAAGCTTGAACTTGTGGCTTAAGTCCCTCTCTTGTCCCAGCAAAGCCTCCTATAGTGAGAGGCATGGCTAATTCTTCAAAGGCAACATATGAGAATATGACCATGGATACAGATAAAAAGGCAAAACTAAAGTATGTCCATTGTTTGTAAGCTTCTTGCTCCTGACATTTTTTTAGGAGTTTACAGCTAAAGTATAATGTTTGGCAAAGAACACAGGTTGTAACTGTGTAGAATTCTCAGACATTTGAACATTCAATCACAGGCAGCCACAAATATCCACAGGTGTCTTGTCATGTTCTTTGGTTCTGTATTGTTGTTATTAATAGTGTTAGTCCACATAATCTAAAAGAATTTAAGATTGAACCATTTTGTATTCAGTAACATATGGGGCACTGTGGAAAGTTATAAAATAAACCTGGGATATTGAACTTCCTTCTTTTTCATAGTGTAACTGACATGAATGACATTAATACTCTAAGGAAGTGGTGGAATCGTAGCAATAGACAATTCCCCCCCAAAAAATGCCATAAAACTTATGGTTGTATTATATTAGAAAGGTTACTTATGTTATTATTAATTTGAAAATGTATAAGCTGAAATACTGGGGTAAACATTTAAGTGGCACTTGTTCCTGAGCACGTCAGAAGATGCTCAGTGGCTTTGATATAGCTTTTTGTTGGCTCTCAACATTTGCTTTTGCAGTTAACTCTCGACAGTTGACCTGGATCATAAAATCTCTTAGAAATATACTTTCCAGTGTATACTGTATTCAGCTACATCTTTGTGAGAATTTAATTTTCCATTATGAGAGGACATGAAACATGAGAGCAATACCAGGTTACAAAATTTAACAAATTTCATTTCTCAAATGCATGGTATTCATAAAGATAAGATGGAATATATAAAATCTTTGAAACATATTTAACTATACATTTCTCTATTTCTTACAAAAATATTTGGCAAGTGTTTTGTTAAATGCTACATTATCCATTTCGGCAAACAGAATAATTTCGAATGGTGACATTTACATGTTGTTTTCAAAAGCACCGAAGAACTGTACATTTATTTGGTAGAAAATAAAGGGACCATTCTAATGCTGCTTCCCTACCAATTACTGTAGCTATCCTTATTTTGGTGTAATAGGTTATATTAGTTATATTAGTGAGTTAAAATAAATGTAATGTTTATTACTATGGCATATTACAATATAATGTGGAATAAAGCTTACTTTATCTTTTCTCTCCATCTTCATTGTTGTACACTTTGGAGTCTCTCTTGATCTGTTCCTGGAACTATATCTGTCTCCTTTGGTGCTTGCATAGCATGAAGTTCTACCACATGATTTAAATCCGAGAGGCAACAGCTCTTTTATTTCTTCATTTGGTTATTTTAACTTTGGCAAGGTGATGTTTCACTCACAGGGTACACAGTTAACAAAGATAATGTGGAAGTTGCTTGGAGAAAGCATGTGCGGTGTAGCACAACTGTCATATTAGAACCTGCACCCCAGGAGGGCTGCAGTATATAATGAGCCATGTGATAGCTCTGCCTCTTGGTCATTTGTACTGCATACAGCCTCATGAGGGGACCATTGCTATCACTGACCACAACATGGTGCTTTGCAGCAAACAAGCACACAAATGATATTCTACTTTTGAAAAAGTCCATGGAGCCATTCTGTGGAGGCAAATGGTGGTTTTATCAATGACCTACCTTACTCCTCTTCCTGTTTTTGTTTTAGTTGTAAGTCTTCGCAAAAGCTGATTTGTGAGGGAAACTGCAACACAGCTATCAAATATCCACATTCACATATGTAGATAAAGTATCTCATAACCACCTGTTTTGATTAAGTGGTTCTGTGCCACATGTATGGGGCTGATAACTCCTTTCTATAGGTCCTAACCTGTAATTGAAAGTAGATAATCCACATCAAATGTACTGATGTACATGCATCTCAAGTACTGTAGTTTGTTTGCTTTTTAGGAGAAGGAAGTCTGTCTTACATTGTGACTAGAACTCTTAAGAAGAAAGAAAACAAACTCACAGGACCCATGACTTCCCGTGATCTCTGCCATGCTCTATAACTACCCACTCTGCCTTGGGAAGTAACTGGGGTTTAATCAGATGGTCAGCACAAAGTGATAAATAGGTCAGAACCCCTGAAAATATATCCAAGAACCTCAAAGCCTTATAGATGGAGGTCAGTAATATCTTCATATACAAATATTAACAAATAAAATTTTTCTGAGATTCGTAAAACATAGAAGACAGTCAAGAAATGTGATTTCGTGAACTTTAAAGTCAAGGAAAGAGCATAAAGTGGGAGCTTTTTTTTTTAATTCATAGAAGAGAGAATGTGTGGGCACAATGAACACACAAATTAGCCTGAAGCAGAAATTCTGCTAAGTGTGAAATTAAAAGACCGAACAGGAGGACTTCTTGCAACCTGTAACATGGGGAGTAATTGCCCGATCACAAAATAAAGTCCTTTTGTTTCTCACAAGGAGATGACTCTAAAGGTAAAAAGGTTTGGAGAGACGGTGCATTTTTTAAGAAAAAAATCTTTCTCTCATTTTTAAAAGTTTCACTCTAGGTTCCTTCCTCTTCCCGATGTCCAGTAAGTCATCCAGTGACCTGTTCTACTTTCTAAATATCTCCCAATTTTGATTTCTTTCTCTCCATCATCACTGCTGCTGCATTAGGTTCAGCCCTTATTGTTCTTGCTCAGATGACTGAAATCACCTTCTAACACTGTCTGCCCACTTCCTTTCAGTGTCTCTTCTTTGGTAGACAGAGTCATCTAAAACGTGAATCTAACCCATCATTTTAGTGTTCAGGATCTCTCTCTCTCTCTCTCTCTCTCTCTCTCTCTCTCTCTCCCCTTCCATTCCTCCCCCCTCCCTCTTTTTCCCTGCCTCCCTCTCTGTGTGAGTCATGAAGCAGAACAAGGCATGTGAGGATATACATTACCCCTTGCATTCTTTCCAGTCACTTCTTAAACTGTGCCTCACATACATAAGTGTGTGTCACTTATCTTTGGGAAGCCATAGATATCATTGTCTGGAGCATCAAAAAATCCTCATGAAACAGGCGACACTAGGTGCCCTCCAGTGTGCTCTGTACCTACTGCTAGGTCACCCTGTGTAATGTCCTCATAACATCATACACAACACAACTGTCTATATTCTTATTTGTGTCCTTCCTTACACGTGAATGACCTAAAAGTCACACTTCCTGCTATATACACACGTGAAACACTTCACTCACTTATTTCCCAGACATGATCTCCAGAAAATGGTTTTATTCAATCAATAACCAGGGAAGAACCAACATGAGCACGGACTAACGGTGGGACTTCTATCATCTATCCCCCTCCCAAAGCGATTGGTTAAGACGTTTATTCCTTCCTTAGGCGAAGAAGTGAGAGCCCCACCCAACCTAAGGAGAGAATCAGTGAGCCCACCAAGTGTGCTGGAGTTTAGACTACATTCAGTCAACCTCTGAGCGAGTCTGATCAATGTCACCTCCTTAAAACATGGGAGCAAAGTTAGTTAGTTCTGTGCTTGTCTAAACTCATAAAAGGGACAGTTTTGTGATACCTCTCCAGAAACAACCTGGAACATTGTAGAGACAAACGGAGGAAAAGAAGATACTTGCCATAGCACCTCCAGTGAAATTTACTTCAGGCTAGAGCACCTCCCATGCTGCATAGATGCAGCCTGGGATGCAGACTGGGAGCCTTCTGGAGATGTTCCCTTTCCTTAGTTATGCATATTCAGCATAATCCCATCACTGTTGAAGCAACTATACCCTATGAAAACTGAGGTAGTCAGAGATACAGACAGAAAGCAGATGCGGCTCAGAATATAGCAGATCTTACAACAAAGAAATTATTTAAAATTTGCTGTAAAAATTGGATATTAAAAAACAATGATTTTTTTAAAGGTAAATATTTGTTATCAAAAAAGTTGACCCTTTAGGAAGTGACAACTGCTTAAAGAACACCAAATTTAGACCTATCCTTTGGATTCTTTTATTTAATATGTATTACTTCCATATTAAAAGTTTCTCAAAAGCGGAAAACAGACATGTGAAATAGAAATGACAAAATTAAATGTAGCAGTTAGAATTCTCAGAAAGGAAAAAATATATAATACAACATTATTTTTTGCAATTTGATTGAAGAAATTGTTTAACAAATGTAAAGTCTCCAGAAGTTAATAAAGCATCCACTGTGGTCTCCAGAATGAGGGGACCAACCTGGTCACTTTGTTAGTCTTTATATAGGAACATCAAATATATATTCTTCATAGTTCACTGAAGCTGCACTTACACTGATTGCTGTCTTCTTAAATGTTTTAAATGTTTGTACATATGCATGTTCTTATGCAAGATAGCATTGCATAAGCAAATATATGTGTAATGCATCTATCTATATCTATCTATCTATCTATTTATCTATCTATCTATCCACATTTGTGTAT
The DNA here is from genome assembly GCF_011762505.2 of Arvicanthis niloticus. NCBI lineage: Eukaryota > Metazoa > Chordata > Mammalia > Rodentia > Muridae > Arvicanthis > Arvicanthis niloticus. Next base: position 27,289,964 of record NC_133433.1, on the reverse strand, counting down.
TGTTTTTAGTTCTGGATTCAAACTGTGATTCTAAATTGGGAGAATCTCTTCTTGTTTGCTTTTTCTGTTGCTGTGATAAAGTATCTCACAAGCTGCTTACAAGTAGTTTATTTTGTTGGACTCACATTGAAAAGAGTACAGTCCGTGATGGTGAGAAATCCTAGCAGGAGATTGAGGAAGCACCTAATTATCATCACTCACAAAGCCAGATTTGCCCATTACTGTGTAAATTATACCTTTGGGTCACTGGTCTTGGGTCCACTGAGTCATTCATCTCCAGCCCTCAGCATGTTGCTCTTGTTTCAACAGGGAGTAGGGAATGCTTGTCCTCAGCTCACTCTCTCCTAATGAAACCCAGGGCCCTGTGCCAGGGAATGGTGCTGCCCAGAGTTGGCCAGTCTTCTCATCTCAATTGACCTAATCAAGACAGTCTTCCCCAGGAATTCCAAAGGCCTAGCTCCCAGGTAATTTTAGATCATAGCAACTTGGCAGTAGAGATTAACCATCTCAGCTTTGCCCATCCGTGCGTAAGCAACAACCCCTTTGGGCAGCTGGACACAGATCCATTGGGTCTTTTGCCTGTTGTCCTTGGCACCCTGCTCTTGTTTCAGGCTGTGCTGTCTTCCTCCTACTTCATGTAGCTTGTGTTGCACTGGTTTTCTAAGCAGGCTTCATGACTCCATTTTCTTACCACTAAAGTTGATAGGATCCACTAAAGCACAATTAATTTTACCAAATTACTTCTATGCTCATGTTAATCCTGATTTAAAAATCTCTGGTGCCTTGTTATGCCTTAAGGCAGTGACTTCACAAAATGTTAGATATGACAGAGGAGTAAATAAAGCAGTTAGACAGAAAGATCAAAACTAGAAAACAATTAAAAAGATAAATCACTAAATATTCATATAGAATATGAATAATATAGTTTTCTTTCAAATTGCCATCTAAAATAGGCACTTTTGCATTTAGAAAAAGACAGTCCAAACCTAAAACTGTATGAATGAAATCCTCAGAATAGAACATAGTCTGGAACAATGAAACTATAATAATTAATGTAAACTACCTTCTATGGAAAGATTATATATCCATCACCATTAACTTCTTGCTCCTCAAACTAATACCTCACAAGATTTCCTGCTGAGCCTCTGGCTTAGGATAGACAGCACTGGGCTTGTCTATCTAGCCATCTAGCTTCTCATTCTGACCATGTCTGAGCTCTGGGGATTTTTCTTCAGAAACAAATTGCATATTGCCTGACCTCTTTAGAACTTAGATTCCTCCACTGTCCAAAGACTAGGTAGAAACTAATAAGGAGGTTCTTTCCAGTGCTATCGGTTGATTGACTTGCTTGATGGTGGTAGCTATTATTCATTTAAATCTGGCTTTCTATTTCATAAACTCAAATTAAAATGTTGAGAATTAAAATCGAGCTTTTGGCCATTGGAGCATGAAGGATAAATCAAAGGATATAGCCAATTTTTTTTATTCACTTCTGGTTAGCTTGACATCTGCAGGGAATAAAGTGGGACAGAGTAACAGAAACTCTTGCTTCACACCCAACAGTTTAATGTCTGCTAGGGAACATAAAAGAATATTTGCCCTTAGGTTTTAGTTAGCTTCAAAAGAAATGTTGGTTGAAATTACCCTACTGGTTTTGATCCCAGTTGTTTGTGTATTTATTCACCACAATCTACATCTATCCTTCTTGCCCCAAGTAGAGTTTATCTTGATCATATCAATTTTTTTATTGGTTTGTTTTGGCAGTAGAATTCTTCATCTGGGATGACAGGGGGTGCAATCTGGTGTGTCCGAGTTGGAGACTTCAAATGCCATCCAGGAAAAGCCAAATGAAAACAACCACACAGAAACACAAACAGGGTTTAGCATGGAAAATATTACCTTCAGAGTATAACTTACAAACCCACCCTGATTCTTCATTTTGAAAGATTCTATTCTGTGTATGTGACAAGTAAAGATGAGAGAACTTTATATACTAGACTGCAACATATTCACATTCACTTCCCTCTACCTGATAGCCAATCACCATCTCAGATATATTCCATCGTAACTGAGAGTTTCCCAAATATTTCTTTGATATTGACATCCCTATTAAACTGACAGATGGTCTCATAAAAGAAAGCCTTTGTCCTTTCCCATTTTACATCTCTCCAACAAGTCACTGCTGCTTCAAAATAGAATTCCATCTCAGTGTTTCTGTCCTGACCACAGATCACATCTGGCCACTCCAATGTCATTTTCTATTATACTGCGTATCCAAATCTCCTGGCTTTTGCGGCCAAATGAAGGGTCTTCTGTGTGGTTCTCTGCAAATATGAAAGTGGTGTTCTCAGTTCAGGAGTGGGCAGGCAACTTGCTAGCCATTAGTGATGCTTGAGTGAGTGCCAGGAAGAAGCCATTAGCTGGCGCATTGCTGGGAAGAACCTATTAGCACCCAGCTGTCAGGCAGGGTTTACAATGTGGAGCATCCCATACATTCTCAACCTAGAAATGGTGCTTCTCTCAGTATACTGCAGATGGCTTGGGAAGCAGGAAAGATGAATTGTCCTCTATGATCACCATGATGCTTTGACTCCTAGGACACAGAAAAGGTGGCAGAAAAAGAGAAACATGGTTATTTTGTTTCCCAGACATTTCATTTACATGAGGATGCATAAGAGGCATACAACTCCTTCTTTAATCTTTGTACACAGACATATAGAAAGAATCAATTTTGAAGTTGCTTGTATGCCCATAATATGTTTTACCCATAAAAACATTTTTGTTAAATATAAAGCTATACAGTAAAAAGAATACAGTCTGAGGAAATAAAATGATAATAACCATATTTCAAAATCGTGGAATAATGACCCCCACCCATATTCAGGAACTTCCTTCAAGGCCCCAGTCTCTGTGTTCATACATCTCGGTCTCCTTTGTTCCCTGTCTACTGGTTCTGTGTAATCTTTGGTCACTCCCTGCTTTCCTGTGCCCACAACCTTTTCAAGATGTATCGGTCTGTCTGTCTTTGCTGCTCACTGGCCAGGCTGTAAGGACACTGCATGGGTGAAAAGGGAAGAGGGTGTATGGAGGTATGTACTGGTTCTTTAGAGAGCATTTTGTAGTTTATGTTTCCATGCTGCAAAATAATTGTAATTCAATGCACTCAACTAAAAGTGAGTGTTCATTATAAGGATACAGAAATGCTTTGCAGAAATCCAGAAGGTGCAACACCTGGCACCAGAAAATGCAAGAAGCAGAGTGTGTTTGCTGATCTCTGCATCAATGGTTTAGCGTTTCACACTAGTTTTCCACCGTGAATGGAATCTGTTTCTATATTCTGTTTTCCTGTCTGCTGTCAACTTAGTTTCTTCTCCTGTGCAAGGAGGAGAATATGGCCCATTACCAGGCTAGAGTTAGAGCCAATCTGTGAGTCGTTCCCTTCATCTCAGGAGAATCATATTGTATCTAATTAACCACATGTGCGAAGCAAGTTCCCTCGTGTGTGCAAGCATTCCATAGTCTTGAAAAGGAATGGGGTGTCCTTGAGCAGGTGTAGACATGGTACACAGGCAGAATATACATACTTATGTCCAAGAGACATGATCTTGCTACACTAGTGTGTGCTGGATTCTCCAGTCTCAGGGAGCATTGGGGGGAGGGTGTAAAAGAAAGTTCCATGTATGTAGTTTCCTGTGATTTAAGAGAAACTTAAATTGTATGCTTGTTTTATCTCTTTTATCAAACCCAAATACCCTGATTTAATATTGCACCAAGAAAATGCAACACACATATACTTTTCTCAAGCATACTGCAGACAGTGGGCTTCGAAGTAATGCAGCAAAAGTGGCATTTTTGCAGGCTGCACTACATTTGTGGCCTTACAGATGAAATAAAAACATCAGATAAGCAAACTTGTCCCAAATATGAAACATAGAATCTGAGTGTTAGAGCCAGAAAAAACATAGCATTGAGTATCATAGTCAATTTCATTATCAGTCCTCAGAAGTCCAAATTAATTAAAGGCACACTGGAGCTAGGAATTTGTGGTCAAGAGTGGTAGTAGAAAAATCTAATCCTGTGGACAAGAGAGATGGAAGTTTTCGTTTCCCACACATGCAGAGTTAAGTTTCACACATGTGTAACTTTAACAGCTTCACAGACCCAGAAGTTCTGCCTGCCTTATACACAGGCCCAGCCTTATACTCTGTCCCCAGCCTTCTACTTGGCCCAGGGTTTGTGTCTTTTTTGATGCTGCATTGCCTCTAATGTATCCAAAGCAATGCAGAGTCATTTTTCTGTATTTGAAAAAGAAACCTTGTTTTCCATTCTTGTCAGCATGATGCAGCCTTGAAAACACTTCCCATTAACGCTAACCATGATGGCTGACTGAAAATGCTTATAAAACAGAAGTTGCAGTGTTTTCTAGGTAGCCACATACTGAGGAACCAAATCTGAGAAGTACTTTGGAACCGGGATTTTTTTTTTCTTTTTAAGTTTCAATCAGACAAGAATATCTCTTGTATACTGAAATCACTCAGCACTGTACCTCTAACAAAGCCTCAGTAGCTCCAAATCCAAAGTCTTGTTAAAATTTGTAGTTTTGAAGTATTGTGTCAGTAGTTTTATGCAGTAGGACACTGACGATGTTGAATGACTTTAATGTAACTGAGATATATTTATGTTAACAAACTTTTAAATCCGGAAGTCACTGAAGCCAATATCGGAATATTTTAGCAGATTAGTATATTACACATATAACAAGCAAATGTTTAAATGACATGTGAAATCCAGGCATAACATCTCAGGGGAAGCCTCTCACAACACAGGTGTCCTTCAGCTATAAAGTGGATGAAGCAAAGAGCAAAGGAACACGGAGTTAGGGTTTAAAGAACTTAGTTTGTATTAACAGCCTCCTGTTTTGCGGAGAGAACCTCAATTTTTGCATTAAGTTTCTATGGCTGCCATACAAGTTTTATAAAGTAGGTGAGTTAAAAATATTTTTTTAAGGAATGCATTATTTAACAGTGCAGAGCCAGAACTCCAAAGCCAGACCTTGGAGGAATTGGTTCAGACTTGGAAAAAGTATATGACCTTTGGTGTTTTGTTTTTGCTACATCCGGTGATATTTCTTGGCTTATAAACGTCTCTGCTTCCATTCTCATATCCTTCTGTGTAGCTCTGACTTACTTCTCCTCTTTGTATATGGAGTGGATATAGAGTCTATCCACAGTCAGAATGCTTTTCCCACCCACCACCGTTGCTTCTATTAAACCTACAAAACTTCTTTCTAAATGACTTTGTATTCTGAGATTTCTGACAGACATGGATTTTGAAATAAGCAAAATCCAACTTTGTAAAGTTGATTTATCTGTATATTATGTTCACTAATAATATCCGCCTCCCAGAGATATATGTTGAACAGTGTGTGTGTGTGTGTGTGTGTGTGTGTGTGTGTGTGTGTATGTGTGTATGTGTGTTAGACATTTATGATAATAGTGAGTTGAAATATCAGCTTTGCAGAATCCAGGGTCATTTGCTTCTGTTGTGGAATCACTAGGACCACATTTCTAGACCCTATCCCTCAAGCACCAGATACGTCCAATCCTCCTTCTTTTTCTCCATCCCTCCCTTCTTCTCTCCCTCTGTCACTCACCTTAACCTACAAACCCTTCAAGTTCTTCTCTGTGTGTGTTTGTTTTTAAATTAGAAAATGCAGGAAAACCTTGGTACAAAGTAATGACATAGCAGTCAGGATCAAGGGAAAAGCAAGCCAAGCCAGCCTGGCTCTGGGTGACAGGGAATCCAGAAAAAAAAAAAAAAAAAAAAAAAAACCTCATGGCTGAAGGTTGCCAAGTTAGAAATTGGCAAACCTTGTTGGGCCCAGATCACCAACTCATTTTAATTAAATTGCAGCTGATTGAGTTTTGGGCTATGTCTTTTCATATTGAATTTGGCTGTGTGCTGAGCCAGCTTGGGCCTCTTTGTGTTAAATTGTTCAGAGACGTGATCATTGGACCATATGACTGCCCCCCCCCAACGTGACTCACTCTAGACTCACTGGTGTCCCCAACAGAGGTGGTTTGTAGTGACCATGGCCAATAGCATGTTCTCAGGTGAAGGACACAGTTCATGAAGGGACATAGAAAGACCTAAGCACTACCTAGTTAGAAACAAGCAGGTAGCAGAGCTTTTTCTCCTTCTCCCTGCTATAAGAGAAGGACTGTTAGGGTAAGACTCTGTGATGCTGTAGCTGGTCGCTGCTGGCCCGGCTTCCAGTGCACTCAGCCTTGTGTCTTCCAGTCTACATGAATGAGCACTTTGCTCTACAAAGATAATCCATTTGATTTTACTCCAGTGCAGTCCAGATGGGACTGGAGGCCTTTCCAAATGCAGATGTTAGGCAGCCACCTGCTCCTACTGTCCACAGGAAAGACAATCAAGTGGCTGACACATAAAGCAAGCTATGGGTGTACTGCCTGTCATCAAATACTGCATGACTAATGAGACTTGTCCCCTAACTGCAAGTGACCATCACTGACTGGTAAAAATCAATACAGTACTTTTATGGACTGATGCTCCTGTCCTTACTTCTGACCTATCTTGTCTCACACCAGTGCCCTTCCCCTGACTATCAGTTAACTACCCTTTCCTCCTCGTTGTTTTCATAGATTATCACCCCAACTTTCTACTCATAAAATTGTTATTTCTCTTTAAAGCAGAATCTTCGATGGGAAGAGTTCATACCTCAGAGAGTAAACCTGAGAAGGGGTTGGCAGAAAACATGCCACTCCTTATCCGACCTGTCCACACTCTTCATTAGATCTTTTAAGTCTCTGTCTCGGCTGCTGCTCTTAAGACACTGGTCCTTAAAACCTCATGTTGACTTTAGTGAACTGACCCTGCGCTCTTACCCTGCAGTGCTGGAGAGCTGACCCCAATGGTATGAATGCAGGAAAGCTGTCCCCACCCCTCACCTGGGCAAAGTGGAGAGCTGGCGCATTGAACTGAACATTTTCAAGTAAAGCTGTTTGGGCAAAAGGGTGTACTGTGTGACATGCCACAGCTTCCACTGCAAGGTTTATTTTTGTTTTTGATTTATTTGGTTTGGTTTGGATTGGATTGGTTTGTTTTTGTGGGAGGTTTCAAAGGCAGAGTCCTGATACAGAGGGGCTGGGAGATGAGTGGGATTGGGGTACATGATGTGAAATTCACAAAGAAGCAATCAAAAGATTTTTTTTTTAAATCCCCATGTTTATTACCCATCTACTGTTGAGAAGTGCTATTGAGTGTCAGGAAAGAACTCACTCCTGGTGTCCTCTGTAGTTACACTTGGCCTCAGGCTCAAGTTCAAGATTTGAAGTTTTCTTCTAGCCTGAAAAAAAATATTTTCCTTTTCTCTTCTTTTCTCCTTCCTCTTCCCCTTCCCCTTCTCCTTCTTCCTCCCCTTCCTTTTTTTTCTTTCTCTGAGTTCACAGAATTTTACAAAAAAAATTGTGTCTGCCTTTCTCCTCTTTCTCTTCCTCCTTCTCCTTTTCCTCCTCCTCTTCCTCATAGAGCTTAAGTCCATGGATGAGTGTAAAGGCACAGAAGCTGTTCCTCTGCTGTTGCATACCTTGGTTATGAACAGAGATCTTATAGATAGCAGAAGTTCAATAAAATTGATGGAAAAAAAATACTATGTACTAACATTAACAGCAGTGTTTATGTTAATGACTTTATCCTGATACAAGATTTCAAAATCTTAGGTACCCAAAACTCTAGCAGGAAATAAATAATCACTTTATTTTTTATAAATCAACTGGATTTGTGGTACCAGGTTCATCATGATGCTGCGATGTTGGGAAATTAATTTGGCACACTCTTCACATTCTTCCTCTATCTCTAAGTTGTGGGTATTTGGTTGAAAGACCTTGGTTGGCACCGCAGCCTGGGTAGGATGGATGTGTGGTACAGAGTAACTTGGAAGTACTAATAACATGCTACTAGTGGAATGTCCATCCTGTGATAGAACACTCTACTGGACACAGCTACACTCTGGAAACTGATACCCTCTCAGTAATGGAGGTTCTTTCTGCCTCTTACCTAAAAGAGTTAGACCTAGGTCTATGGTCTTGGCTGTTAGGCAATTCCTTCTCCTTCTCCATGCAAAACAATTATGTTTTCCATAATCTTTTTTTTTACTAGTTATTTATTTACATTTCAAATGTTCTTTCACTTCCTGGTTTCCCCTCCGCAAAACCCCTATACCATCCCCTCCCCATGCTCCTATGAGGGTGCTCGTCCACCCACCCACCCACTCCTGCCTCACTTTGACTTGTCTACAGAAAAACAGAAGAGAGAAAGCAGATTGGGGCAGGGTCATATATATTCCCTGTATTAATACTATATAGAATTGATGGAATTTGGAAACACTAAGGGTCCATAAGCAAAGCAACCTCAAAGTGCAGTAGCCTGACTCAACATAAATCTTGTTTTCATTTTTAAAAATCAGGAAGTAGGCTGGCTACCTGCTACATAAACACCAGCTGCACACATGGAAGTGAATCACAAGGTCAGTGACACCATCCTTTGAATGCAGTCTCCATTTCTGCATCCAAGGCTCCTGTTTCACCTGCCTCATTCTCCAACCAGCAGGGAAGAAAAGCCTGATTCAGGGCAAGCATAGCCAGGGCAAAGTAAAGACCGAGAGCTATACACACCTTTGCTCACTTCCATGAACCTAGACTTAAATTTGATGACACAGCTGCAAGAGAGATTGGGGTAAAAGAGAAAAAGTCCAGCTTATGCCAATATGCCAAAATAATTCTGTTAGTGTGAAGGGGAGAGGAATAATAACACGCCACAGTTTATACAGCGACACCAAGACTGCATACATTGCATTGCACGTGGCGTCCAGATGTGCTGGCAGCCAGGCTATCTGGTTCACTTAATTAGAGATGAGAAACAACAAAAAGTCATTTATCTTTGCACAAACAGAAAGCCAACAAGCAGTGGTAGAGGTAAGACTCAGGCTTAACCCTGACTTTTATGCTTTGGTATTTCCATATACTGCAGTGGTCGTTGTAGTCCAGTGATTCTGTATTATGGCCATCCTTAGTTTCTGTGAACAGCTAACAGATCTTATATCAAGATACAGAAAAATGGTAATAATTGGGGCTGTGTTTTGATATTCTCTGTTACTATGATGTGGTCTATTAGTACAGAGGTGCTTGACATATCAATAAAGTTTAAAGGTATTAAGTCTTTGAAGACTGTTAGCTTGACTGTTCCATATTAAATAGAGAGGTCATGAATCTATGTCACTTTTTACATGAAATACCTTGTTTGATTACGAGTGATAATGTGAATTGTGTTCAGATAGGACAGAAAGTCAAGACATCAATATCAATAAACTACATGCTGTTATATATAACATTTTTATCTGAAAAAGGCACAAAGCCTAGAGCTCATAGCCATTTTTGAAATACAACTTGTTCACTGAGACCCAGGCAGCATGTTTACACTGACTGTTGGCTCTGCAGAGCTGGGACACATCTTGTTGGTTAATCCGTACTGGTTCCTGTCTGTGCTTCTCTTTTCTAGCATCTGCTGAATTCATCTCACTCCCTTTCTTTTCCACTCTATCAAATATCCAGTATTGGCATAAAAATATGAGAACTTTTGTTATCCATCTTTGGATAATATTGTAAAATAAGATTTTAATCTTGCCTTTCTATAAACATGCAATACTATACATGCTTTCCAAACAGCTGATTAATCAGACCAAAAGAAAACCATCCTCTGTTAGGTAATTTAGAATCTGCACTTTAACATCTATGCATGAGTATGACTGCTTCTAGTTACACCATAGCTCAAAATTAGTAGACATTCCAGCCAAGCTTGAAATCAAATCACCCCATACACAGCTTCTCCCTCCATGGCCAGCATTAATGATGAGTATTTTATTGTATATAAAAGAATTCATAACAGTAATGGCATTGTGTGTTTATATTGAGTCTCTCTTTCTGGCATTGCTCATTGATCTGCCTTGTCTCATTTATCGTCACAGGCTTTTCTAATTGTTGTTGTTATTTAGCATGATTGATGGAGGGGGCTCAAAAACATAATTTAAGAATTTCTGTGTAGGCATATATACACATCAGCATATTTTCAACTGTAATATTCTTTCACCTAAGACAAACCTTTTGTATTTTTTTAAATTATAATTACATCATCTCCCCTTTCTCCATTGTTCATTCCATTCATAAAGACTCCCAACTCTCTCTTTCAAAGTCATGGTTTTTTTTCTTTTATTTCATCACACACATATACACATAAACACACACACACACATATGCATACACACACACACACATCCTTCAGGTCACATGTGACTTGTATATAAGAAAAACGTTTATTTTATTTTCTACTACTAGACTGTCTTGCCACCTTCCCCTGTTAACTAAAAAGACTCTGCTTCAGTTTGGGGGTGGTTTGCCTTCAAGAGTTTCCTCTGCTGAAAATTTGACCCTGTGCTAAGGTGCTGGACCAAGTAAGGCATGGATCCTAGTAGAAGATTGGTCATGACAGTTCCCTCCTTGAGAGTGGGTTTAATAGTGTGTTAAATGTGAGGTCACCATACATGCTTAATTTCTCTATGTGCCTGTATCTCTTCCTGCTGCTGTGCCGTGCTATCTTGCCAACAAAGACTTTATCAGTACACCAATGACATGTTGTTTGGATGTATTAGTTACTTTGCTACTTTTGTCTTTCCTGTGACTAAATACCTGGCAAAGAATTTATACTGGCTCATTGTTTAAGAGTACAGTCCATTATTATGGGAAGGCATGGCAGAGTGCATGGTAGGAGGAGTGTGTGACTAGGGCTGTGAACTTCTGAGAAGACCAGGAATCACAGAGCTTGCACCCAGCTAGAGGTCTCCTTTTCCCCATTTTATTCAATTCTCTACTGACCATGGATAATGCTGCTCACATCCATGGTGAGTCTTCTCAGTTAAATCCCTCTGGTAATGCTCCGATGAAACACCAAAGGGTGTGTCTTTCTGGTGTTTTTAAACATAGTGGAGATCACAATTAATATTAAACATCTCACTAGCCTTTCAGTCAACAAAATTATTAACTACTTTTCTTATAATATAATTGACCTTTGGTATTTTGCCATAATAAATGACATAAGACATAAGAAGTGCTGCAGTGACAGAGGTAGGAGACCCAGGTCTCAGAACAGTCTAGTGCACTGTGATTCACAGTGACTTCTGAGCCATCCTTTCCTTGTTCTGTTTCATTATCAAATCTCAATGGAGACATAAAGATAAGCTTTCTAGAACATGGAGCTGTCAAAAGAAAGTGTCACTGTCTAGTCTTCTCAGTTATATATATTATATATATATATATATATATATATATGTATATATATTAATTATTATCATGTGCGTTATCACTCTCTATTTGTCTCTCTGTTTCTGTCATCTGTTGTACTTCAATCAATGGTCTTTGCTGACTGCTAAGTATGGTTTGTAAATCATATTTAAAAGATATAATCTACTTATGAGGCTTATACTCTGTCCAGAAATTGTTTTGGTATAAGAAAATGTAACCCACATAAGGTCATCTGAGCCAAATCAAAACAAAGCAAAATGATAGAAAAATATTGTTGAATGGGGTATTTTATACAGTTCAGGTGTAAATATGGCCACTAGTCTTGAAAAGCTAGGCTCAGAAGTTGAAGGCCAATCATCATGAATAGACCCTGCAATCCCAGCACTCAGAGGCTGAAACAGGAAGATTGTGATGAGCTTGACATCAAAGTGGGTCACATAGTAAATTCTGTGCCAGCCTAATCTGCAAATGAGTCACTATCTCAAAAACACAGGAAGACAAATACAATCCACACCCTGAAGATCAGCTATCACTAGAGCCATGGCAGTAACTGTCTTTCCCTCGTCTGTTGCTACAGCCTTGTGGGCTGTGTCTTACTTTCCAGACAGTACCATTCTTTCCCCTACTCATTGGCTTCCTTGGCTGGAGTTGTGTACACTCAAAATAGTTGCTTTGATGTGATGTCAAATTTGACCTCCTTGTAGAATCTCCTTGTGAATATGTACAAAGTGCTCCCTCGCTTTTTGAGTAATTTAAATACTAAGTGAATCTTTCCCTTAGGGCCATGCAAACACTTGCCTTAGGCCTACTGAAAGAAGGGGAGTTGTCACTTTCTATGGCACTCATAGCCATTCTTCTATCTGGAAGAACCATTTATTCATAGATTGTACAGAATTTCCAATGGAAACACAATGGGGACAGGTACAAATAAGGAATAGGTGTGGGTAGAGATGTAGGTAATGAAGTTATTATTTTCTCTTGTCTGTTACATCAATGTGATTACTTTTGAGTTATAGAGTGGACCTCTGTGAATTAAGGTTCAGAAGAATGGACTCAGGAACAACTTTTCAGCAACTGAGTCTAAGGGAATAACGAATTCCAAATGTCACACAAGAAGCAGACAGCTCCTCTGTAGGCTTATTTGTGAATTTGTTGCTGTCATGACTGTCTGGTTTTTTAACTCTCTTTTAACCCAAGCAGTACCAAGTAAGATATTAGGTACGTGCCTGAACTAGAATGTATTCTATAGACCTACCTAGAGACAGTAAGTCACTTTTTTCTTATGAATGATTTGGAAGCATGTTGAATGAAAGTACAGATTTTTTTTTTTTTAGAAACTGTTAAGATTAAATCTATAAAATGTGAAGGAAGCCCATTATCCCTTAGTTGATTTTAACACCATAGTATTGGAGGATGAAAAATGATGAAGTTCATGGGTGCTCACACTCTTGTTTGCTGTGCTGCTTCTAAGCCTCAGTAATGAAATCTTGTTACTGAGCATTTACACTGCTGTTGGGGCTTCACAATCTTGGGAAGAGTAGCTCATCAGCCTCTAGAAAAAGCATCTCCCCATACCATCCTCCAATATCTGGTGAGTTTTTATAGCTTGTGCTATTTGTCATTATTGCTGAAGCCAATCTTTTTCAAACCTGTCCTAGTAACTGGCAACCCCATGAATACCAGAGGCTTTGGCTTCCTATTTAAGTGCCACTTTGCTCCCAAATGGAAATTTCATATTTGTTCTATGTTGCGCTAGAACCGGTAAAACTTGGTTAAAAAAATGTTATTTCTTGGCCATCTGGTTGAAATCATAGTCATTTGTGGAACAGTTCATAAGGATCATGTCCCAGTTGTTATGACAGAGGACACTTCAGTGGCAGCAGTTGTACACTGAGCACGTGAAAAACAATTTGCTATGGGCAGTGGTTTTGCTGAAGTTCTTGATAGCACAGTGGCAATATCTGATTAAACCTCTTACTCAAAACTTTAAAATGCAGATGTGAAACTGTATAAATGGTTTGCTCTCAAATATGCATCCTGAAAGGCAAGGACTTTCTCGTTGCATTTGGACTGCCTGTGCTCTTAAACAAGTAGAATTTGAAAGGCTGTTGAAGATGGTTGGTAGCTGGCTGATGTACAGTATACATGTGATGGAAGGCCTGAACAATTTCTATAGACAGAACATCAGGATGCTCTGCACACTCTGTAAGATTAACCTGGCTCAATGTTGGGCTTAAGCAGCTAAGGATGAGCTGCCTCGAGGCCACGTAAAAGTGAAAACATTCGTGTGTTATTTATGTCAGAAACTTTGTTGGTTATTGCCTACTTATGGGCCATTCCCTAGGATAGCCTTCCCAGAAGAATTTCTGAACTAACAAAAACTGTGAGGAACTAGAGTGCATCTTATTCATGGGTACTGGGAGTCCGGCAGTAGAAGACATGGTGGAGGGAGTGTGAATCAAATTGAGCAAGAGCCAAGAGCACAGGGGAGATGTGCAGCTATTTCTGGAGTTCCCTGCCTCTGGCTTGCTCTATTTTGAACTAAATTTAGGTGGAGCACAGAAGAGGGTGAAGTCATCATGACCCCAGGTTTTCTAAAATCACAGTGACTAGAATATGACATAAAGAAGCAAATGGGGATAGCAAGTCAAAAAGAGAGAACAGGAACCAAGTAAGTTTGCTTGATTTTTTAACTCTTGAGAAGTTTGGGAAGCTGAAACAGAATCTATTTGCAGAAAATTGAGTCTTTCAGTTATCTTATTTTAGTTTCTATACTATTCTGTTCCTTCCTGTATAAAGATTCTCTTCCTTCCTCGGCTCCATGGAAGTTGAAAACCACCACTAAATTTTGTCTCCCCAGTGGGCACCAAATGCAAGTCAGTGGTGTACTGCCATGTCATATTCCCTAGACACTTTTTCAGTACAATGATAAGCTCGATTCCTTTTATCAGATCCATGCTACACTTGTAATTTTTGTTTATAGGTTTGAGCAGGCTTGATTATATAGTTATAATGTAAGGTTCCAATCCTGTGATTTTTTTTTTTTCAGACTAGCCACCATGAAAATCCAAAAGCCAGCGTATTCATAGGCCATTTATTTTCCAGGAAAGCTTATGTTGTGCCACATTCCAAGATCTCGGCTGCTGGGTTTCTGGTGATCTTTAATTCTAGCAGCAAGTCACATTTCATTCTAGAAAGATCAAACCCCAGGAGGGAAGGGTCGTTATTGTCTTTATGGTGTGACGTAGGTTTGACTGGGCTCTCTCAAAGCTTATCTTGTGTTTACTGATCAGATCACCACACACACACACACACACCCCACAGAAAGAGAGACATCATTATTTCTGCTTGATTCTTCCTTTTCTTTCACCAATGGATAACACTAGTATAAATTTTTCAATCAAACCTCTCTTTCTTATTGTATGGTGCCAAAGACAAAAGAGAGAAAAAGGTTAGACATAAGGGGTGAGTTATGCTTTCTGATATAAGAGCCCATTTTTCTCTTTAAATAGGAAAAGTTATTACTCATTCATATAGTGCCTGGGAGTATAAACCTGAACAAACTTTAGCACACAGTCACAGATTTTTCCAACCAAATCATCAGTGAATGCACACTGGTCTACAGTTGCCAGAGATGGAGCATGTCACAGCTCAAAGGGCATAAAAGGAAGCAAAACCTCAGAGGACTTCTCTTCCTTCAGGCAATGCCCATGAATCTGTCAGTTCTTCCATTCAATACCTTGACATGTAACTCCATAAGAACAACTATTCTTTCCTAGAATACAATGGAAAGTTTATTATTTGATAAGTAAATCATCAACACCATAATTTTCCAAAGACTTTGTTATGGCACATAGCCATTAGGCATTAGGCAGGGCCACAGATTTTGCCAACAAACTGGGAAGAGTATGCCACACTGGACTCATGAGCCCTGGGAGCCAAGTGCCCTCCTAGAGTCAGTCGGTCACTCTAACACTCAGAATGCTAAGCCCTGAATGAAGGACTGGGTCTCCTAGCAATCTAAGTAGCATTATGTACGGACTGAAAACTTTCTGACTAACAAACCTCCTGGTGTTTCTTGCTAACATAGTATCCCCCACCACAAAATGGAAGCATTTGTTATAAAAGCAAATTGTGTTTCTGAAGTAATAATCTACTTTTATATTAATGGATGTCATCCATGACAGACATCCCAAGCTTCTGGGTGCCAAGAAAGACCCAACACATCACACTGTGCTTAATTTGATCTAAAGCAAAGCAAAAAGAGCATGTTTTTAATCATTCTACAAACTTTCATGAGTGCCAATGGAATATTTAGTGGATTCCTGTGTCTCAAGCACTGATGGGATTTGAAAACACAGTGCCTGACTGATTTGTGTAGATGTTCTCTTGTCTTTCTGTAGTTAGTGAAAGTCTGGCTTTTAAAATACAACAGATTCAGTTTGAAATTATACTGCATGTGTGACCTTTAACAAATTCTATTACTTCTTGGTGCCTGTAGGAAAAGCTGAAGGCAAGATATATTAAGTGCTTGTAACTCTACTTGGTACACAAATGAACTCAAGACATGTATCATTTTTAAAAATTTGCTAGATTTTTAAATTAACTACCACTAACAGCTGCCACACAATTTTGAGCAATATAGTGCTATATTTTTATTATCATGCAATAAAAGTTGACATAGTAAACTTCTCAGGGAATAATAACACCCACAGTGATTGGGTCTTTCCAACTAAACAAGATAGCCTTCTATAAACATGCTCACTAGCACCCTACTGTAAACAGTGACTCACTGAGAATTCTTTCTGAGGTGATTCTACGTTGTGTCAACTAGACCAGTGACACTAACCATAAAACCTTTTCACTATAAAGTTCCTAGCGGCAGACACTGAGAGCTTTGTTCTTAGAGTCTACTGAGTTTCAGTGGTGTATAAGATTGAAAAATAGAAATAAGTATACATTTATTGAATGAACGAATGACCAAACGTAAAGAGTAATGTTAAGCAAGCATCACAGTTGTATATTTATATGTGTACAGGATTCATAACAAGACATAATAATGAACCATTTGGTGAGAACTATAAGAACAGGAGGTATTTAATCTTGTTATTACGAAAAGGCTGTTTTTAAATTTGTGAAGTAAAAACTTAGCCGCCTTAGAAAAATTAGTAAATGAGGTTTCATTATATATAGGCCTGCTTTGTTACTTGCAGATGTAACCCTCATTCTTCTTGGTGTCATAAGATTGGAATTTTCCCCAGGATAGGCTGCCACTTATCCTGTTTTCTGCATCCTACCTGGCTGTATCTGAAAAAAAGTTTGACATTCACTCCTCTATTATGAGCCCTGGGGCAGTACAATCTGTTCATGATAAACTCAATAACAAATTTTGTCCATGAAAAGATCTTTTTATGGCCTTTTGAGCTTTATCCAGGACATGAAGTGGAAAGTTTTCCCTAAACTACTTAGGGAGACACGAATAACCTTCCTAAAAAGCAGCTTTATGCAGGGGAGGTTGGGTATATCTAGCATGATACTCCATATGGCAGGAGTCATATTTTATGGAAACAGATTTGTGTCTGGTAGTCAGACAGCCTAAAAAGCACAGATAACTGTTGTGTGGACCTTAGGAAAGAAGAAGTCATTTGTCTGAAGAATTCTGAGGTTTTAAGCTTCAGTTGAAGAATTAACTTCTGTATACAAACACATAGACACCGGGGTACAGGAAACAAGGGATTTCCCGTCTTGCTGGTATGATCACTGACCTTTCTAAACATTTCCATTCCTTAGTCTTTCCCCACCTCTTTCCCATTTTTATGCACAGAAGGACCTTACATTCACATTTTTAAATAGCATTTGCTTTTGGTTGAATTTTAGAAGAATTACAGGAAACCCCGTGTTGTGAAGCAAGTTTGTAGTCACTACATGCCCTTCTTGTAACCATACACCATATACACATAGGACATCATGTATAAAGACTGTCAGGAATAGTGAGCAAATATAACTCCGGCCGTCTGACTGATCTCACATGTTCTTTTATTGGTACTAACAATACTTAAGTGAACACTAGGATCTCCCAGCAGGTTGATGGCTCCATTACACATGCTTTTACAGGTATCCACTGGTTTCTGGGAGCAGCTTAGTTTCTTAAGTTTCTAGTGTTCTGCTCACCAAAACAGTCATATTTGAGAAAGTTCTGAGGATTTTAAATCACTTACACTCATAGCTGCGGTGAAAAATGGAGGGAAAAGATGGAGGTAATGTTGGCCAAGTAGCCTTGGAGCTGCAAGACCTTTGGTGCGTGTGAGGATGGAACATGTCTAGGGAACTGAGAAAGTAGCTTTTCCCCTTCAGTGCTTCTGCATGGCAGGGATGTAAATCATTAGTCCTATTGATTTGCTTGTTTGATCATTTTATGGGGCATTTCAGTGCAGAACATAAATACAAATACTAATTAATAAATCTGAATTCTAACGGGCTATCTGACACTTAGAAATAAGAAACTACTATTAAATATAATTGAACCCAATTACTTTTTGGCCTATATTCAAACAGTGCTTTGGTGAGCCCTGTTTTAGCCATTCCATCTACAATTTCAAAAAATACTTGGGAATGCACACACATTTTCTCTCGGTGTAGGAAAAATCTTATGCCTTGCCATTCCTTACATATTCCATTAGCACCCATCAGTGTAGAGGATTTTGTACATTTACTTATTTCTCCTTCTATAGAATATAATCCCTGCAAGACTATGTAAATATTCACATCTGCCTGCATTAACACCTACAGCAGACCAACAATAGATGTATAAAAGGTCTTCTCTGTTACCTTACATGTGTTCACAGTTCTTTCTGACTTGACTGTAGTATCAAAATTCTCCAGCTGATTAAGCTCCCTACCATTTTCACAATTTTCTCCTAATATTCCTGATGTTTCATCTCTGCTCTGTTAATCATTGTGGCTTCAGCTCAGCCTTTAGCGAAATATCACAGATCTGGGTTTCTTTAGTGATATTAGAGTAATTTGCTGGAAGCAGCTTATTTAACATTTCTATTATCCTTCCTGCAGGATGAGACGTTAGAGAAATCATTTAACAGTGAAAGGGGAAAGAGAGCAAGAAAAGATACCATGGAAAGAATAATAGACAGAGAATGTGAAGAATCGCTAACTGGTAGCTACTAACCATGTGTCCTTGGGAAAGCAACTAGCTAACGTTACTTCTTGGGAAAAAAATCCCTCAAAGTTCTCCAAAGAATTTCTATTTTAGATCTACCCATTAGTAGATCTTATCAGCTCCAATGTTCTGATTGGGATGGGCAGGGAAGTGGTGGGAGGGAGGCAGGGCTAAAGAGAGAGCTCAGCAGTTAAGAGCACTGGTTATTCTTCAGGAAACTGGGTTCAATGTGTAGCATTCACATGGTGGTTCATAACCACCTGTAGCTCCAGTTACAGGGTATTAGACACCTGCTTCAGACCTCCGAGGGTATCAGGCATGTATGTGGTGCACAGAGATATATAGAAGCAAAACAGCTATTCCCTCCCTCCCTCCCTTCCTCCCTCCCTCTCTCTCTCTCTCTCTCTCTCTCTCTCTCTCTCTCTCTCTCTCTTTCAGTGTGTGTGTGTGACAATAAATGAATTGTTGCCCTTGTGCAGGTACTAGCCTTGGTCCCACTAGGTTTAAGTAAAAGATCTTTTTGTTTTGTACTTTTGAACCTAACTCTTTATTTTTTAAAAAAGACTAATTGAAATAAACTGTCAGGATTTTCCAAATTGATGGAAGGTAGCCTTTGGCAATCTTTTAAATTTGTGCTCTAAGCTCATGCAAAATAAGCTTCAAGCTGGCTTCGAAATTAAAATTGGCTTTCAACTAATAGGGATTTGGAAACAGTCAGCTAAGCAGACTTTTCATGGGGCATGGGAAATTCAACAGGATTGAAGCGTGAAGGCCAGCAGAATGAATAAAAACAAGCAATCTCAGGAGGTGGAGGTGGGGAGAAGATCTAGAAAGTACCAGGAAACTGGGAGGTGAGAAACTTTCAGGATTCAAAGAGAGGGAAGTTAGATGAAATGCCTAACAGTGGGAAGAGGGAACTTGTAGACTCAACCACCAGAAGAGAGGGCATCAAGTGGAGGAATGAGGTTGCCATCCCACATGAAAAACTCTGACCCAGAATTGTTCTTATCTAAAAGAACTGTGGTACAAAAACAGAGAAGAGACTGAGGGAAAGGAGGTCCAGTGATTGGCCCAACCATTTTGGGAACCATCTGAAGGTGAGGCTCTAAGGCCTGACACTATTACTGATGCTATAGTGTCCTTACAGACATGAGCCAAGTATGGATGCCTTCCGAGAGGCCCAACAAGCAGCTGACTGAAATGCATGCAGATACTTAAACCACTCAACCAATGGACTGAAGTCAGAGACCCCTGTGGTTGAATTAGAGAAAGACTGGAAGAAATTGAGGAAGAGGGAGACTCCATAGGAAGACCAGCAATCTCAACTAACCTGGACTTTCAAGATCTCTCTCTCAGACACTGAGCTACCAACCAGGCTCATACATGAGCTAGTCTGAGGCCCCAACACACATGTAGCAAAGAACTGCCTTGTCTGGCCTAGTGAGAGAAGATATACCTAACCCTTAAGAGACTTGAGGCTCCAGGGAGTGAGAATACCTGGTGGGATGGTGGTGGTGGCGGTGGTAGGGATACCCTCTTGAGACAGGGGAGGAGAACGGGAAGACGAGCTATCAGAGGGTGGACTGGGAAGGGGATAACTGGACTGTAAAAAAAGATTAAAGATAATTTAAAAAATTAACTCTATGCTGTGATAATAAATGACCACCCAATGAGCATGGTTTTGCAGACACAAATTCAGATAAAAAAGAAAATGCTTGTCCTTTAAATTGGTTTGTAGAAAATAAAGTGAATCTCATTCTAAAATAATAATAATAATAGGTTCTGGTCATTAGTAAGCCAAAGTCCCTGTTCCTGACATTGCTATTCATACCAAGTTCTTTCCACAGAAGAAAACATGAGTTGTGTTCTCCTCCTCTTCTTCCTCCTCATTCTTTTCTTGTTCAACTATGTCTAGACTAATTATCTCTTTTGGACTATATTCAGTACTTTCTCAAGGACCTGTAAAAAGGATGGCTATTGGGTTTAATAAGATGAGAAGTCATAAAGCAGTAAGTTGGGAAACTTTGGTGAACAATGTCAGGACTAATATGCATCCCAGACATCATCTAAAAAGTGTCCTAGATAAACTTGGAAATGGCGTTGGCTTTGGATAGGAGAAAAGGGAAAGGCAATGTAACTATTTTGTGAGTATTAGCAAATAGGGAGTATGCTGATAAATTAATTTATTAATAAGAAATGTTAAAAGTAATTACATTGAGAAGATTCCTTGAACAAGTTCTTCCTAGAAATTGTGAAAAAATAACCCATGCAATAGATGTATTATGGGAATCTTACTTGACCATTAAACTCATGAAAATAAAAAAAAAAAAACATAAAAAAAAAATCTTCTTGAAGCTCAGCAATTTCCCAAAGTTAACACAGTTTCTGGACCCAAAAAAAAAAAAAAAAAAAAAAAAAATTCTTGGTTGAGGCTCAGTTCTATGAAATGAGCTCATATGATGAATAAAGAGAGAGAGATCCCCCTCCCAACACACACACACACACACACAGAGAGAGAGAGAGAGAGAGAGAGAGAGAGAGAGAGAGGCTGCAAATAGACCATCTAAGACATGTCAAGTGTGTGATTGTATACAAGATAGGTACTTTCACCAGAATATAATCTTCCAGTATCTTGATCTTGGACTTTGTAGCCTTAAGAACTGTAAGACATCAATGTTTATGTGTCAGCCTACAAGGTCTGAGGTACTTTATTATAGGAGTCCAAGTTGAGTGCCAGAGCTGACAATGGAACCCTGGTGTATCCACGCCAATGAAATTCATGTTGGACTGTGTGGAGAATGATCTATAATAGACATGCTTTCAGTTTAAAGTGAATGAGTTTATCAAGTCTGTAGCTTTCCTTTGGATTTCTCATAGTTCACACAAGAGAAGCAGGTTTCTATGGTTACAGCATCACTCCTTTGATCATTGGCCTCATCATCATTCCATCTCTTCCCTTTAGCGTTTACAATACACATTCCTTCAAACCAGAAATAGCATCTCATAGGTACTGATGATTGTACAATTATGTTTTGGACATAAAATTATTCACAGCAACCATAATGTAGTTTTGCATGAGTGTGTTTATTAAAGATACAGCAAGCAGAAATGAAATAATAAAACAGCAAGCATATATATATATATATATATATATATATATATATATATATATATCGAAGCGTCAGATCAAATGCTTACATTACCTAAACGAAACTGATTGGAAAAATTCCTAAATCTGAAGTTTCAACCTGTGTGTCAGAACCCCTGTGGGGGTGGAACTACCCTTTCACAGATATTTACACAGATAAAATACACAGATATTTACATTATAATTTATAGCAGTAGCACAATTATACTTACAAAGTAGCAACAAAAAATAATTTTATGGTTGGGAATCACTACAACATGAGGAACTATATTAAAGTGTTGCAGCATTAGGAAAGTTGAGAACCTCTGTTCTAAATATAGCAACCAGAAGGAGACCCTGGTTGACAAAGAGGGTCCCAGTCAGAATTTCTTACCCCAGGACAAGACTTCCCATTAGCTATTTCCATAATAGTTGAGTATTTTGCTTTGGGAAAGGTAGCAGGGATTGATTTCCCCTCCAGCTGTGATCAGGAATATAATAATTTTACTGTTTTGCTATTTTCTTTCTCCAATCAAGAGTTGAGAGCCAACCTGGCCTAATACAAGAATTTTGGGAGGACACAACATACAAAATTATTGGGTCTGATGTGGGAGGCTTCATCCTACTTGTAGAGTCAGAGTCTCCATGTGCACAAACTGCACATGATAATCTACCATCATAATATACATTACACAAGAATATGGCAGAAGAGATGGCAGAAGAGATGTGGATGGGTGGGTGGATGGATGGATGGATGGATGGATAGATGGATGGATAGGTGGGTGGGTGGATGGATGGATAGATAGGTAGATAGATAGATGGATGGATAAATGGATGGATGGATGGATGGATGGATGGATGGATGATGGATGGATGGATGTGGATGGGTGGGTGGATGGATGGATGGATGGATGGATGATGGATGGATGGATGGATGTGGATGGGTGGGTGGATGGATGGATGGATGGATGGATGGATAGGTGGGTGGATGAATAGGTAGATGGGTGGAAAGATGGGTGGAGAAAAGGACTGTGAATCTCTGTGGCTTAACAGGAGAGGACATGATAGAAATGTTCTCTTTTCTACACAGATAGATTTCCAAAGAGAAGATGCCTTCCTCTGTCTTTTGCTTTTCCAGGTTTCTGAGTCACTCATCTTCTTTCCTGGCTTCATAACTGTACTCAAGCATCCCTGGTCTTCTTTACTTAGGCCTGGCACATGCTATCTTTCTTTGGCTGGCACTTTCAGCCCACCTTAATTCGGGAATTATCTTAAAATTATTTCTGCTGTTTCCCTGCTTCAAGTCCTTTATATGGTACGAGGAGATGAAACACAAACATCTCATTAGACAATATGGGAATCACCTGGTTCGCACCCTAAAAAGAGCTTATGGATAGATAATACTGTAGTATCCACTGATGGTATCAAAAGCAGTGCTGAGGGCTGAGTTCTATATATTAATCCAAGTATCTTAAGATGAGTGACCAAGTATAGTCCATCATGATCCCATCATGACCTCATAGCATTATTCTTAAACATTCCCCTGCTTTTCTCAATATTGCTTAAGTTGGACCAGGAAATTTGCTAAGCAGGTAGGCTTTTCTGTGAATAAAGAGAGAAATAAATTTTAAAAATAGAGCATCATGATTTTGTGGCTGAAATTGTATGCAAATACAAACAGTGCATATTTCAAATAATCACTGTAATGCTATTTATAAAAATATTTTTAAAATATTTGATTATTTATTTATTTATGCAGCTTTTTATCCTGTGTGTATGTCTGTGTGATTTCTGTTAGTAGAAGAACCAAATGCTAGATCCATTCTGAAGCTAGGTCCTGTGTGAACTCACTGGCTGCAGTGTGACTCCTCACATGTTATCCTATCTCCCTCCCTCCCTTTGAGTTCAAAGTAGTATTTCTAAACAACCTTAGCTTCCCCTCATCCTGTATCACATTTTTATTTCACCTTGTTCAGTACATGGCAGACTTTTTATTGGTTTATTATTTTTTCTTTGTCATGTTACACCTTGAATGTGGACAGAGACTTTGAATATTCCCTATCTGCCACTGCCAAAACAATGTCCATAACATAACATCCCTCAAAAAAATGTATTATGTATGAGCAAGAAAGTAGATAAGCAAAATTCCTTGGCTAATACCTGTGGGGCAATGAGAATTATCAGCATAATTATTTACAGCTGCCCTTGCTAGACATGCTACAGTGTTAACGTTGCTGTTTCACCTACAATGAGTACCTTCATGTGAACAGGTGTTCGAAGCTCCAGAAGAATTATAATTTTACCTAAATAGTCCCGTAACAATAGTTTAGTGATCTGCAAGTTATGGTTATGGAGAAACTCCTAACTTCCATGTAGAGAATAAACTTGACTGACTAACTGCTGGGCACAAATGCTATCAATTACCATTCCATTTATGTCCATGACTGCCTTTGTCCACATAGCATCTGAGACAGAATAAATCTGCATAGCACATATATCACATGCAGGCTTTTTAGTTGCTTCTGAAACACAGCCATAATGCGGTTATGATATATGTGGTATATGTCAATAATTTCAAAACCTTTTAAAACTAAACCAAACAGAATGTCTCTTCCAACTGCTAGATGCCAGATGGTTCTGTCTGTTACAGCTGTTTTTCAGAATTCCACAGGCTATCTGTACTGTCTTCCATTATGACTTTGACTCAACTCATTTGACCACTCTGTTCACAATCACTGTAGAACATCTGCTTCTATATTCTATTGTCGGCTCTCATCCACCTAAGATCCAACAAAACAGAGAATATCTCAGCAAATAGATAAGATTCCTGTCCTACCAAATGGATCAGATTGCACAGTCTTATTCCTGCTGGTCCATTTAATTCCATGGCCCAGAGGAAAAAATAGTCTTAACATAAATTTTGACCATCAGTAGGACCATTAGCCAACTACCATTCTGTTAAGTGTTTCTTAATTTATCAGGGGATATCTTATACAGAGGGAAAGGGAGACTACTTAAAAGTGTAACATCACACTTAGGCTATAAACATGAAATGAAAGTTTGCAAGTCTGGTTCTGGACTGATGGGGCATCTGGGAGTGCATGCATCAGATAGGATGAGGAGTTGGGACCCAGTAGGTAGAACAAGTCAGAGGAGAAGCATGAGGCATTCTACTCTTCTCAGAGGCCCGTGTTCCCAGCCACCCACCCCTGTCTTCAAATACAGTGTGGCCCCAGATGGACCTGACTTAAAGCCTACAGAAAGGTGGACCCAGACTTCATCCAAAAATAGCATAATAGAGCAGAAAGAATGACCATTACATTGCTAATGATAAAGTACAAAGAAAGGAGGAGTGGTTGGTCCTTTCAAAAGAAGATAGAAATTTAATACACCTTTGAAAAAGTTAAAGAGATGCTTTAGTATCAAATACCAGAGGTACAGGAAGAAAGAGAAAAGCAATTTGCTCAAATACAAGATTAGATGTGAAAGGTTTTGTGACTTTTTGGATGATGTGGCTGTACATTGCTACTAAAACACCAGAAAACTGAGATCCTCACACAGGGCTATGAGCAGCAACTCTACTTCTCATGTTTGGGCCTTGGGCTGTGGTCCTCTTAAAAAGACATGACCTCTTCTTCAAATTACTATGAAGTAGAGATCACTGAGAGCAAAGGTACAGACCCTAAGTTACCATTCTTATCATCAGTGTGCCTATGGGATAAACTGAACATTCCCTATGGTGTCAACACAAGGAACTATGGAGCATTGCACAGTGACAATCATTTCCAAAGTGATCTCTGTCTCTTCTCCTGACACAGGGAATGTATCAAAACTCAGCCTATTTAATGAGTGCTAGAACAGGTAGACATGAAAAACCCCTGTGAGGCTGAAGCAAGAACATTTTGCATGTTTTAGTATATCCAGAACGTGCAAGAGGTCAGAGAGTATCAATTAAGTACAGAAAAGGCAGTTAGATAGAGATCAATAGAGTTAATTTGGGCACTCAGACAAAAATGTAAGGTAAATGGGATTATTCAAAATAGAAAATATCTGTGTTACCTCTGGACGTAATATGTATATTTATTAATTGGGTATGACAAATAAAATAAAATTCCACCCTGCAAGGACTCTGATTGTCGTAACTAATATTTATGAGCCCTTGTTCACTTTACAATGAACATCTGTGTGAAATGTAAAGCTCAAGTTTCTAACTGCTCCATGGATTAGGTTGGCGTTATTGGTCTCACTTCACAGGTAAAGAATAAAGACCCAAGAAATTCAATGATTGTCTAGAAGGCACATCACCATCATTAGTTAAATTAATGGACCATGTGCGGATGAATCAAACATCCTCAGAGCAAAGTGACTGGATAAGATGTTTTTGCAATAAACAAAAACATGCAGTAATAAATTATAAGCATCATGTTAACATGTTAATGGTAGTCGACTAGTTTGGTGAGCTTAGTTGTTTTATTCCTCTTATTTATTTCATTATTTTGTAATGACTCTCATGATGTTATGAATGATGAAGCATGCCTAGTTCAATGGAAGATCCTACTGCTCTGAGGCCAATCTGGAGCCTCCTTCTCTTTGTGTGACTCATGGGCACTATTTCACAGCCTTGTGGAAGAGGTCAGTCAACATGGAAATAATGAATTCTATAAAATGTTGTGGCCCTATTGGGTAGCTCATAGATTTAAGTAACTGAGACAAACTAATTTCCTTTTCAAAAATATTGACTTAGGAGAATCCTGACCACGGAATTCAAAAGGAGGTAAGGAAATGAATAGAAATGAAAAATTGAGAGATTAATTTGATAAAACACCCAGAACCATTTGCCTCTGCCTGATTTAGGATGTTCTTTACACCAACAAATGGTCAATACATAATGATGAAAAGATACTGTGGAAACAGCACAATTTGGCCGTCATGTGTATGTTGGATTCTTTCATTCAACAAACTGAAACGAGTGGAGGGAATAACGAGATTCTCCATAAATTAAAGCCATTCATTTTCATTTTGAGATTTTTTTTAAAGGATGCCATATTGCCATATTGTTAGCATTTTAATTGAGATCTTGCAGATGAAAACTTTACAAGGTAACTATTTTAAAAGGAATTTATTTCTGGCTCAAGAATAAATAGATCTAGTGGTAACAATGTTAGCCACAAGGTACAGTGTTAAAGAAAATCATGCTGACACACATGCTTCAATACTTGTTAGGTATTGGGGGTTGGTCTTATCCACTGTATGTTCAGATGCTGTATGCCCAGAGATCTGGTTACAGTACTGACAATGACATGTCATGAATATTGAACATTATATATATATATATATATATATATATATATATATATATATATTCCTATATCAGTGTTATGTAAAGAACAATGGTCCATTATCTCTAATTGGTTAATAAAAAAAGATGATCAGCCTGAACACTGAACAAAGGAGATAGGAAGACTGAAAACAGCAAGGGGTGTCAGGTTAAAAGAGAAGGATCAGGAGGAGGAAGGTAGAGAAACCACAGGGAGAGACCACGAGGATTCTTTTTGAGGTTGAGATGAGAGAGTAACTATGAGGACACACCTAGACAGAGTGAGCCAGGACAAGAACAGATGGCATGTAATGCGTTTATGTAGGTGTTAAAATCCTAGTTGGATCAGAGTAAGCCAGAACTTGCCCAGTTAGGCTTTCAGTTTGTTCATAAAAACACCGGGTCTCTGTGTCAATTATTTAGGATCTAGAATGGGAAAAGATTCCGATTTCATCTTTAATTACAGTGTACAGTTAGATACAATTTTACATTAGAAAATCAGTTTTTAATGTTAGAGATATGTGATACAAATATACCAAAAGCAAGCCCCTCTTGTAAATAGTTTGGTTCTCTCCATAGCAATGAGGGCAGGGACTGGAAAGGTAACACTAACTGAGCCCTGGGTTCACTCCCCAATCCAACAACAAAATTCTGGGGAAGAAGGAGAACCAGCTAGGGAAACAATGCCAATAGCAACTGTATCAGTGTTGGCAGAGCCTGTGCACATAAGTGCGTCTATTGCACTAACCTGGTGCTGCCTCTATTTTCTGGTGCTATGCCTGGTACCTGAGACTTGTTCTGCTCAGATGGAGATGGTACTCCCAAGCATAAGTGGATTTGCCAGCTAGAAAAGAGGTTTTATGCTTAAGTAGAGTTCCAGAGAACTGAGGAGCATTCTGTATTCTGCATGTTCTGAGTACTTCTACACATTTTAATCATCTTGACCAAACTCAGGCAAAAGTTTGGGCCCAAACTTAATGGAACTCTGGTTGCCATAGGTTCTTTGAGTACTGTCAGCCTGACAAACCTCATACGAAGACACGATCATATGAAAAATAAGGGAAATTTCCTCTAAATGAAACTGTGATAAATTGGCTATTTAAAAATGGGGGAGGGGGGGTATAGTGGGGCAGGCACATGTGCACTTATATAGAAGCCAGAGGTCTTTTATCATTTCTCGCCGAATTTGAATGAGATGAACCTGCAGCTCACAGGTTACCTAAACTGTCTGGACAATGAGTCCCCCAGATCATCTATGTCTTTGTCTTCCCCATAGTACTAATGTTACAGTGCACACTGCCAGTTTTTGTGGGGGTCATTGGAACCTAAACTCAGGACCTTAGGCTGTAGGCTTTTCACCTGACAAACTATCTTTCCACCCCCCAAGCAACACCTATGAAACAAACCATTTGGGATTGCCCTGGGGCTTCAGTCCCTTGTTTTCTTGAGGTGATCTCTATTTTGCTTTCTGTTCTGAGGTATTAGGTATCCTTCAAAAGAGGATGCTGTAGAATGTACTGCGAAAAGAAACTAAGTGCAATGTTTGCACCTACATTTATTTAGGATCACTAAATTTTGCATAGTAAGTAAAATGTTTACATTGAGGCCTTAGTCAGCCTCAGGAATGAGGTAGCAGCCAAGACTTTAGTAGTTAGCCTCAAAAATAAGGAAATGGCCAAATAAAAAAAAATCTAAAGAAAGTGGGGTGGGGGGCAGGATCAGTAGCACCATGTTTGGACCAGTTGCACCCTTCAGTCATTGTTAACCTTCATGACAAAGAACATGTACTTTTATGTGCACAGTGTGACCAAAGTTGAAGAAGTTGATAAATGTTCTTCTCCCAAAAGCCAACATGGCTGACAATGGAGATATATTCAGAGGTCACACTCTGGTGACTTTGTCATGGTTTGAGAACCAAAGATCAGCACACTTACACAGAATAAAGCAACTAGGATCTCACTGTTGATACCATCTGATAAGATGTTACCATGGCTGCAGTCCTGTGCTGACTTGAGCATCATTATGCACCCAGGTGGCTACCTTGCACCAGGAAGAGAAAGAGTTCAGGAAGGCAGACTTAAATACCAGCTGTGCTGATGACCACGTCCACCTTCTATTCAGTTCCTCCTCCCCCTTCTAGTTTTGCTGAACACTTTTATTCTACTCTACTTCCATAGAACCAACATTTTAGCTTCCAACAATGGGTGGGGCAGCTCTAATGTTCTATAACTCAATGGGATAGTACAAACTACAATTACGCATTTCAAAATAGCTAGAAGTGTCAGGTGTATAACATAAGACTGTAGTTCCAGGTACTTAGGAGGCTGAAGTAGGAAGATTGTGAGTTTCAGAATATCCTGAGCAAGTCTGTAAGACCCTTTTTTTTTCTAAAAACAAACAAACAAACAAACATAGCTATGGGTGCCAATAAATTCAAAACAACACATCCCAACAGCACCATGGTATCACCAGGCTGCCTCAGTGATACTCTCTTGGCCCTCCTAGTCAGAACCTTTTATTGTCAATTGAATAATTGGGGGCTCCAGGCTTACTCGTTACTGCCAGTCTCTCCAACTTTACAATGCTGGACGAAGCGTGAGCTAATCATTCTTACTTTATCACCAGCCCCTCACTTTAACAGTATAAATGGAATCTTCCTGGAATAAGCACTCTAACTCCAATGTCAAGATTTACAGGCTGAGAACTGCTATTTTAAAGGCATATATTATAGTTAGCAGGTGTAAGCTTTACTGGTCAGGTTGTTAAGGGCAATAGCACATTGTTTCAGCTGTTACTCAAGGTCATTCTGTTCCAAGTAGCAAGTGAAGTCATGCTTTGAAATGGGCAGTAGGTTCAGTGCTTTAAGTAAGCCAACAAATAAATCAATAAACCAATATTTAATAATTTTTTACCTTATTTTACTTCAAATGTCCCACATTTTGACATGTTTTAACAGGGCAGAGGATTTTCTTGGAGCAGTGTGCTGCTTACAGCAAGGATCTCTAAGTGACTAGGTGCTGCAGTATGAGAAGTTGACAAGTCTAAGTGGATGAACTCACTTTTGAAATTTGAGGTTCCTACCTGTTACCTTGAATCCTCTGATTCAGTTGTGATTTCCTATACCTTTAATCCTTTCTTCCTTTCCATCTTTCCTTCTTTGCTTCCTTCCTTCCTTCCTTCTTCCTTCCTTCCTTTCATTCTTCTTTCCTTCCTTCTTTCCTTCATTGCTTCCTTCTGAGATATGGACTTGCCACACTTCCCAGGCTAGTCTCGAACTCCTGCACTCTATCAATCATCCTACCTCAGCCCCCGAGTATATGGAATTACAGGTGTATGCCCCCCTCTCTCAGCTCTTGGCTTCTCTATTTCATCTCTGTGTAGGTCTTGGCTACTTGGCAACTTTCTAATCATGCATTGAGTGGCAGCTGAAAGTCTCAGCACTCCCTCCACAATTTCCCTGGAAGAATTAGGCATTTCCTCATGGCATGCCTCACTGTATTTGACCCAGTTTTACTGGGGCATTGGTCATATCCTGTTGTCACAATCTGGTGCTTATCACCATGAGTCTCCCACCAGGGTCACCATGTGTTAATTAGGCTTGTGTCTCTGAATTCAAACAGAGTGTTGGTGATGTTACAGAATTCCAGTAATATTTGATCTTGAGTGTTTTCTTCCCCAAGAACACAATGAGGCCTCTGAACCCCTAGAGTCCTCTTCCAGAAAGTCAACCAGCTGTAGATGTAATATTCAGAACAACTTTGCAACTACACTGACATGTACATATTTCACTTTATAATTATTTGTTAAATAATACACTATAATTACTTACATATCATTTGTTTTGCAGTAAGCGTCATAAGAGCTCTACAGGCAATCTGAAATCTCTAAGGGAACTCTGTGGGCTATCTGTAACTCCTACAGCATTTTACATAAGGGATACCATCATCCAAGGGGATTCCATCCCAGAACTGACCTTCATAGATACTGAGGAACAACTAAATATTCAAATTCATCTCCATTAGACAATGTTAGATATATTTTTATATATCTAACAATATTAGACAATGTTAGCTTTAACAGGAAGCTTTAAATTACCTGGAGTTAAAGAGTAGGTAACAAAACATAACAAGCACTCCACCTTGTGGATGGCTCCCTTCAAAGAAGAACTGATTCATTTTAACACATGACTTTCTGGCCATTGTACATAAGGTCATGTTTGGTAGAGAAGGAGGAGAATACACAGACTTGAACATTTAAAGTGACCAGAGCGCTTGATTCGATCCTGTTCCTCAGTGAATCACCATGAAAACATACCTAATGCTCAAGAAAATCGAAAACATAAATTTGAAGAGGCAACTGGGATTCTCAACTACTAATAAGTTCTATTGCCTACTGTTCTTTTCTTTTTTTGAAAGACCAATTAAATATTTTATATAATATATTCAGATTATCGTTTTCTTCCCCCAACAACTACCATATTCTCCATACTCTCTACTACCCTCATCCTATCCCCCCTCTCTTTAGAAAACAAACAAGCAAACAAACAATAACAACAAAAAAGAAAAGTGAAATAGATAAATGCAAGAGATACACACAAGAGATACATGCACATTAAATCCATATAAACACAAAACCAAAAAGCCATAATATACAAGTAAAAATCCTGAAAGACAAAGCAAGCAAATGAACAAACAACAAAACCCACAACGTAATAGAGACAAAGAGTCTATAAAAACACCATTGAGTTCATTTTGTGTGAGTCAACTGGAAAAACCTAATTTTTCCTTTGTACATGGTTTTGAATTAGAGATAGCTTCTAAGCTAGGGGTGAAAGCCAGTGTTCACTTGCCCCTCTTAGTGTAGGGACCTATCTGGCTTGAACCTG
Organism: Arvicanthis niloticus; assembly: GCF_011762505.2. Lineage (NCBI taxonomy): Eukaryota > Metazoa > Chordata > Mammalia > Rodentia > Muridae > Arvicanthis > Arvicanthis niloticus. The sequence continues at coordinate 27,258,083 of NC_133433.1, read as the reverse complement.
TGCTTCATGCTGTCATAGTATTTGTGAGTTCATATGTGAGTCAGTCCTGTTATGTGTAAAAGACATTTTTCTTGCTCTTATCCATTCCCTCTGACTCTTACAATTCTCTACTTCCTCTTCTGCATAGCTCCCTGACCTCTGAGACGAACAATTTGATGAAGATATACCATTTAGAGCTGAGTATTCCGAAGTCTTTCATTACCCTCACACAGTCTAGTTGTGGGTCTCTGTACTAGTCCCCATCTACTGCAAGAGGAAGCTTCTCTAATGATGGGCAAGTGAGACGCTGGTTTATGGGTATAATAGAATATCATTAGAGTCGTCATTTTATTACATGTTCCTTAAGCAGAAAAATATTTTTTTTTCTCTAGGACCATGACCAATCCAGGCTAAGGTTCTTGGTCACATTAGCAGTGCCAGACAGGGGTTCCATGTCACAAGACTGGGCATTAAGTCAAAGCAGAGAGTGGTTGATCACTCTCACAATGATTGTGTCACAGTTGACCCAGCATATTATGCAGACAATTCACCATTGTTGATCTCAGGGTTTGTAGCTGTGTTAGTGGTTGCATTTCTTCTCGAGTAGAGTCCAGAATACCTTCTAATACCATGAATTAGTCAGAGTGAAGGCTACAGTTAGATTCACCATGTTCAAAGGCAGGTGTAAATATGGATCTTCTCTCCATCTAATATATATTAGCAGTGGGATTATCATATATGACATTTATTATATTAGATTATATTCCCTCCATCCATAGTTTTTCCATAGATTTTATAATTGTTGGATGTTGCATGTTTCAAAGGCTTTTTTGTGTCTATTGAGATTACTGTGTATTTAAGTTTATTTATATAATGAATTACATTAATAACTCCTGATAGCTACATTAAAATCAACTTGGTCATGATGAATGATCTTTTAAATGTGATCTTGGATTTGATTTCCAAGCATTTGTTGTGAATTTTTATATCTATGTTATTCTGGAGATAAATCTATAATTTTCATTTTTATGGTTCTGGTGTCAGGGAAATACTGACTTCATAAAGACTTATGGAAACCTTTCTTCTTTTTCTACCTAATGGAATAATTTGAATAGTTTTGGTGTGCAATCTTTGAAGTTCTGGTAAAGTTCTGCATCTGGTCCTAGATTTTCTTTAGTAAGCAGACTTTTAGTGCTGCTTCAATTTCATTGCTCGTATAGATCTGTGTAAATTACTTATTTCAGCTTGTTTAATTTTGTTTATTTATGTGCAGCTAGAACTTCATCTACTCCTTCAACTTTTCAAATTTAGTGAACATCCTCATAATTTCCTGAATTTCATTGGTATCTGTTATAATGTCTGCCTCTTCATCAGTAATTTTATTAGATTTTATTTTTGTCTCTCCTTTGTTTGGTTAATCTGGATAAGAATTTATCAATTTTCCTTGTCTTTAAAGGAACCAAATCTTTTTCTCATTAATATTTTCAATTAATTGCATTTCTCTTTCATTAATTTATGCCCAAGGTTTCGGTCATTTATTTCAATATGTTATTTTAGGTTTAGATTTGTTCTTATTTTTTCAAAATCTTAAGGTCTTTTATTGGTTTGCTTATTTGAAATCTCTCAAAATTTTTCATATTGGTAGTAAGTGCTATAAACTTTCTTCTTATGACTATCTCCATTATGTGCCAGAAATTTTGATTTGTTGTGGCTTCATTTTCATCCAATTCTAGAGTGTTTTAATTTCCTTCTAGATTTCTTAGTGACATATAAATTATTTAGTAATGTGTTGTTTAGTCTCAATGAGTTTGCGTACTTTTGTAGTTTTGGTTGTTGTTGACATCTTAGTGTTTTCTAGAGTGACATAAAATAGGATGTGATTTCAATTTTCTTTTATTTTCTGAGACTTGCTTTGTATCCTAATATGTGGTGAAAGTTCAGTAGACTGCTGCAAAGTATGTGCATTCTTCCTTTTTTAAGGTGAAATGTTCTAAGTATCTGTTTGATCCATTTGATTTAATGATGTTACTTAGTACCAGCATTTCTGTTTATTTTTTTTGTTTGAATGTTGTGTCAGTTGTTGAGAGTTAGGTACTGACATCAGTATGTTGAGAACAATATGTGGCTTTACACAGAGTAGTACTTATTTTCCTTGAGAAAAAACATTCCCATAAATTCTCCATTCTTTACATTTATGGTATTTATTTACACTTAATTATTTAATTTATAATAGCCATTCTAATTAAGATGAGATTTTAGCTCATAGTTTTTACTTATTTATTCTTGAGATTTCTATTTCACTCATCATTTCAATTTGGTTTCTCTTCAGCAATTAAATTAAATTCTATTTTCATATCCTGAATTGTTTGTTTGTTTTGACCCAACTGTACCCTACTGAACCGGGCAACACTGTACCATACCAGACCACAGTCAGTAACAGAAGGCACTATATCAGACTGCACCACATTGCACTAGATGGAACCAGACAAGAGATGATGAGAGAGATGAGATGAGACCAGACAACACCAGAACATACCAGATCAGTTCAGACTATACCTTTACAACATGATCCATTTATCCATTGATGGGCACCAATGTTGATTTTGCATGTTACCTTTTGTGTCTAGTACTGAATTCACTTCAGGCATGAATTATAATAATTTGTAATACTGTTTATTTCCCTCAAATATGTACTCAGAAGTAAGATAGCTAAAATCATAGAAGTTTATTTTCAGTTTTATCAGCAAATTCCATATTCTTCTCTAGAATTGCTATATTAATTTACATTCCCATAAAGTCTCCATTCTTTACATTTATGGTATTTATTTCCATTTAATTATCTAATTTATTATCGCTATTCTAAGTAAAATGAGATTTAGCTCATTGTAGTTTCAATATGCATTTTATTGAGCATGTTTCATACATAAGTTTTTCATTTGTTTCTTTTAAGAATTTTGTTATTGTTCTGGAGAGATGGTTCACTGGGTAAAAGGACCTTGTAAGGAACCCTATACTTGAGTTTCTCATGGGTAGAACATGCACGAAAACTTGACACAGTGGTCCAAGAACCTATAACTACAGTGTTTCCATACAGAAAGATGAAAAGTAGGAACATGAGAATCTTCAAAAGTTCATGGCCAGCTAGCATGGTGAAGACATTTGGGGGAAAATGCTGCTCTATACAAGGTAGAAAGGCAAAGTAGTTGACATTCTGACCTCTATGTGTGTACTGTGGCTGTGAGCAAGCACATACATGAACATGCTTCAAGCACACATATAACACACACACACACACACACACCCCCCTTTAAAAACCCCTACCACATGTAGTTTAAAATTATTCACCCTTTATAAAATTGGATTATTTTTTAGTTAATTGTTGAGGCCCGAGCTGCCCCACGCTTGGGGCCAGAAATGTTGAGAACTGGACTACCCCACGTTTGGGGGCTAAAATGTCTCGGACCGTTCTGTCAATGTTAGGACCCGCACTGCCAAAAGCCTTGAGGGCTAAACTGTTACAGCCCTGCACTGCCCCCAAGCTGCTCCGGTCTGCGGATGAGGGTTCAGCAAGAGAGAGAGTGAGGACAGATGCGAGGAATGGAGACCAAAAAGAGTGTGATTCAATCCCGTGTATTCTTCAGTCTCTCTTCTTCTCTCCAAGTCCCAAGTCTTGAGTTCCTAGTCCCTAGTGCCTCCAAGTTCCAAGTTCTTTTTCCAAGTGCCTAACACCTAATAATGATCTTTTCTTCTGAGTTCCCTAGTCCAAGTGTCTTCTTCCTCAATGCCTAATTCCTACTCCAAGTTGTACTCCAAGTTGTACTGTCTAACCTAATTCCTAGTTCCAAGTTGTACTTGCGAGTGCCTAATAATCTCTTCTCCCTCCAACTTGTACTGAACTCTTTTGTCTGCCTCTTGCCTTTTATATGTCTCACTTCTAAGCCACGCCTCTAAGTCACATCTTTAAGTCATGCCCTTAGGCCTTGTCTCTAAATCTGATCTCTAAGTCACGCCCTTAAGTCTCAGCTCTAAATCACAGCTTTAAGTCTCACATACCCAAGGGAAGATCCTGGGTATCTAAAGCAAGATGTTATCAGAGTGTGCTCAGCTGTTGTAGGCTGATGTAATCAAATCTCTTGTCAGGGTATATGGCTCAAGATGGCTGCAAGGATGATAGCTGCCTTCTGTCGGCTCCCCACAGTTAATCAACAAACATTTTCTCCCATGCTGTAGATTGTTTTAGATATTTCCTTAGACATTTAGTTTTATATAATTCTATTTGTCTATTTTTTCTTTTGTTTTATCTGCATTGGGACAACTAAAAAGTCATTGCCTATTCCACTGTCTTAAATAATCACAATGTCTTCTCTCAGTGATTTCATAATTTCAGAACTTACATGTACATAGTTAATCCATTTTGAGTTGGTGTTTATACAAGCAGAGGTATCAACATCAACTTTAATACTTCTTCATGGAGATATCACATTTTCCCAGAGCCATGTGTTGAAGAGGTTGTCCTTCCTCAAGTATGTGCTATAGAACCTTTGCAGAAAACCAGTTGACTGTAGCTGCATAGCCTGTTGGCTATGGCTGCATGATCTGCCTTTGCCTCTCCTCTCTGCTCTCCTCCAGTGGTCTGTTTTTATGTTAGTATCATGATATGTGATGTACTATGCCTCTGCACAAGGACTTACATTCAGGCATGTGATGCCTCTGGCTTTGTTCTTTTATTTAAGATTGCATTAGCTACATGGGGTCAATCATGCATCCTCTGACTTTTAGGATCAGATCTCATTTTAATACTGTGAGGAATGTTTTGGTCTTGGTTTTTGTTTTGTTTATTGTTTTTATTTACTTTAAATGCAAATTCTATTTTTTTTGTTCTTTGCATATTTCCAGATTGTTTTTTTTTATCACAAAATAATTACATCATTCCCTCCCTTCCTTTTCCTCCCTCTAATCCTTCTTACATCTTTATATTTTTTAATAGCATTCCATTAAACCCATACATCTTTAGGTACTGTTGATCCTTGAAATCTCTTTTCCTTATTCACTGGCTTCCCTCTTAGATCAAAAGAGACTATGATATCGCAAGGTTCATCCTTAAATCACATAAAGATAAAGGTCAATGAGAGAAGTGAGGAGTGGAATGCAGTGGTTAGGGTACATTTTGGCTTCAACTAGTTTATGTAAGTTGGAACCAGAATAACAGATAAGGGAACTGTTTAGTTGTCAGTCAAGATCAGACCATGTAGGACTGATTGTTACTTGAGTCCTTATATAACCTTTCTGAGTGTGACTGCCCATAGAAATCTGGCTTCCTGAGCGTCTCAGTGAAAACAAGCAGCCTTTCTGAGTTGTACATTATCTATCAGGGAGATAGGCTTTATGGCAAAATTTAAATGAAGGAAGTGTTTGCCAATTTGTGCATCAGAGTGGTAGTCACAATGGATGGAAGAGATTTGGGTACACAGATGTTCAGGTGGAGCAAGACCCTAAGAGAAAGGAAACATTAAAAAAACAAAGAATAAAAACCAATGTCCTGGGAGCTAGAGAAACAGGTCATTGGCCAAGAGCACTTGATGTTCTTCTAGAGGGCATGGGTTAGATTCCCAGTGCCCACTTGGCAGCTCACAATTGTCTGTAACTCATCTTTTATGGGATTACAACAACCTCTTATGATCTTTTCAGGTACCAGACAGGCAAATGGTATACAAACAAATATGACAGCTAAAAATTCAAGCACATAAAATCATTTTTTAAAACCTTAACTATTTTTCTTCTGTACACAACAGTTTCCATGGTGGCTGGGGGCATTTCATCCAACAATAGATCAAGTGTTACCACTGTCAGAGCAAACACCCAGATGACAGCTTTTGACCTTACAAAGAAAAGGAGAGGAAGAAGAGATAAATTCTGGGTTCCTTAAACCAAACCCAGAACAGTAACCTGATGTGAGAACACAGCTGAGTAGCAAGTGAAGCACAGAACTCTGTAAGTTCTGCCTTAAAGATGTTTCTCAGTCAAGTGAGTGTGTAATTAAAAACCCTTAAAAACAGTGATGGCAAATTTGGACTCTTTGCATTTTATCTGGGATTCTTACATAGTTTTCTCTTCTAGCCTCCAGCTCTGATTAAGCCTGTTCTCACTCAATCCATCTGTGATCCTGCCTGATCCAACATTAACCTTAGTCAACCTTGATTTCTGTCCCTTCAAAACCCAAATAGCACTCCACTGGCCCAGCCAGCCAGCACTAGTTTGTACGTAATAAACATTCTCATGCCCTCAGATTTGCTCCAGATGGTGTGTCTGTTCAGCTGCTATTATGGCAAATAGTTAATTAATCTATTCTGTTCTTTAGAGAAGAATTCCAAGAATTATGTTTCAGAGTAAATTTTAATTAGCTGTGGAATGACTTACTTTCCTCTATTAATTAATCATGTCTGGAAATATGTAAGCTATTGGACATAAACACTTCTGATAAACACCCACTGCCCCCTTTGACAGTTAGTTGAATTTTCAATTAAAATGTCTAGAATTCCTCTGACTGTTTCAAATAGTGTGAAGTGGTGGTAAAATTCCACTCCTTGAAAGAAAACAGTACAGTAGGTGTTAGCTTCCCTTTCCCAGGATCAGTGTGATTAGCACAGGATCAAAGTAATGTACTATTAGCCAAAGAAGGGTATGTGTATGGTGTGAAATGGGTGGACATGTGTATGCATGTGTAGTTGCTTATATCTTTATGATATAAGCAACATGTAGTGAAGCTAAAAGCAGGGGCATATGGATGCCATCCAGTTCTGAATTGTTGCCTTAATGTGAAAATTACATAATGGACATGCAATACATGTTTTGATCTCAGCATTTGAAGAAGCTGAAGTGTGGGAATTGGGAGTTCAAAGACAGCCTTACCTACATAACTAGTTTAAGTATAGCCTAGGCTATAGAGCTACCTAGCTACCTAGCTTTAAAAGAAAAAAACTATTAAAAATGCAGAAATAGCCTTGATTTTTTAAGAATAATTTATTTCTTTCTGCCCTTGCATATTCCCAGCAATTTACATGAAGATGCTGAACAACACAGGACTTGAAGTGATATACAAATGAGTAAAAGAACTCATGCAGAGAGAGAGAGCAGTGTTTCACTGGGAACATTTGTCACTAAGACTGCTGTGAGAAGTGCCAAGGACTGGATGGCCAGAGCAAGGCAGTTAGTTTGGGTGCACTTCTGGGATCTATGAGACTAACACCAAGGTATGGACAGCTGTGGGTTCTTCTGGGGCCTTGGCTCTTGGCTGGCTAATGCTAACCTCTCTGCTCACTAAAGTGTGTGCATGCAGCAGGTTTGCTGCACTTCTTTCACTTTTTTAAAAAATTGATTAATTTATTTATATCCCAAACACTGTCCCTGGCCCCTTTCTTCCATCATAGAACCCCTTCCTCCATTCTCCCTCCTCCTCTTCTCTGAGAGTGTGTTTCCTCTTGGGTATTTTCCAACAATCAAGTCTTTGGCACATCAAGTCTTAACAGGCTTAGGCATATCCTATTCCACTGAGGCCAGACAAGGCAGCCCTATTGGGGAATGGATTTCTCAGTCAACCCACAGATTTAAGGACAGCTCCCATTCCAGTTTCTTGGGGAACCCATGTGAAGACTGAGCTGCACATCTGCTACATATGTGCCAGGGCTCAGTCTAGCTCTTTGGTTATTGGCTCAGTCTGAGAGCTCCCAGAGGTCCAAGTTAGTTGATTCTGTTGGTTATCCTGTGGAGTTTCTATCCCCTTCAGGGCCTTCAATCCTTCCCTCAACTCTTCCATAAGGGTCTCTGACCTCCATCCAACGTTTGGCTGTGAATATCTGCATCTGTGTCAGTCAACTGCTGGGTAGAGCCTCTCAGAGGACATTTATGCTAGGTTTCTGTTTCAAACATAGCAGAATATTATTAATAGTGTCGGGGGTTGCTACTTGCCCATGGGATGGGCCTCAAGATTAAGTGCTGTGCTTCTTTCTGTACCCAAATGCTTATTCTTTTAAGGCCACCATTCATATGAGATCGGAGTTCACTCCACAGACTTCATTTTAATTTAGTGCCTTCATTGAAGGCCTTATGTTCATTTAGAGTTTTGTTTAAGGTACTGGTAATTTCTGATTTTAGGATTAATGGTTTGCAAATTTCAATCCATAGCAAACACAAATTTCAATATTAACAGGATTTTTCATGTGTGCCTGGGGTGAAAAAACAGTATTTCAATATGGAAACTAATCTCAAACTACCTCTTCTTTCCTAAGGAGAGATTATAGAATTAGAATTTTAAAATCTTACTTAAACTTCATAAAGAATTTTATGTATTTTGCATAAATCATTGCTACTAAAACATCTGAACGTATTTTGAAAATAATCTGATATTTTCATTTTGAAGAAAATTATTTCAATTCAAAATGTAAAAATATTGATCACTCCAAATCTCTGTGTTAAGACACTAAATGGAAATAAATTATCCAATAACACCTTTTTTAAAATATGTGATTTTGGAGGGTCTCAGAAGATGGATCACTCAGGAAACTGTTTGCTGTACAAATGTGAGTTCAAGACCCAAACACACATGTAAAAATTGGCAGTATGCTTGGAATCTCAGTGCTGAGGAGACACAGTAATGTGGGTCCTGAATTTCTCTGTCTAGCTAGTAAAACCAAGCGGTTGAGCTCCAAGTTAAGTGAGAAACTCCATTCCAAAATTAAGGTATAGAATAATTGAAGAACATATTCAATGCTAATCTTGAACTTCTATGAACCACATGTTTATACATAACACACATGTGTATTTGCGTGTATACAGCATGTGTACACATATACATAAACACACACATATGCACCCATACAGCATATGCACACATACACAATATGCACACATGTACCATACACACACATGTTCACATAGGAACACACACACATACAAGCATGTGATCTCCAAAAGCATAGTACTGCAGAAAGCTGCCCCCTTGCTACTGCTATAAAGTAGATTTTATATCAACAAATATATGATAATTCAAATTAAATAAATAAAATAAAAGGGAAATGAAAATCAAGTTTGATTTTTAATTACACAAGAAAAGAAAACTGGTATGTGAATGTCCTTAGCTCTTTCAATATATGATATAGTAAATATATTCATTTAGATATGAACAATAAAAGCATTTTAGGTTAGATGTAACTAAGGTAGGAAATGTCAGAAAATAATCTTAATCATTTTCAACTTGAATGATCTTTCTTTACGACTGGGCTATTTTAAAGAGAAATATATGCATCAACTGAGGACCTAGATCCATAGCACTGATAGTTTGTAATAAAATGTATCTGTATTTCAACAGGATATTATGTCTACTTACACATGTCTTGTTGAGCAGTTTGCCCTGCCAAGCAAATTTTAAAAATGTTTGTTGAGTTCATACCAAGTTTATAGCAACTATTTCAAATCATGTGGTACATTTCAACTAAAGCTGGGAAATGTGGGGTTCTTTTTGTCGTATTCCTTTTAGAATGCACAGTGCTTACTGAGGAATCACTGGCTAAAGACAGCCTCCTGAGCCAACCTTTCCTTCCAACTGTCTTTCTCTATGTGGAACATCTGCTTTCATTTTTTGTTCATTTTTTAAAACACTAACAAATGTTTCATTAACATTAATAATATTTTTATGCTTCTTGAACATTAACTCTTGCAAATCTCTCTTAATAGTGTTTCTCAAACTGGGATTTTTTTAAAGGCCTCTGGCAATTTTTTTTTAAAGGAAAACAAGTCCTTTTCTTGAAAGATTAAAATCATTCCACATAGTCCATCTCCACTAACAGAAGTGCACTTGCCACAGTATTTAGAGTGTCATTATTTTCCTGGGACTCTGAGACCATGGTCACATGGCATCAACAGTGCTTACTTACACTGCCACTACATGATGTAAAGCCAAAAGTACTTTTACCAACCTCAGGAATACACTGTATGTTCTCCAACACAGAAAGTTCTGGGTGTTATTCAAGTGGCCTGTAAAATGTCCAAGAAGATTATGTGCCCTTCTAATCCCCTGTGTTCAAGTAGCTGCAGATAGTACTAAATACTGTGATATAAAAACTGGCGAAGAAAGAAGAACTTAATGTAGAAATCAATAACCCCTATCCCCATCATCTACCTTTTGTAGAAAACAGCTTGAACCCTGGCAAACTGAAATTCAGATCCTTACATTCATTGGCTTTTAAAGATCCGATGATAAAATCTGTATTTATTTTTTTCTACTCGCTACTCAGTCCTTTGAACCCTACAGATTTTGAGAGTCTGACTATAGAAATGAGCCATTTTTCTTCGTTTTTAAAGTAAATAGAAGTTTGATTTACATTATTTTGGTAAATATTAGACACAATAATTGCTAGTTTTGAAATTTCAAGACAGAAACAAATCATTATCTATTGTTCTGTTTTGCAATCAAAATCATTCTGTTGTACAAAGAGAGCAATTATTTTTATTTTATTGCATATCATAGAAAAGCAACAATATCCCAAGTCTGAACTGGAAAGGGAACAACAAAATAAAGCCAACCAGACAACAGAAAAGTGCACTTAGACATACACATAGCTATGCAAACCACAGTATTGTCAGGACCATCTATTGTTTTGAAGATATTAACAGAGGGCTTAACCAAGAAGGACCACGATGCATCAATTGTCTTTCCAAATAACTGAGGTTGACAGCACTCAGAAGACGCACATGGGAAGGTAAGATGGCTGTGCTTGGATTTATATAGCACATCCTGAATGGAGAACACTAAAGCCTCACTGAAGTCAGCTTAAACTACAGATATATAATCTTCAAAACAGTCATTGTGCCATTGCACACATCTCATAGATGCCATCATCCTTTATAAACCCAATAGGCCAACATGTTACTAGTAAATGGTTAATGACTGTTTAATCGAATTGAAAAGCAAATCACTAGTATACTAACTGAAAACAGACAAAGCTATGGTGTAGGTACAAATATATGCCTAGACATATACACAGTTGTATAGCATTCTAGGTTGTAGGAAAATACACAGGAGGTCAATCTATCATAAATAAATAGATTTTAGAAATTTGTTTTATTTATGTATATATATATATACATATACACATATGTGTGTGTATGTGTGTGTGTATGTGCGTGTATGTATGCATGTATGGCAGAGGCTGCTCACAGAGTCCAGTATCAGGCTTTAGATCTTTTTAAACTTGAATTAGAGGCATTTTAGGTGTCTCCTATTGTTGGCCCTCAGATTTGAACTCTGCTCCACTGATAGAACAGTAAGCACTTGTCAGTTGCTGATCCATTTCTCCACCCCATCATGCCTACATATTTTTAAGTTATACATAAAGTTTACAAATTACTAAGTAAATATATTCTATCTTCATCCTCTGACATTGCTGTGAGTGCTTCCAACTCATTAAAATCAAAAGGCACAGAAGTATTATTTATATGGCTTATAAATGACTGCAGTTCAGAGAAAGATCAATCAATACTCATGTACAAGATTTAACATTAGGCTCTGGATCAGAATCACTTGCTAAGTAATAAATCACACATAATTCACAAATTATGTATTATTTGAAAATGTCATATTTCTTTACTTCAACAAAATCAGTAACACATTATTGTAATCAACACCCTCATATTTTTGTCCTAAAATAATTTGCTTTCAGGGTCACTAAAATGTTTGTGGAGCAGAATAGTCAGTCTTATTTTCCTGTAGCTAAAAGGCATGGCAGATCTGTCTTTTCCATAGGTGAACTCTAAGTATAATTAGAAAGGCATAGTTTTGTATTTGATATATACATATATATGTATATATCATATATATGTGAATATATAGATATGTGTATATCATATATATTCACATATATTCACATATATATTCATATATATGATATATACATATCTATATATTCACATATATATGATATATACATATATTCACATATATACATATGTGAATTCACATATATACATACGTATATACATATATATTCATATATATGATATATACATATATATGTGTGAATGAATGAATATTTATATATTTGTAGATGCTATCTGTGTACACCTCTTGCCTGTTGCTCTTGGTTCAGAAGCAAGTCCAGTCCATTAAACAGCTGGTGATATTGAGACATTACTAAGAAAGAGAAAAGGGACAAAGCCAGTCATTGCTTCTGTTGATTGTTACTGTGAGAAATCCAAACAATTCTTCTTTAGGGCTGAACCTCCGGCCTATCTATCCCACTATGATTCCTCAGAGAAGATGGGGCTGGTAACAGAAATTGAAAACATGTAACAGACAAGTGCAAAACTGTACTCCTTTCCGTCCATCCTATACTGATGACTGGAGAAGTTTCTATCGCCTACTTCTCTGGTAAGAGGTATAGAGGTTTTAGACACGAGAAGAGAAATAACGCATAGGAATCATAGTTATAAATATGCTAACTTGTATAAATGTGACACCTCATTGACATTTGTAAACATTATCTTAAATTTTGGTGATTGGTTGGAATGATTTTAAAGTTCGATGTTTATTTTCTCCTAATTTCCATGGATCAGAAATTCAGAATTAACACAGTAGAGTGGTGATTTCCAGCTCAGAGAGGCATGAGATTGCTGAGAAAAATCACCCAGGGCTATACCATACAAAGGCTTGATTGGATTGCAGAATCCATTTCCAAGCTGACTTCACCTATTCGGCTATTGATATAGCACATCTCCCCTACCGCTTCTGGAAATAGGTCTTAGCCTCTTTGCTATGTGGCTGCATGAGTATCTTCATAGCATGCCACCTGACTTCCCCCAAAGCATGTGGGTGTAGAGGTATAAGATTAACACTGATTTTGGGAACTGATCAGGTAGTGTAGTGGTGTAAGATGAGGCACACAGCATCACTTGTACCTTATTCCATCCTTAAAAGCACATAAAGTCAACATCAATAGGGGCATTAGTCTTCACTGTCCTTCTTAGTAGTATGAGGCTTTGAACTCAGCACCTCATTTATGCAAGGCAATCACATCTCCAGTTCAACAGTGACTTATGCCTGGACACTGAGAAACATTCTCATGCTTATCTTCTGGTAGAAATAGGGAAAGGCCCCCAGGAATCCCCAGGGCATTACTGACTCTGTGCCTTCAAAGAGTGATGCAGAGGGCCCTGCTCATCTAGGTTGAGAATAGCCATGGCATATGTTTTTATGGAAGGAACTCCCACAGATATTGTCAGATTATCCCCAGGCTCTGCCCCTTACGGCAGCAACTGTAAAATGTCTGTGCTAGGAGAACTGACAGTCTGGGAGAAAGCAGTAATCCTCACAAAGAGTGTCTGAGAAGGACTGAAGCTGAGGACGGTAGAATCAGCCTACAAATGGAAATATGGAGTTCCTAAAAATGAGAAGTAAGTTAAGTGCACTGGAAATCATGTCTCAGTTGGAATTCCTGTTCCTGTAGTTGGATGCCATGCCCAATGAATTTATTGCATAAAGGGTTCATTTCAGCTTGCAATTTAAGAGAAGTCAGGACAGCAGAAGCTTGAAACAGCTGTTTGTGTCATGTCCACAACTTAGAACAGAGAGCAATTAATACATCCTGCTGTTTAGTTCCTTTCTCCATTTTATACAGACTAAAGGCCCTCCCTGCCCAGTCCTGCCCAGAACTAAGATGGGTCCTTCTACATCAGTTAATTTAATCAAGATATTCCCCACTTCTTGTCTAAAAGCTCATCCCCTCCCCCCTCATGTCATTCTGGATTTGGCTAAGTGGACAGGTCACACTACTTAGCACTGCCTGCTTCATCTCTCAGACTGCTGCCTGACATCAAAATGTGTCCATTTCTCATTTCTCTCTATTGTGAGTACCAAAAACAGAAATCCACCATAGGCTTTGTTCCACCAGGTCTCCTAGGCTTAACCAGGAGATGGAGGAATACAAACACTGTGTCCTTCAGGGAGATCCTACAAAGAGGTAGGAGAGACTTTGCAGGGAGCTGGTAAAGATGGACTTCACTAATAACATAGATTTAATTTTTAAAAATATAAAAAAAAATCACTACTTTTAACAACAAAATAAATTGAAATATAGAGGAGCAGAATAGAAATGCAGATGTTGGGGCCCAGTCTGCATGTTTACTGATCAGGTGCTGGTGAGGGGTTAGTTTTAAAGAGACCATCTGTGTGGCATTGCTAAGTTTGAGGCTATACTCAAACTTGGCATAACAAAATGCTCGAGACTTCAGACTTGCATGCCCATTCTGACATGCATGCAGACATCAGCCACCTCAATACATAAGAAGCCATTAGATTCCAACCAACAAACAAAACATCCAGCTGTGCCCTGCTCCCCAGAGAGCTCTGTGCTGGCAAACAGTGCAGTGCGGTCCCTTGATAGTAGTAGCTTCTGGTGTGGAGTCACTGGTAGCTAGCTATTTGCAGGAGGACAATAACCTGCTGTGCCCTCCTCCCCTTCATATCTGTTCTCCCCAAAGGCTTTCCACTTCCTATCCAAGTTAGAAAAATGGGAGAGCACTCTGCCTTACTGTTAGAACCCAACAAATCTCACTGCCCAGGGCCTATCTCCACCTTTTCTTTCCTCCCATATATACAAGAAGATTAAGGGGAATTGCTATCCATTTTCAGGGCATTCTGTCCTCTCCACGGGAATGCCAAGCATTCAGGCACACACAAAGGCTACGATTCAGCTTTCAAAGGCTAAGGGAAAGAGCTCTGTTGTATGCGAAGAATACAATGCCTGGTGACTTAATTTTAAGCTTTGCTGTTTTGCAGTTAATTAAAAAATAATAGCCAACTGTGTTGCCAAGAAAAGTAAGGGATGTAAAATTCATTTAATTCACTTAAGAACTTTATGTTCAAATTTTCCAAAATAGTGCCTCTACAATGGATCCTGAAGGTGCTTTCTGGAATGAAACCAGATATTTTAATTCACTTGTGAAAGTAATTTCAGCCTCAGCCTTATTGTGTGCCAAATAATAATGAATTTTATAGTTGGAGAATATTTACACTGTGTCTAGAGCAAAATGTCTTAAAGTAGACATCCACTGGTTCCTCCAACTCTCTTCTCTCTACTGTATTTTTAATTTCATTTTTTTTTTGTTTGAAGAAAATTGCAAGTTGACATGCAGCTATGAAATATTCTTGTTCCTTTTACTCAGCTGGCCCAATGGACAACTCCTGGAAAGGCTGAACGTGACATCCCAGCAGGAGAGCTCCTCAAGTTACCCTTCCCAGCCAATTTCAATCCCCATTTTTCACCCACAGTCTGAATAGTAGCAACAATTATTCTGTTCTCTATAAAAGAGCTGGAGAGATAGTTCATTCAGCCTGTACAGTGCTTGCTGCCCAAGCCTGAGGACCTGAGCTTGGATGCCCAGAAGCCTTATCAAGGGCTGGCTATTTGCCACATGCCTATAATGCCAGCTCTGTGGAAGCAGATACAGGGAGATCCCTGAGGCTCACTGGCCAGCCACTCAGGCAGAACTAGTGAGCTCCAGGTTCAATGAGATCCTCTGACCCCAACAATAATGTGAACAGCCATTAAGGAAAATATCCCATAACAATCTTTGGCTGTCCCATGTAGTACACATACATTCACTCACATGTAAATGTAAATGCACTGAGTATATATATATGATCATACTGCATGCATAAAGTATAAATAAAGTTGCCCAGATTATTATTTGAAGGCTTGATGTATTTTTTTTCATCATGCATATTTATCTGGAGAGACAACTAATTTGCTGCATGTATCAACAGTATGATCTTTCTCTTACTAAGTGGGTTTGGTTTGCTTCTCTAATAGGTTATGGTGATAAATATCTTTACACATAATACTTTGGCGTTTTCATATTCATATACCTAGAAAAGCTCTTCATTTTTTCTAACTCTGGCTATATTATTTATTTATTTTTGTCAATATGCAGTCTAGATATTAGTCCTTGGCCAGATATTTAATTTGTAAATATTTTATTTTAAAATATTTGTTTGCATTTATTAATTGAATGCATGCTGGTAGAGGTCAGAGAACAGCCTGAGGAAATTGGTTCTCTCCATCATGTTGATCCTGAGAACAGAACTCAGATCATCAGTAAAGATGGCATTATGCATTTTCTGGTAATATAATCTCCTCCATTATGTGCCCTTTGAAGAATAAAATCTGTAATTTTGATACAAATGTTTTCATTAATCTTCTCTCGTGGCTCATATTTTTGGTTTCAAATTTAAGAATGTTTGCCTGTTCTAAAAAAAAATTTCTCCTTTGTTCAGTATAAGTTTAGCAACTTCATGCTATATATTCAAAGCTAAGATGCATTTCTAATTGTGGGGATATATATTAAATGTTAAAACTCTATATCAATTTGGTGAAAGAACTGATAGCCTCACTGTGCCTTGTTTTCTAATGCAATAACTTAGTAAACCTTGTGCCTTATTTAAGACATGCTTCTCACTTGTATCATGGAGATCTAAAAGTTCAAATACATACCTAGGTGCTTCATCCATGTGAATGGTATAAGAGGTAAGAATGTTAGCTCCAGTGTCCAGTATCTATTGCTGTCAAGTGAGAACACTACTGCATGTGGTTGTTTGACCTTAGCCAGTTGAACTGACTTCATACCTCAAGAAAGAGTGTTGTACTATTGATTTTATATTCAATGGGATTTTTTCACTTAGAAAATAATGTCATCTACAAATAGGGACCAAATAGATATTTTTATAGATATTCATATAAAGTTATAGAAGTGTCTCTTACTCTGATATTACCATCATATTATGAATAGGTTATATTTTATGTTTTACTTTAATATTCTGAGTTTTTCTTTTATATTTTGAATAAATGTTGGCTTTTACAGATTATTTATATGTATCATTTAATATAATTTTATGATTTTCTATCCTTAGACTTTTAAACTGATATGTAAATATAAAATAATTTCACATCTCTAGAATAAACTCTGTTGCTTATAATGTGTAGTTTTTTCTGAACTACTTAATTCTACTTGCCAATATTTTGCTAAAGAATTTGCTTCTGTATTTAAAAGGCATCTTGATCTATAATTTTATTTATATGTATTTAGCTCTATAGTTTTAGAATAAGGTAACTTCAGCATTATAAAATAAACTAGAAAAAGTTCTCAACACTTGTATTTTCTAAGCCATTGTATAGACTGGAATTAATTCTTTAAACCAAAGAGAGATGCAATGTTGGCCTGGAGACAAACATCTTAAAATGTAAATAGAGCCACCGAAGACCTCAGATAGTCAAAGCAATCTTGAGGGGAAAAAAAAAAGATGAAATATTGGAGTGATTACCATCCAAGATCTAAAGTTATATTAAAAGACTATAGTAATTCTTGGATGGCCTTTAATTTTTTAAACACTAGTAGAATTTTCAAATTATATTTCATGTGGAAGAATTATGGGAGTTTCTGGTGGAAGTAGTACATTTTATCTTAAGTGTCAGACTTCTTTGCATATACTGTTCATGCCTTTTCTTTCCATCATGATGCCTGTTCTCCTTCCTTATTATTTTTTTATTGAGAATTTCATGCATAAGGAGAATGTGGTTTGATCAAATCTACCTCGAGTTCTTCCTTTCTAATCGCTTTTCTAGCCCTCCCCACCATGATTCTCTCCTAACTTCATGTCTTCCTCTACTGACTCCACCTAATACCTCATGTGTATTTATGGGTATAGGATATCTACAGGAACATTGGTAACCTCTCAGGGTCTACACCCTTGAGGAAAACTGACCTTCCTTCCAGCCAATAGCCATCAATCGCCGATATCTCTTTATTGAGGGGTAGAGCTTCAATATCCCATCCTTCATTCATGCTGGGATTTTGGTTGGCTTGATTATGCATAGATCTTGTACATGTAGTCACAGACTATATGAGTTCATGAGTGGAGAAACTCTGTCATATCCAGGAAATTATTAGTTTTTTTTTTTTTCAGATGTCCACCCACTCTGCCTGTGACAAACATTTTGCCACATTTTCCATGATTATCTTTGAGCCTTGAGGGTGTGGTATGGTTCAGATGTCCCATTTTGAGCTGAGTACTGGCCAGTGTCTTATTATCTGTACATTAACTACTATGTGATCTCTGTATTATTCACCATCTATTGTGGTATAATCTGTAGGTATAATGATAAGAACTTAGAGTCCATTTACGGTTTCTTCTCTTTTCTCCTTTTCAAGTCTTGTCAAAGTCAGTGTTTAAAAAAACCAACCATCTTACTGGCTTTCTCTTATTTTCAGTTCCTTATGCCATTGACTTTGGCTCCAGTCTTTACTATTTTTGCTTCATGCTTTCCTGCATTCCTTCTACACTATCAAATATTCTTGAGGTACTTTTGCAAAACATTGATCAGAGATTTTTTCTTTGCCAACAGAAACTGTATTGTTTCCATTGTGTCCTACAAATTTTGAAACATATTTTACTGTCACAATAAGCTTCACAATAAAATTTTAGACGTTTAATTTAATGTCACATAGGTGCTAGGAATTGAATCTGTGTCCTTAGGAAAAGCAACAAGTGCTCTTATCCACTGATCCATCTCTCCAGCCCCTTATTTTCTTTCTGTATATTGGTTTTACCCCATGTCAAATCAATGGAATCACTTAAGACAGCACATGAATCTAACACTTTTATATGTGTCTCATTCTGTGTATAAGATAGGTGTTTCTACTAAGACATATTCATACCAGTAAAGAATCAATAGACAGTTATGATCTTGATCTTTCCCTTTATTCAGAGTATATATTGCTTTCAGAGACACTTGGAAGTAAAGAATAAGATTGAAAATCTAGTATATCCTAATAGCAGGAACAAAAGAATAACCACAATACATTAATTCTTGCATTGAACTTTAGATACCCAAGTTTGGCTAGAAATATAAGTTGAGGCAAGGAAAAGTGTTATATGAAGATAAAGCTGTAAACAAATTAATGGATCTAAGATTTATGGATTAATGTGGCCCACTACAAGGTGCATTCCCTTGATACTTACTGTACCTCAGCTTCTTTTTAAAGTGAAGACTGTGTCTTTCAAATATACTGCCAAAACCAAATGATAATAAAACTTTTGAATGGAGCATAAATACTAATTATCTGTCTAGTCATGACTAGCTTGAAATAGACAGATTTATTGATCCTATTCATTCACATTATATTCATCCCAGTGAAAGGTATATTCCATTTTGTTATTTTATACAAATCTATTAAGAATTTGATTAAATGATATTAAATAAAAATTGCAATTCATAGTCTATCAGTTTGCCTGCTGCAACAGAATAATTCAAAACAACGATTGTATAAATAAAAATGTATACCTTTTTATGCAAATCTTGGAGAAGTTGATCAGAGCTGGTAGGGAGAGGACCCTTAAAGAGCAACCCAGTGTTCATATATCTTGTCCAATGTTCTTTTTTTCTTTTTATGTATGTTTTTCTCATTGCTTTATTGAAATGCAATTGATAGCTGCTTGTCCACTGTTCTTATTACTCATCTTCATCTCCTATTGAAGGTGAATACTTTATCAACAAGTCAGGTTTCCAGCTGGCATGAAGGAAAAGACAAAGATGAGAGTGTATCTATCATCTTGAGGATACAGCATTGCACACATTTTATTTTGCTCTTTAGAAGCTATTCACATAGCCACAAAGTTGGTGCAGCTAGAGAGTGTGCAGAAGAGTCTTTCAGCATCCATTGGAGCAAATAAATTGCATCATTGCATTACTAGCAGGAAAGTATAGATTAAGTATTGGGCAGAAAGTGATAGCTTAGGCATAATTACTTGTTAAGACTATAAAGAACTCATTTCAGTTATAAATGGCTTAGTATCTTTTTCAGTCCCTGGATTTTATTTTCCTTGTGAAGGAAACAAATGCAGACAAAACCTAGAAGCCCAGTGCTGGAATCTGGTTCCTTTAGAAATTTGGAATATCAATGAATATTACTTGAGTAAAACTACTAAACTCTATCTCCTGCTAAGATTAAAAGTGCATCTTATACACCTAAATAAAAAGAGATTCCATAACACTGCATACTATCAGTGGAGACATCAAGACTGTGGACATGAAGAAAGAAAACTGAAACAGAATCAGCAATTATCACACTCACTACACCTTTTGCTTTGGATCAAATACCTCTTTATAGAGTCAGGTGACAGATACTAAAAGAACACTGCTTGGCCTGAAAAGACGGCCAGAGGTTAAGACCACATACTGTTCTTGCAGAGAACCTGAGTTAGATTACCAGCACACATGTCAGGTGACTCAGAATTTCCTAGAACTCCGGCTCCAAAGGAACCTGACATCTCTAGACTCCATGGACACCTGCATCTCATATGCATGTGCACACATGCACACGCATATGCACATCTAATTAAAAGTTTAAAATGTTTTAAACGAAAGAAAGACTGCAATTATACATAAAAGGAAGAATAGATAAGAATTAAGAATTCTGGATTGTCGATTCTTAGATATTCAATTGTATGACCCTGAGCAGGTCTTCATTATCTAGGCTATCAATTACTTCATCTGTAAAGTAAGCAACAGAAAATGTCCTTTGAAGCATCTTGGATGTTTAAGGATATTATAGATCAGTGCTTCAAGGAGCTCTTCCTTTTCTGAATTGGAGTTTGGGATTGTCACAGACTAGGAGCAGGACTGCTGCAACATCCTGAACAAAGCAACAAAAGAGTCATTGGGTGCTTGGGAACCATCTGTGAATGCAAAGTGAGAACATCTGATCTAATGAATGAGCAATATAGGACTACAATTTTAAGGCAAATACAATATTACACTAACATTTGCATTCAACATTCAGGAAGAATAAAATGTTTGCTTAAGACAAGATGGATTACCATAATGCTATAGCCACAAAATGTATTAGTTAAAACTCACTATATGCCTAATACATAACAGAGTTTGAAACAGGAGAACTCTTGCCCTCAAAAAATGCTATACCAATGTACCATTGCCATAGAGAATTCTGCATTTCAAATTTTGAGATTTAGCATAAAGAGTTATGGAATATCATTGTGAATTGCAAAATTATGTCCTTATAGGAAAAAGATCGGGTTTGCCATTTTACTAGAAAACTGAAGAAAATAAGGGCAGGGGAATTTTTCAAACTATAAAATTTTGTGGACAGTACTTTCTCTTACAAATATGCAAAATCAGTCCTCCTAGACATATAGATAATGAAGTAACCTAAGACGTTTCTCAAGAGGGCTATGTCTGGATGATTTTTTTCCCCAGACATCTTCTGCCAGACCTCTGGGGAGAACACACACAAGCTTTCTTTTCTTTATATTCATATTTACAGCATAATTTTCTGGCTTTTATCTAGAAACATTTTAAACTAAATACATTTTAATAGAAGAGAAAATACAAAAATAACTTTTTTCAGGAAAGGGAAATATTTAAGCCTTTCCCCACATTACAACTTTCTTTGTCCTTAGAGTAAGGGTTTGATACTTGTAAATGTGCATTCATGACTCCTTCCTGTGTGCACTACAGTGATGGCAGTAGGGGTGGGAGAAGAGCATTGAGGGAGAGAAAGACACCAAAAGCCACATCTAAGAATAAACAGCTATATGCAAATCCAACATTTAAGTCTATCTTATGACTTATTCAAAATTATTCTTTACCATAATATCACTGATGATGCTATAGGGATAGAAACTTGGGCACTTGATGTAAGTGCTGAAGCCCACCATAATATCTTGCCAGTGAAGAAGGTGCTGACAGAAGCTTGTTATTCAGAGAGTTTCAATAAATATTTATACTATAAAAATTCTATAACACTTTTTAATTTTAGCTCTTACATGCCAAAAGTGATGTTTAGAACAGAATCTCTCACATCTACTTAACCAATATTACAAAGCTAGAATCAAAGTATCCTAGAACTTCTTTTTTAATTTTCATAAAATGAACTTCAAAGTCACAGAAAGTCAGTAGGTTAATACAGGAATCTCCTAAATATTTTTCTGCCAAATTCAGCAAAATTAACGCATTAACCTGTTTATTACTCTCCTTCTCTTTCATTTTGCTCCTACTCTCAGAGTCCCTCTTCATACTTATGTATACACCTACATATATACATATAATAACATGGTATAAACATATGTAGCATCATAATAATTCACGTGAAAATTTAATTTTGACATACAATAGATTTGAGATGTCATTGTCCTTAACCCTTAAATACTTGATGGATATTATCAGTGTTGTTCTCTAATGTGACAGTCATTCAAGAAATTAAGACTGATCCACATCCAGCGTGATATGCACTACACATTCTAGGTTCTTCAATTGCCCAACTCTTACAGCATCTTCTCTTGCTTAGGATGGTGTCCGGCCTGTATCCACTTACTACATTTAGTCCTTACATTTCTTCAATCTAGAATAGGTTTATCTCCCTGTTTTTGATTCCTGACATTTTGGAAAGCACCAGCCAGTGATTTTACAGAATGATTCTCAAAACAGATTTGTCTGGCTCTGCTAATTTTAATAAGTAGGTGCTAATAAGTACCCACTGGGAAAAAATAGAGGATAAAGATATTCCTGGCAGCACAGAACAGCACAAGACAAAGGAGGAAAAATAGCCTTGTCACAAATGAGATGATGAGAGCTGAGTGGGCCATGATCATCATTTAAGGAGGTAAAAGGCATATGTAGGTACATGCCTTGACCAGAGAGCCCTTCTAGAGGTCAAAGATGTTAGAATGTGAACTTAATCCTAAAAGTGTCAATAATTAAGAGAGAATCACTAAGGAATGTCAGTTAAGGATATTATTACTTTTGTTTCAGAGAAACAGATGTTTTAAAGATAGCTTTGTGCCTAAAAATGAATGAGACTATAACAAAAGGTACAGGAGTACACGTAAAACAAGTGTGGACTGAACTTTAATGACTTAGGATGGAAAGGTAAAATGTATAGGGAAAGATACAGGGGAAAGTGAGTCATGCGCTGTTGTGATAGCCCAGTGTGAGGAAAAAAAAGTCAGATTCATAATTCACCAAAGCTGAGAACACAGAGGAAACACTGCAGTAGCAGAAGAGGCTGGAAACTGTTTACTGTGTCTGTTACTTTCCCGTTGCTGTGATTAAAAAAAAACTATAACTAACAGAAACATATAAATAAAAGTACTTTGGCATACCGAGCTAGAGGAGTTCCTACAGGAGCGGAGCAACTTCCTGGAGAGGAGAGCTGAAGGAGATTATGGACACCAGCAGCACTGTGTAGTAGGAGTTTTGATGGCCCCAAGAATTTCAAGAACCACAGGTTTGTGGCCATTATCAGTTGATCCGGTGACTTTTCCAGCTGCACACTGTAGCTCTTAAAGTAAAAGGATAACAAGGCAGATCAATTGCTTTTGGCTTCAGGTCAGCCAGGCAAGTGACAGAGGTCAAAAAAAGAAGGGAGTTGAAACTATTAGTAAATGAGGAACTTACAATGATGGGTAGCAGACTCTGCTGCATAGAAGAAAAAGGAGATAGAGCCTGAAAGAATGAGTGCTGGGAAACTCTCACTAGTAAAACACAGTAGCAGGAGCCATGTTTGGGTGAAAATGAAGCTGTTTCTTATAGTAGAAGCGAGTCAGAGAATGGGATGTGTGCAGCATCCAAAGTTCTTGAGTGGGCTTTTCTGAGTGGTGGATAGTTTTAGGATTGCTAGTTAAAGTGGAGTGATATGAATTTCAAGAGTAAATAAACTCAGTGGAACCATATTTTGGATGGTTGCCTCCTCCACAGTTCCTGTTAAAATTTAATCCTCTCTGGAACGGTGTCAACAGGAGGTAGAAACTGTGAAGAAGTGGGGGGAGGGGGGGGCTTGATTCTACCTTCACTAAGATACTCTTAGGGAAGAAGGTTGTTATGACATACATAAGTCCTTGAGTTTTGTCTGTTTTTCATAAGTGGCTCAGTCTCAGGCATCCTGTTATAGCCATATAAAACAAATTGAGGCAATAGTGATGAAAATGTTTGGATAGTGAAGGTTTGGGGGACTGGAAAGGATATTTATGAACAAGTGACCAATGAGTTTAATGTACCATTGAAAGGAGACATGGTAGAGTGGCAGTGTATTGACATTTCTAGATAGGGGATAGGTGCTGCTCTATCTTTTTTGAGATATCACCAATGTGGGGCAATAAGATGTTTTCTCTTGAGAACCTGCAAGACAAAAGTCAAGGCAGAATAGTGACCTCAATCCAGTAAGGATAATGACCCCCAACTCCCACCGATACTGGAGGACTTCTAGGTGAAGAAGATTTTTCTGAAGAGCAATAGTTGTGTAGAAAGAGAAAATAAATGTAAAAAAAGATTGACACCTTGAGGTTAAGATCACTCTTTAAGAATACCTGTGATGAGGTGAGGTCTAAATTACTGTCTCTCACCTTCTCTCAATGCTTTATTAAGAGAGAGAAAAGGAGTGAGTTTATAATGTCAGAGATAATAAAAATGAGATTAAATACTTAAATAAGATTATTAAAATTTAAAATACTTTATTTGCATTTTTGTAAAGCTACGAAATAAGATCAGACAAAATAGAAAACAAAGAGGCAGCCAAATGATAATCAGCTAATAAAGATAGGCACCCAAGGAGAAGGTCTAAACCCGGCTCCTCACCTATAGCTTTCAAATTTAAATTTTAATTATCAATAAAACTCCACTCCCATAGTGCCTCATGTTAAATTTGTAAGTGGCTATACAGAGCCTGGCCACCGTATTATGCAGCATTGGGACCTGATACTCCTGTAGTGAGGATTTCTAGAAATGTTGTTCTAGAGAATTTAAGGATGGTACAAAACATCAGAGCAGTGTCAGAGAGAATTTTTTTATCTCTTTCAAATTAGCCTGAAAGGTCTATGCCTTTTAACAATGACCTGATCACTAATGGTCCTCAAGAATGATGTTGTCCCATAAAATTTTATCTCCAGTGACATCATACCCATTTTAGCTCATAAAAATGCATTCTGTGTCATGTACCACAAAGTCGGCTAATGGTGAATCTTTCAGAAAATATATCAACCCCTAAGCAATATACATCTATATGTTTGGTGGCTGAAAAGGATAATTAACTTTGTATTTTGGCTATGTCATTTGGCAACTCCAGTTTTTAGACTCTATTTACCCAGACTGGATGTGGTACCTCACAATGGTCATGAGCATATAAATTTTATATATTGTGCAAAAAATGATTATCATCAAGCATAAAACTATGCAAACATGGTACTAATGCTAGTAATACAGGGAAATAAACCTGTAGGGAACACAGCAATCTTCATTTCCAGTCAACCAAACCCAAGATGCCTCCAAATTACTGTCAGGAAAAGCAATATCTGATTCATTTATGAGGGTATGACCTTTTACAACCCTCTTCCCAGTACAAATACAATTCTTATTAACTCTTTAGGCCTCAAAATGTTCAAATATAAATTAATGGTAAATATTACAAAAATAAGAAACAATAATTGTATCAGAATTGTAAGTGGATATGTATTATAGATTACCTCTTCTGAGTTTGATCCAGAAACTAATTAGTGAGGCTAGAGGGGCTGAGTGACCAAGGGGGAAATGATGGTTCAAGCATTAGACAAACCAAGACCATGCATGTTCACAGGAAGGCATATCTACCTACTCCTAAACAGGAAGGAATAAGAGCTGTGTGCACATTTACTAGAAAGCTGTACATGTAGGAAGATAAAGTCCCTGTAATTTGGAAAGAATAGTAGTCGGCATTCATTAAGCAAGTGTTTCTTGAGAGATTATTATTATGCCTGGCTATTTAGTATCTCCAGCATTTGGGTATGAATTCAACCTTTAACCTAGAAACACAGAAGAAACTGTAATACAACTAGAAAAACTCATTCCTTCTCATATCAAAGGGTCTTTAAGACATGCTTTAAAAAGACTAGAACCAATCAAATGGACTGAATTGATTAGAGCTTCTACTTTCACTGCAACAAATATTTTTAAGAAGGAAATTAGAAATGCGTAGCTTGGGAATTCAATAATGGTCCTGCCAGTAAAATCCTGTCATATAAGCATGGAGGACCTGAGGTCAGATTCTTATCAGTCACATAAAAAGCCAGCAGCACATCATGTGTTCTACTGCTGGGGAGGCAAAGACAGAAGACTCTCTGGAGTTCACTGGTCTACAAGGCTAGCCAAATTTGTGAGCTTCATGTTCAGTGAGAGTGCCTGCATCAAAAACAAAAAACAAAAAACAGAAAAACAAACAAACAAAAAACCTTAGAGAGACAGAGGACAATATCTGAATCGACCTCTTGCCTCCCCATGTACAAAGAAATAGATAGTCCGGATCTACCTTGAGAATAGGCCACCAGTAAACAATATGCTTGCAAATTTTGGAGAATTCCCTTCAGATTGTGAAATCTGCAAAGCATCCCAAACAATCTTATACCAGGATCTTGCATAAATTGATTTTGAAAGGCTATGCAAAAAATTCAATAGAGGAAAGTGTGGCTTCAGATATGGAGAAATAAGAAAATTCTGAACTTCTGTATGAAATATCAAGATTTCCTAGAATCACCATAGTGCTGAGACAATTAGGCATTCATATGCTAAGAAAAATGCTAACCTTAGCCTAAGCTTCACATGTAATACACAAATTAAGTCATCGTGGATCATAAACAAATTTATAAATCTTTATCCTCTAAAATTGGGAGAAAAATAGAAACCCCTGAACTGAATGATAAGTTCTTACATTCAACAACAAAAGCGTTGCTTACAAAAACAAGTTGGTGACATGATGTAACCAAAGTTAAAACCTTTTGCTCTGGGGAAGACCTTCCTGTGGGAATGTTTATTCTTGTGTACCCAGGAAAAACTCAGGGAAAGAGAAGTGGAACAGAGAAGGGAAAATGTCAATCTTACAGTGAAATGCATCACATAAGCCATCCAGAATCTTCCCTATCTAGAAACTAGGGTATGGATGAGCCTATGACAGTTCTTATTTAAGGGCAGTTCCCAGACATTTCCTGTTATGGGTATGAGTCAGCTCAGAAGTTCTGGCCTCAAGTGATGTGCCCCTGGTAAAGAGATGTAAGTGGTTTGGGGGAGTGAACCACACAGAAGGCTACTGTGCCTGAAATTGGAAAGGGGGCCCAAGGGAATAATGGAGACTGTGAACATCATCTGCAGGATTGAGCCTAAGTGGATCTTATATGTAGGAGACTGGGAAATGGGACAGCAGCTTCTTCCTCATCAATTAGAAAAGGGCAGATATGAGGAGGCTCAATATCATAGGGAAGAGCAACTTAGGCAAGAGCAGTTATACTGGGCTTTCACCATTAAAGGATGGCAAGAGGGAATCATTTAGCAAAACAGAGGAAGTGAAAGTGGTCCAATCAACCACAGAGAGCATGACACTGGGGAACTAAAAGAAACACGGTGTAACCAGATTGATAAGGTTGCAGAAAATGTGGAAGCCAGGTGATAAACGGAATTGCAGGAACTCCTTGTTAGGGTCATGCAGTTTGGTAAAGACATGAGCAACATCCAAAAAAGGAACCCAAGCTTCTTCACCCTAGAGCAGATGTGTTTCATTAAGTCCCCCACATTACAGAGGCAGGGACATCAGAGACATGGGATCCCTTTGTAACAACCAACGTTAGGGAGGCTTAAACATCTTCATTTCCCTTGCATGCTGGATGGTAAAAGAAAAAAAACATATAAGGACTAAAATAACTTTAAAACATCATATAATTTAGCTTTTACTAAAGAAGAAAGCTAAAGAAGAGCTTCTGTGGTTCATAATGCTACGGTTTTCCTTATTTTTGCTGTCCAGAGTAGTTGAGCATCCACTAAACTAGATTGTGGTTTAGATGTGTTCTGAAACAGCCTGTTCTAGCACAATTTAATTTCATGGTCAAATGGGGATAATTATTCCATAAAGCTTTCAGCCGGCCGTGTGGACTTTTATGAGATTTTTTTTTTCTCTTATAGCTCAACATGAAACCACTTCTAAACCTGTAATTTTTAGGCACATATTCAAGAAAGAATTTTCCCATGTTTGCTATGGCTTGTTTTTCATTCTGCTTGTTTATTTTCTTTCTTTTCAACTAGAAAAATTAGACATTTTCATTGGAAAACGGGAGACCAGCCCAAGGGTTTCTGTTGCTTTACATTACTACATTATTTTCTCATGAGAATTAGAGGTAACACCACAATTCATACTTTTATAACCCTTGACTAAAATAAATGAATACATTAAAATGAACAGCCTTCTTTCAAGAATCAAAAAGTGAGATTTTAAATAATAACTTTGTTGTCTACTTCATTTCTTTCTTTGAAAAATTACAACAGCCTTATAATTGCATTGCATATTTAATAACTTGTTCGCAAACTACTGCACTTCCACCACTGTAGTCCATATTTAGGGAGGACTATAATTTAGCACATAAGAATTTGATCAATTAGTCTCTAAGTCATCAAAATTGCAAGCACTTTAAGGTATGGCCATTGGAATTTAATTTTTAACATTAATATTTTTGTTTTAGGCTATTAGAACAATAATTCATTCTTAATGTCATTAACTGTTAAGGATCTTATTTAGAGATGTTCTTTTTTCATGGATTTCTGAATATTTTTATTTAATGATTACTTTTTATTTAATGCCTTGGTCTACTTTCTGTTGCTATAACAAAGTGCCTAAGGCTGTAGGATTGACAAAAGAGATATGTTTGAACTCATTGTTCTAAAAGTCAAGAGCTTCCTGGTGGGCACTTCATGATGAGAAGCAGAAGGCAGTGGATCTGTATAGAAAAGCCAGTGTCCTTTAGAACATCTACATTCAGGTGTGTTTACCCAAATCCTCTGGGAGGATGAACTCCCTCTCTGCAAGAAAAACACAAATCCCTTCATAGAGTGGCTATCTGGAGACCCTGTACATCCCTCAGAAACTCCAACCCTCTCAACACTATTACACTGGCCTTGAGTGACTGTTCCTGGAGAGACATAAAACATTTCTTCATTCCAGATACGACAACAGACCAAGACACATGTCTACCTAAGCACCACTTAGAACCAATAAACTTACCAGGGTTACTTACAAGAAGCATGGGTGACTCACAGCAGCTTCATCATGGAAAAATCCCATCCACAGTACACCTTTAACCTCCTCTGTCTCTAGCACAATCCAAGACCATGTGCAGTGAGAACCAGAAAGGAATCTTCACTGGAACTCAGGTGTGGCTGCAATGACATTCTGCCCTCTCCAAGGGAATACTAATAGCCTCATTGTTACAATTGGTCAAACTGTAACTGTGTATTTTATCACTGTGACTTTCCCCACAGACATGATGCTTCATATTAAGAGTGAACAATGTCTTCCAGAGAAGATATGAACACTGAATAATTTAGAAAAAAAGCCTCAAAATGAATTTGGTCAGGGACAAACTATATTCAAATAACAGAACATGTTGTTCTTTTCCCTCCTTTTGACTTACTTTCAATCTTTTTGATAGAGTGTTAGCCACTAGAATCCTAAGCAACCTAGGCCCCTCCTGACCATCTTCCACCTCTAAATGGGATGGATACAAGAAGAAACTAGACTCAGATTATTGGATTTCCAAGTGGAATCTACATTTCCCCCTATGTTTAATTAAAAATTTAAGGTTGAAATTCAACAAAATTAAACAATGTTTCAACATTAAAATATAAATATATTAAAAGGGATCCTCCCTTTCTCTCTCCTTCCTCTTTCATGTTACCTCCCTCTAAATCCTCTGCCCCCTCTCACTTCTCAAAAATAATGGTCTATTTTTCATTGATTATTATTTTTATATGTGCATAAATGTTAATACAACCTGCCAAGTCCATTGAGTGTGACTTGCATGTGTGTGCGTGTGTGTGTGTGTGTGTGTGTGTGTGTGTGCGTGTGTGTGTGTGTGTGTGTGTGTGTGATTTTTTAAACAAATAATCAGAGTAAGAAGACTAGAAAATCAGCCATGAAATTATGTATCCATGTGGAATCTTTTTTGGATACTTCTCCATTTAGATTCTTTAAATAAATTGGAGCATTTGATTAGTTTTTTTCTTAAAGAATCTCACATAACACAGTTGTTTGGTTACATTATTCTGCCTCCTTTCTCTGGGTTTATAGCATTTTAATTGCTGTTTTAATCCTGTGTTTTATATAAAGCATCCATAATTCCCTTGGAGGATAAAACCCATAGAAGTAAAGAGTGTTGTTATTATTATGCATTTCCCAGTCTGTTAGTGTTTTGATAGATTTCCTAATTCACTCTTCAAAATAAAATTGCTATATACATTGTGTTCTTTTTACAATGTTATTATCATGAGTAGGAGGAATATTTGAGGGTAGGCTAAACAGTAATTGGCAAGGAGCTCTATAACATTGATTTACTAGCTTCGTGCCCAGCCCATTCTAGGATACTATTAGAGTAATGGATGAATGGAAAGAAAGGCTAATTTGCTAAAATTCACTTGAGGAATAGATCAAAGTGGTGTCTAGGCTTATGAGGGGCTGCCTTGGAAGATTCCTGACATGTTCTTTGTCTCTTGTCAAAACAAGTACACAAGCTAACAGAGTGACAACATAACGCTCAGGCAGAAGAGCCCGAGATCCCGTGAGAAGCCGGGCACTGTCAAAACCACTAGATGGAGGTATCTACTAATTTAGTTTGGTCAAGTTGCCCACAAACACGCTGGCCTTAAAGAAAGAAGGAGCAAGCTTAGTTCAGTGGTTAAGAACACTTGTTGCTGCAAAGGACCCAAGTTTGATTCCCAGCACCCACATTGAGACTCGCCACATTTTTTGGGCACCAGACACACATGTGGTGCACAGATGTACATTCAGGCAGAACATGCACCTATGTAAAATAATAAAAATAATATTCCATATTGCTCAATGCCATTCTTCTACAGAATATCAATAGTAACTTCAAGGTCAACCCAGCCAGCCAGCAGCTGCTTGCCATGATGAGTCTGGGAAGAATCATCTTTACATCTTGCCCTGAGATTACCAACACTGTGGTAGAGTGTAGCATTCTTTGCAGCCAGTGCATGCCAGATAATGGATTATAGCAGAGATAATGCCTAGGCCTAGTTCTACTGTAATATCATTACGAGTTATTTTGGCCTGGCCTTTAAACACTAAACTCCTGCAGTTCTCTACCTTTCCAAAGAATAGATTAATCTCTGTCAATCTCAACTGCCAACAATGACAATAAATTATGACCTATAACCAGCTTACACATGTAGGAATCTTAAAATAGATATATCCAACAGTAGTAGCCACATCTCCAGATTTAACCAACACCCAATGGAAATTCCATCATTTGGTTAAAATTCTTCTAAGACTTTAGCCAATTTGCAAACTTGGCAGACCCAATTATTAGAGCAATTAAGATTTTTCAGTGTGACTCAAATTATAAGACAGCTTCACGCCAATTGCTAGCAGGCAGATATCCTGAATTTAGGTCAGGAATATTGTCCCTCCTACCAGAGGTTATTCAATTACATTCAGCCCAAGGCATGCAGGCCAAATCCTGGGAGACCTGATAGTCATAATAGCTCTTCTGTAGTCTGAAGGCTCCCTAGTGCACCCATCCTGCCTCAAGCACCCTTTTCTGGGAGGCACAAAACAAGGGGATAGCTGGAGATGCCACCTTTTATTCTGACATTCAGCTTCCTTGGAAACTGTCATACTGAAACAAATGCCTTTCAGGGCCAAGTTTGTCTTATTTCAGTTACTACAGACTCCTAAAACACTGCCTGTAATCCCATGAGATCTTGAATTGAAAATCTTTTTTTTTTTTTTTTTTTTTTTTTTTTTGGAAGTACAGTTTTTTCTTCCCACAGTCTTTGCCTTTTAACATTAAAAATTCTGCTTTTAAAATACAACTACTTATTTCTTATGATTGGCATTTTTATTTAGTTGTATTTGTGGCAAAACCTTTCATGTAGGAAATTCTACATATCACTACATTAAAGAAAACGTTTTTGTGATTTTTGAGTATATAGCTAAAATGGTGTTTAGGATGTGACATTAAAGTACAGTTAAAAATAAACAGGCCCAAATTTCCTCTTCTTCTGTTAAGAATTTTAAACCATTTTCCCTATATTTTCCTTATTATAATACACGAAAATATATAAAATATATGTTTAAAGTTTAAAGGACTTCCATTTGTTTGTTTTTCTTGTTAATGTTCAACCCCCATTCCTAATCTTTTCCTCAAAACCTTAACAACAAAAAGAAGATAATTTTGAAAGGGAGAAGGAAGTTAGAGGGGGGAGAGAGAATGAATTACTGTCCATTGAATTCAGAGAACCTACACCCTCTTCTGTGTATAATTCTGAACATAGATTTTTAATCCAGAAGATGATGAGGATGAGGTGGATCCAGAAGAGACATAGTTTCTTCTACAGCGTCAGCTTGGGGAATTAGCATGTTATATGAAGGTCTCCACTAAAGGAGGGCCCTGGTAGACCATTTTTGCTATAGGATCTAGAAAGAAGAGATTGAAAAATGCATGGGAAAGACATTACTGGAGTAGGTGATGTCATGACATCTTTTAATCATGGAGAGTCTTCAAGATTGTATGGTCACTTTCTGAATGTTCTAGTGAAAGGGCATCCCATGTTAGATCACTGTATTGACTGCACCTCTGAATGGAACTGGACAGAGACCTGTCTGACTTGGCAGGTACTAGTTCCATTGGCAATGAGCTTCAGCACTCATGCAGACAATTGTTGTATAGCCAGAATGATGCTGAGCTTCAAGGACATACAGATTAGTTATTTGTGCA
Source organism: Arvicanthis niloticus (assembly GCF_011762505.2). Taxonomy (NCBI): domain Eukaryota; kingdom Metazoa; phylum Chordata; class Mammalia; order Rodentia; family Muridae; genus Arvicanthis; species Arvicanthis niloticus. Next base: position 27,225,241 of record NC_133433.1, on the reverse strand, counting down.
TCAAATGTCAAGAGTTCACAGTTCAATGGCTCAAGAAGAACTCTTGGAAGCATGATACATGTTTGCATTTTCTCTCCAGCCTTGGTCAGTGTCACTGACAAATATGTTCTAGTCATAGCTGCACAGTAAGCAGAGCCTTGCCATGGTGCCATCTACTCTGTGCAGTGGGCTTTCTGGAAAGGACTGCTTGTGGTGACTACCAATTAGGTTTTGTCATTCACATGAGACAACTCGTGCCTAGTGCAAATTGCTTTTTATTCCTCAAAGCCACATTGTATTCTTATACATGTCAGTACAGAAAATTGCCAAGATGTGTTTAATCAATAGTCTATAAAAACAAGAAGTGAGTATCCATTGTGTGTGTGTGGGGGGGGGGGTGTTGGTTGAGGGGTAACCAGGAAGTGGAATATGATAGATTGGGGTTTGGTGGAGGAGGTAACCAGGAAATGGGATATCATTTGAGACTTTATAGTGGAAGATATTTTAAAAACAGCTGCTAGTCAAGCTGACTATCTAAGCTGCAGTGGCTCTGCCTAGCTCTGCCGCCATGTTCTGCAGCCAGAGGCCAAGTGTGCGCAGCAGCTAGAAACGGCCAGCCAGAAACACTGGCCCTGCCACCCATGAGACGCTAGTGTGGGAGATGGCTCTGCCAATCTTCCATGATGTCTCCACAAGGCTGGGCATTGCCCAGACCATCCCACCATCCACAAGAGCCTGGTAGAAAGACTCTAATGCTTAAATATTAATCAAAGGCTTTATATGTTTGGTAATACTCAATAACAATATGCCCATAAAGTTGTTTCCCAATTAGCTAACCTACATCTCTGCCTTCTCTAGCTCTTCTTCTTGCTTTTCCTCTTCCTCTCCTTACTCCTCCCACCTTAGCTCCTGCTACAGGATATGATGGGATGGGGTTGGGTGGAGGGGTTAACCAGGGAATGGGATATCATTTGAGATGTACACAAATGGAATGATTAATGAAAAAGAAATAAATATTGACATAATGAATATGCTTCCCTTGTTGTCAATAGGTTTTGCCAAATTAAAACCTTACTCCAGAAACATAACAACATACTTCCCTAAAACTTTCCTAAAACTTCCATGGGCTCTCATGGTCTAATAAAATAAAACCCAAGGCATACTGATGCCATAAAGTCCTTGAATCCTTGGACTGTAGGTCTCTGCTGTGACCTCTCACCCATATGTCTCACACTCCCCACTCGGCAGCACAAAGCAGGTGTCTTTGATTCAGAATTGAAGTTATGCCATGTCTAGATAAATCCTTCTGTCCAGCATTGGTACTGTCATATATTTATATATACTCAAATGGAAAGCACCTAAAAGTCTATATTGTAGGTGGGCTTTATTTAGATAGCCACAATTTTGACTTAGAGGTATGGCTTACAGAACTCACATGGTTAAGGAGGTTCATATTTCAGCTCACCCTCTTGATACCTTTCTCCTTCATTCTTTTTTTGCCCTTTTCTCTGGATGTCTGCACCCCACCCTGGCATTGTAGCTAATCCATCGGAATCCCAAATTCCTCCCTCCCTTCATTCCTTACTCCGGTTTCACTCTATCATGCCCCACTTGAAGCCTCAGATGCATTCAGTATGACTCAGAGCCAGGATGGTTTAGACTGAATTAAAAGGATGAAAGAGAAAAGGAAAGCTTACACTCTTCGTGTCTAATGAATTTACCTCATGCAAATTCAATAATCAATGTAAATTGCAGCCGAAAATGCTTCTTAGGGAAATAACACGGGTATCAGATTTTAAGGGAACTTGCTAATCGAAAACACTAGCTGTCTGGGAAGCTTTTAATAAACATTTATTATCTACAGCTTTAAAAAATAAGCCTGGTGGAACAGTGGGTAAAATGTGGTAAGGTCTCATGGGGGGGGAGTATACCCAAGAATTGATTAATCTTGCTGGTGTACTTAAACACTTACTTTCCTCTCTGATATGTGAGAAGCAGTTGTTTGGTCAATTTCATCTATATCTAGTATCTCAAGGAAATGGTTTCAGGGAGATGACATAGCGGGGGCAGGTCTGTGCATGGCTCATTGGCATCACTTGGAACTTAATTTGCTACTTGTTACATTTACAGTTTTCAACCAGAAGCATCATTTGTACTATATCTGTGCTCATGACATCGTGTTTGTCCTTCCCCCTTACCTCCTTTCTTTGATGGGTCATTTTTTTTAATCAGACAAAATGTCCTTCAAATTTCATTAACTGAGTCTGTCCTCCATCCATCTTGGGGTGGAAAACATTTCATTTGCTAGAAGTGCAAAGTTTTGTTAGTAAACTGACTTTCACCTTGAGGAAAGTGACTCAAATATATACCTGCCTAAACATTTGAAATACCTCAAACAGCATCCTGTGGTTGCAGAAGGTCTTCCCAAGTCTCCAGAGATAGGAGATTCAACACTGTTGCTTCAGCTGGTCACTGTAAAACTTCTGGTTCTGCAAAAATACCAAGACTGTTTTCATTCTGAATAATAGTGAAGACATAACTTTCTTCAGATTATGTTTTATTTCTTTACATTAAATGTGAATAATATACTGTGACTTAGTAAAAAATATAATTAAAGCACAGTACTAACTTTCCTTTGTTTATATTATTTTGCTATGTAGATGAATATTACTAATTGACTTGATTCTTCACTGAGGGTGTTGCTATTTAAAGAAAAGGTACATGCTGGCTAATGTTTTTTTTTTATTCCACCTCTGTTTTCTATTAACTATTGTTTTAATGTTTCTGTGTTCTTAAAGAAATGACCTAAATTTTAACTGTTTCTAATACTATTTATTAATATCATTCTATATCCCTTCTTAAAACATGAATACAGGTCAAAGAACATTTCAAGATTTCTCAGACTAATCTACATCTAAATGAACTAATCTTATATTGTTGTTTTATTTAAATTATGATACACGTCTATCAAAAGAACAGAAAACACAGAGATCAGTGAAGCCAGAAGTAAAATTATAAATACTTCAAACATCAGCAAATGTTGAATACAGCTTGAATATTCTGAATCTCAAAGCCTTTACTTCTCTGAAATCTAAAACTTTTCGAGTGACCACATAACATTATGAGCAGGAAGTTTCACAACAGGCTTTATGTTATATGGTGCTGTCAAAACACAAAGATATCCCAAATATTGTATAAAGTTATCTTCATGGTGGGAGTGGTGGCTCATGTCTATAATATCAGCAGTTGAGAAGCTCAAGTCTGAGGTATTTCCATGAGTTTGAAGCTAGCCTAGGCTACATAATGATCTCAAGACCAATCAGGATGTGAGTGAGACTGTCTCAAAACAACAAAGTGGTTTTGTTTGATAACAACAAGAAAAAGGTTTCGATGCCCTATGTTTTAAGCTATACACAAAACATAAATGAACTTTACATTTGGATATCTAAGATATTTCATTTAAAATATGAATATTCTCAAATCTAGAACATAAAACAGATGTGATCTCCAATCTTCCTCATGTGTTTTAGACAAGAAATACATACACTGTACCTCCTACCTATTATTTAACTGAGAAAAGTGAAGGAAACTTGGTTTGTGCAGAGAATATGATTTGACCTCAGTGACTCTATTTTCTTCCTTTGAACACTGTGTCTTACCCTGAACCAGTTCACAGCCCCAAATTAAGGAGCAGGCAAAGCATAATGATGTAGGATTTGCCTGCCTCTTTTCTCAAGTGAGAAACATCTCATTTGGGGTTTTCTTTTGCTATCTGAAAGTGTTCACTGAGATCCTGCTGTGTCCTGAGCCATCATGCTGTGCTAGAGTGCTTCATGCAAAGATGAACACAGAATTGTTACTGTCCCAAAGCAGCTTTCAATGAAGCTAGGAAGGCACACACCAAGAAGGCTGTCTAAAACAGGATCCAGGACCACATCTCTATTGCCACCAAGCACTACCATGTCATACAGCTGCCACTACACTACCAGACCTGTAAGAAAAAGGTGTTTTAAGTTTCTCTCTTATCAAATATGATGGACAGACATCCAAAGCAAGAAAGAGCATTTGAGGATAAAAGTATTTGGTTTCAAAATTAAAATTACTATCATAGGATTGGAACATTCTAGCACAGTACATTTTGTCTGAGCAGATCAGGGATTCCTAAAAATTTGTGAAGTTGTCTGATTTTTTTGTTCTTTTTCTTTTTTTTATCACTTTGTGGCAACTTGTTCTCTCTGCAGCTAATTTTTCCTGTATAAAACTATTAAGGTCATAGTGACATCGTATACTAGAGAAAGACACAGAGAGAAATGCATTGGGAAGACTTCTAATCAAGTTATATCAAAGGAACTCTTACATAAGCTGGCTTTTCTCTGATATTTTTATAAGAACATTTTGAAAGAATAGTAAAATCTACAGCTAGAAACATTAATTTCACACTAAGTAGAAAAGAATTTTTCACTGTTCCATATTCTTTGATGAATTTTCATTTTACTGTAAAAATCAAGTGTTATTTAACCATTAGCATAACATCTTATGAAATATAAGTCTTCATTGTACACATGAGATGTATAACCTTTTTGGTATGTGCACTGTTAAACACCAAACGAGTCACATACTGAACTCATTTGCCATGTTCCACTTGAACCTTCTGTTATAATACTATGAGATAAAAATGTGATTGTTTATACCAATTTCTGGGCATAAAATTGCAATGTGTCATTACTCACCAAAAAAAAAAAGTTAAGTTGTGATTCCATCCCCTAGGTATTTTGAAGTATGCTGGAGTACATTATACTAAAATTCAAGTGATATAAAATGCAGTTGTTTCTCCATACTCATGAGTTACATGCCAGTGAATTCACTCATTCAAGAATATTTAAAAAGAACATTCTTCTACACTGAACATAGACAGATGAATTTACTGGCCATTATTCTCTAAACAATATGATGATTGTTTAAAAGGCGTTTACATTGTGTGAAGCATCTAAATCACCTAGAGTTGACTTAAATTATACAGGAGGATAATCACAAGTTTTACTCAAATACAATACTATTTTATAGATGAAACTTCAGCATCCATAGGTTTGGCTACCTAACAGACACCTTGGAAAATATCCTCCATCAGAACACAGTGGCAATTGTACATGCATAATACGCATTGCAAAGTACCTAATACCTATGTTAAGAAAAACTACTTTTATCTCTTTTGATTTTATAATTTTTGTTATTCCATTATATATAAACTACATATGATATATAACATATGTATGATGTATATATATGCATCTGGGAAAATTAGGTGAATACATATATATATGTGTATATATATACACACACATATATATATATGTATATATATACATATATATGTGTATATACACACACACACATATATATATATATATTCACCTAATTTTTCCAGATAGGCAGTGGTTGAGTTAAACTCATCGCTATGGTTGCATACTGTAGAATCTATGTTTCCCAGCCAAGCAGGGTCACCAGGAGGAAGTAGCATCCACTGACATAGCAGAACAAAGGCAAACTCAAACATTAAGTCATTAAACTCAAAGTCATTAAGCACACACCCCATGATCAATTTCTTGCTGAAAGGATGAAACTTGACTTCTCTCATCTCCACATTCATTTCAGTACTCAATCTCCTTGTGCCATCTACTGCAGACTGCAAGGGCTTAATGACCCACCAGTCAATGCATTCAATGGGTTCTATCAGGCTAGATAGGCTAGAGAGCCTTATTAGTCATTGACTGGCAATGCAGCAGTTAAAAACTTTGATTTAACCTGTACAAAACAACAGATCTAATGGTCCATTCAAACAACGAATAACTTCAGTGAGGGGAAAAAATGCCAAACACTTGATCACTTGATTCTCTTCCTTGCAACTTCTGTGCTCAAGAGGCACAAGATTAAGTGCACACATAGACACACAGAGAGAGAGAGAGAGAGAGAGAGAGAGAGAGAGAGAGAGAGAGAGAGAGAGGAGAAAGATGACTAGCCGGGAAGAAGAGATTCAAAGAGGGTATGCTGGAGTGTAATATACAATGTGTTAATAAATGAATAATGTTGTAAAAAATTTAAAACTTTAAAAAGGAAAAATACTCAGCGTCAATTGCTGAGAAGTAGAAGTAGGTTATGAAGAAGTACAATAAAATAAGGTATCCACAACCTTCTTAAAAAGAACTGTCAATCTGCCCTGAAAAATATACTCTTAGCAGGATCTTCCATTCCCGAGACAATTTTCTTGGTTCCTGCAAGCAACAAGAGTCTCAGTCCTATATGAACCCAGCTCCCTAGGTAAACCAGAACACATAGGCACCCCTGAGCATAAGCTTCTAGCAGGACAAAGAGATCAAGTAGAAATTAAGGCCTCCACCTCAAATGACTGCCAATGTCACTCAATAATACTGTAGCCTTTATTGATCCAACTCCACATACACAGGAATTGTGACGGTCCTAATCCACTGTTCTACAGATGAGAGTCAGAGGGAATCCTTTGGCTCCCCATCAAACTTCTCTTTCACTGTCTCTGCTTCTGTTGTTCCCTGCTAGTGGGGATGGAGAGGATAATCTCCCTTCCACTGGGTCCAGTTTTCCACCTGGCTTCATTTGCCTACCTTTTCACAGAACTTTTCCATAGATGATCCTCCTGCCATTTTGTAGGTTTGAGTTCTTTTAACAGGATTCCTTCACAGTTTCCAAAAACTTCACTTCTCTCTCACCAAAATAAACAACAAATCTTTCCCCAGCAACATATTGAACTTCCCATCCCCACCCCTCCCAGATCCTTCTAGTTGTCTTCAGAATATTACCTTGTGTTTTCTACACTTCTTGGTTGTTTCCTAATCAGTCTATTAGCAAGTTCATGTAAGCAGTTTTCACTGCAAAGGAACCAGTGAGTTCCTCATAGGAAACTAAGTGAGAACTGTTTGTCTTCATTTTGTGCATTTAAGGCTGCATTTGGGGTAGATGACCTTGATTTCTGTGATATTATATTCTATTTCTCGTACAATTTTCTGTCTTTGTCATAGTATCGTTCTTCTCTATGTACTCACCATCAGTTTGTTTTGTATGTGAGGGTGAGTATTGCAACAATACTCATGTGCAAATGAGTGTTGGTATCTTAGGAAGCTAGCAGAAGTATCACATCCCTACTTTTGGAGTTATCAGCAGTTATGAGCTGCCAAATGTGGGCACTGCTGAAGTAAGTGCTGGGAACTAAACTCAGATCCTTTACAAGAGCAGCAAGAAAAGTACGGGCTGGTTTTTAACAGCTGAGCCAACTCTATGGCCCCAAGAATTTTTTAATCTTTAATTTTAATAACCATGAGGACAAAATGTATGAAGTGCAGTAACTCAGCACATGAATATGAATCTATCACCTATATTAGTGAAAATTCCTATCGTTCTGATATGACATCATGATCAAAAACAAATTAGGAAGAATGGGTTTATATTTTAGCTTTACAGTCCCACATTACTGTCCATCACTTATGGAAATCAGTACAAGAATTCAAACACAGAAACCTAGATGCAGGTGCTAATGCAGGGGGCCATAGAAGAATGCTACTGACTGGCTTCCTTCTCCTGGCTTGCTCAGTGTTTGTTTGTTTACCTTATATACCCTAAAGCCAACTTCCCAGGAATGGCCTCATTCACAATAGTCTGTGTATTCTCACATCAATCATCAACAAGGAAAGTGCCTTACCCAATCACTACAATCCTATGAAGTCACTCTCTTGAGAAAGATTCATTTCATCCAGATGAACTTACTTGTGTTAAATCGACATAAAATGAGCCTGCAACCTGTTAACAATTATTCTCATGGTCTTAAAATCTCTGATTTCTTCAGTCCCATCTTGCTATTCTCTACAGTGATTATTTTTCTAAATTCGTTACTCCTTATTCCCATATGATTCATCACCACTGTGTCATGTATTTATAGTCCTGATAAAGGCCATTGATTAATTTAAAGCATTTTTCTTAGTTGTGTAAACGAAATGCAAACAGGATAGAAAGATTGGGAAAGGACACTGGTGTGAGCAGGGAGGAAAGGGCCTCCTTTGGGAATCTAGTTCAAATTATTCCCCAGCAGAGATGTAAGAATTTCATCACAATTAACAACTGTTCAAGGCCCACTTCCTTCTCAGCTATAAACTTTCAGTATCCCCTCTTTGCAGCCCTGATGGCTCCCGACTTTTATTAAATAATAATCCCATCCAAGACATCTCCATAGCCATTGTATAAATCAAGAAAAGGGGAAAATGATTGCTCCATGATGTTTTGAAAGGATGTGTAATTCTAAGACAATCAACTATGCTCTGCCTTGAGGAGCCTGTACCACAGCTAGGTATATCTTTCTCGTCTATCCCTCAGGTAGTATGTAGCACTTCTTGGGCATGTCTTCCTCAGTGAACCCTTCCCTTTCTCTGAACTCTCTTACTTAACTGGCTAGAACTGAAATGTGTTCTTGCATTGAACCCACAAATCCTGGATTTGGCCTGAGTTAAAATCCCTGAAAGATTAGAGGGTGTCCCCAAGTTCCTGAGACTGACAGTATAGAGCTGTGTGTCTTTCCCTCACCACTGACACGATCATGTTGGAAGTACTTTTTTCTTAACATATTTTATTCATTCAGTAATAGATGTCTAAGTCTAATCCCTAGTCTTGCTTGTAAATGTAGCTGCTTTATTTTCAACTTGTAGTAGTCCTATGTGCACCTATTTTACTCCTGTCACACATCTTATGTACAAACCATTTGCTAATACAAACACAATGTCCATGAACATTCTTGCATTGTTTCAAATGGTGCTATGACTTATTTAATGAGATTATAAACCAAATATCAAGTATTTAAGGTATGTTGTGCTAATTCTACCAATAGTTAAGGAGACCATTACCACAATTTATGATCCCAATTTGAAGCAAATTGTATTAAATACTGGCCAGAACAATGAAAACCTGGGATTTGCAGAGAATGACTGTAAATAACTTTAGTGCGTACATATAAAGGAAAGTCCCATAAGACTACCTACTTTCCATTTTCATCCAATCAAGGGCAATCATACATTATGACATATTCCCTGCCTATGTGCTCCACCCACACTGCGTGTGATCAAGCATATTCTGTGCAGTTGGAACAACCAACCTTGCTTTAAAAAGTGAAAACACATGTCTTGTTATCTTATATGACAAACAACCCCCAGCATTCTAAGAAGTTATCTGTCCTTGGGGAAGTGGGGCTTACAGTTAGAGGATTTTTTTCTTTTACAGATCTCTTGAGCACAGTAATTAAAAGTCAAAGTGTAACTTTAGCTGTCACAGCTGCACAACAACCTTCTCAACTAGTTTTGAAACCTGTGAATGCTAGATGGGTTGGGTTATAAACATATTCTGCAAGTCTGTATTTGAGCTTCTATGCCTAGTTGATTTGAATTTTCAAAGCCAAAAGAATCGTAAAAGGGCCAGAAAATAACTGTGGTCAGTAGTTAAATGAAATATTAATAACGTGATTTTCAGGAGCAATGATGATGCTCATCCCACATGAATATTTATATTTGATATTGTTTTACAAAAAGCCAAACCTAAGCAGCCAGTCATCCCAGGAGAATAGCCTCCTAAAATAACCATGTAAGATGTTAGGCATGCAGCAATGGTTCTCAACCCTTTTTTCATGCTGCAGTCCTTCAATACAATTCTGTGACTGCCAATCCTAAAAGTATTTTGTTGCTAGATAGGGTTGACAGATTGTGAACAACCTAGCTAGCCTTCAGAACCATAAGACATAATAAACCTTTTTGTTTAACAAATTACCTAGTCTTATGAATTCTGTTATAACAACAGAGAGCAGACTATGAAGGGGAGCTAAGGAAAAAGAGAAGGAACATCAGCAGAACCCTCATCTAGTTGTAGCATTATGATAGGGTGGTTTTATTGAACTTGCTAGGTTTTCCATCATTTAGGAAAAAATAAAATATGTGCAATATTTGCCAAAAAATCAGTATTTTTTCTTTTTTCTTTCTTTTTTTTTTTTTTTGCTTTAAAAAAAGCAAAACAGTAATTGATTTCTTGTTTTTAAGACCTTTTTATACTGCCCCTGAATCAAAGGAATAAAAGAAAAGAGGTGATCTTGACATAACCAATGATAAAACATTGTGCTTAAGAGAATGCCCCCTTCATTTTCTAGCCAATGGTATCATGTATTCATTGCTGGAGATGGCAGGGAGGTCACACTGGACTTAAAATAAACCTCTCCAGTGTTTCATAATTAAAGTTATTGTCAGTTTGAATAGCCGGAAGATTGTACTTCACCAGAACAATACTTCAACAAGGCCTTGCAATCAAATATAACTGTTTCTTTTAATAAATATAAATGAAGCTAAATGCATTTTTAGTGACTGTGTTCATCTTAAATTAACATTCTTTAGACATAAAGAGCCATGTTTGACATAAGATTGTAGCAAAATGTATGAGTGAAAACAAATATTTCCCATAATAACTCTGACTTCTGTGACATTTTAAATGGAGAAAAATAAGTATGCCTGACCTTTGAGCCAGCAAAAAAATAGGATGCCAATTGCCAAATTCATAGGGTTTTCAGCAGCAGAAAATGAGACACAGCTTTGCAATAAAAAAATTAATAATACAAGCATGGTGTGGCAATGGTGTCATGAAAACCTTAAGAAAGCATGCATTCCAGTTTCTGTCCTTTGAATTTGTCACATATAGGCTCCATGTTCAAATTTATCATTCCTAAAATGGCTCATAGTGAATAAGAAAAGAGTAATCCCTGACACTAGGTAGCCTACTTTCTCCCATGTCCCATAAATACCACTGGTAATTAAGCAATATTTGCATAATGTCTCCAGCTTTCTCAATGGCCTTGAGATGCTTGTTCCTCTTTCCCACATCTAGCCACTTAAAAAATACCAGGATCTGCACATTTCCAGCTGTATTTCCTTCAACTCAAAGTCTCTTGACAGAAAAATCCCAAGATCCCTCACCTATGTTTCAAGCAAAGCCAGTCTGCATATTATAGCATTCAGGTACATCTATATTGCACACAGCCAGAACCAGCCATTTTCCAAGGCTTCTTCATCTTATCTGATCCAGCCCATTTCCTACTCTAATCTCTTGTGAGTCATAGCAATGATACACCACATTCTCATCGTTGAAAAAGATGTCCACGGCCCTTTCACCAAAATGCTCACTAGACAGAAAATTTTGCTTCTTAGAAATATTAACATGGAGCTTCTAGGACCAAACTGAATTCAACGGTCCCACTAACTAACGCATGCTTCACTTGCTCTTTACCTCAGGAGGTCTGTGGATAACTCAGTATGTCTTTAGACATTCAGGGGTTAAAGGCCATATTTCTCACCTAATGTGTGAAGAATTTGACTCCAAGTCAAATACCTGACTATATAGTTTTCACTCCCTTTTGACAATTTATACCTGAGCAAAGCGGAAATACTTTGTCGGATTCTATTAAAATTTTGAGGGGCGGGGTGAGAGAAGGAAATGAAAGAGAAGAAGGACAATCAGGTAGGGATGAGAGAGAAAGAATTGAGACAGAGTGGGGGACATTGTAGAAAAATGGGTGGACATAAGGGATGCGTGTAGAAAGTTTGCATGATACAAAACTGTTAAAGAAATGTGTTCTAGGTAGGCTTTCTAAAGGAAGCTGTCAGCTCTCCCTAGCTCTGTATCTGATGTTCCTCCTGAGAAGAGGAAACTAGTTGTTGTTGTTGTTGCTTTTGCTTGTTCACTTGTTTGTTTTTTATTCTTGACAGAAAGGAGAAGATATTTCTCTGTGTTATGAGAAAAAGTCAAACAGGTGGTATCTTGTCACCTGACTGTCATATGCAGCTTGAAATATCTTCCTTTGTTATTAAAAGCATCTCTCCTCTTTTGTCTCCTGCCCTCACTTCCTGACAAAAATAAATAAATAATAATAATGGTCCTCAGAACCAAGCAGAACTTGGCATGCCCTGTATGGTATGATACAGTTAGCTGAGCTTTAAGTGTAAAGATGTGAAGATGTGCAAAAAAAAAAAAAAAAAAAAAAAAAAAAAAAAAAAAAAAGTCTGTGCATCTGAAAAGTAATGCCTTTAAAAACAAATAGGAATCTGTTTTTCAAAATGCTAATTGTACTCCCAATGTTTTAAATTTGCATATTTAACCTGGACAACTTTTATGTTCTTCATTCCCCCTCCAATGAAAAATGTAGCTGTCGATTCACTAGAGGTAAACATCTTAGCCTATGTCTCTGCATGCAGAACCAGAAACAGAAGTGTGGTTTACTTTAGGTAGTGTTCCAGAGAGTAAGAAGAGAGAAAAAATGGGAAATGGCAGCCAGCTCATAGGGTACAATCCATCTGATCATCATTGTGGGAAACGGAGCATACACACAGCAGAGAGAGTAAGAGGAGAATGATTCTTTTATCATCCCTTGTCAATACTGGGTTTAACATCTTGGTGTTTCTACCTTGTTTCTCAGAAGTCCTTGGACAAAAATAGGAGAAGAGACCAGGATGCTGTTAGATTATATCTGAGCAAAACTTTATAAATGGTTTCAACAGATGAGTAAGAGATGTTGAAAAGCCTGGGACAATACAGCAAAAAAATAGGATGTAACTACACGCAGTAGTTTGATTTAGAAAAATCATTTTTATCAAGTTCCAGAGTTAAGGTGCTTCAGATGATGCTTAAGGTAGTTTCAGATAACACTGAGCTGTACATGAAGCCACTGACTCAGAAATAACTTGGTGTTGGGACCCATACCACAGTTCCAGCCTTTCCTTCCTTAATCACGACTTGAAAGCTATCTCTAAACTATCCAGTGTATCACAGTCAGGTTATAAGCATAATATTTGGCACTCAAATACAATTTTAATAGAAGAAGTTCAAATGTCAATTTTGGCGAGAGTAATATACATTTTCCTGAACTGACAACATGAGTTTGAAAATTCAGTAAGCCAAAGAATTGGATCTGGCTAAGTGGAGATAGCATGAACTTCCTGCTTACTGTGACCTTCGTGAATGACCTAATTTTTCTATATTGATGGTTCTTTATAAATTAGAGGGACTGGATTATATATAGCACCTCCATCATGCTCCTGAGAAGACTGACAATGAAACAAGGAAAGCATTTCCTCCAGTAGGCAGAATATTGCTGCAGATTTCCAAGGCTTGATCACATGTGTTCATCTAGAAAGCTGAGTAGCATAGCAAACCTTGAGATTCTCCACATCCATACACTGATCAGAAGAGTCCCTGATGCTCCCTGGAGTGGCTATGCTAGGCCAAATTGATGTTTCTGTATGGGCGGCATGGTATCATAATTTTTAAAAATTTAGCAAGTTTAACTTTAATATACTGGGTCACAGTGAAACAACAGAAGGATGTAGGCAGTCTTTGTTATTTATACAGCTTGCTAAAAATTGTGTGCTAGACGGTAAATTAAGAAAAGCTGCCCTATAAATTTAAATTACTCTTACATTAATTTTAATATTTAACACATCACCATGAATCTGTTTTCAAAAATCTGCAACAGAAGTTCAGGAAAAATGTGTGTGTATTAGATTTTTGCTGTCCTTATTTTTATTAACCGAAACCATCCACAAAATCTAGTGCATTTCCTTTATCATCTACAAGACAAAATCAAGTCTTAATTGATGGTAATGAAGTGAATCTTCAGTAGAGTGTAAAACATATCACAAGAAAGAGGGACTGATCATATTGTACCCTAAAAAAAATTCATGTTCATATTCTGACTTTCTTGACTGATTTTGTGAATCTGAAGAAAATAATTCAGGAGGTACTAGTTGATAATAAAAAAAAAATCTGACAAACATCTGATGCAAAAGGAAAAAAACAATACTCACAGAAATCTGAATAGCAGAAAAAATATAAAAACCATTTATATTTCATTGTACATATTAGTAACAGTAATCAGACAACCAGTAAAAGTGTAATTTCTACTCTGCTTACATAGTGTATGGTGTAGTTAAGTTGTTCATTATACTGTACATGTATATGTGCACATGAGTGCATGTGTGTACATTTGAACTTCATATTTAAGCTTGAAATTTTAATTATTCACTCTAAATTTCAACTTATTAGACATGAAGGAAAAGGAAATCCATTGTACTGCTACTTTAACATCAATGTAATGAGAAAGTTAAGACTAAATTCCACAAAAGCAACTCAAAGAAAAATCTTGTTGCACTAGTTCCTGCTCATCCATGAACAGTGTCATTCACCTGTCCCAGGGAGCTCAGTTGCTACCCCAGAATCCTCAGCAAAGTTGCCTGCAGTGGATCAGAATCAGCATTCACAATAAAGTTTCTCTTTTATCCATTAATTGGAAATCATCAAGCATTAGGAATGTTTCCATATGCTAAGAAAATATAATAGAAACTTCAGAGACTGTAATACCTGTGAAATAGACAGAAGTTGGGAAAACTTGAGCTAACCAACAGGGAGGTTCTTGGACCTTACATAAATGGAACCATCCATAACCAGAACTGTGAGCATGGAGAACTTAGAGAAAGAATTTTGCATGGATGAAACCTACACCTCAGTGCAAGGGACCTGGTACTAGAAAATCTGAAGAATGAAGATACAGATGACAGAACTGGGAAATGCTTTGGTGTTTTAAATACTGCACTGAAAATGTGAATGATACATTCGAAACACTTGGGTCCAAAGGGAGAAAATACACTATTATGTGTGCTTTAGAAATCTATATTAATTAATATAAAGAATTGTATATAAAACATCTATCCAAATGTTGTTCCATTCAAGGAAGTAGTGGGAATTGATCATCCTGCATCAATGAAATCAATCAAGTCAGTTTTTCAGATAAGGCTTCCTACTCAAGTGGCTCTAATTTGTAGCAAGTTGACAATAAAATTGGACATAATAGTAAAGCTATCTTTGTTGGTGGCACCAAGCCATCTTTCACTAAGAAAAAACATTAAGTTTATTTATGATGGATGTATAAATGTGACTATCTGGTTTTGTCTTATAAGTGCTGCAATATCTGAATGTAACTACCTACTCCTTATGTCCAAACTCTGACATCTACCTGCTCACTCCAAATATCTGCATCAGTATTTAGGAGAAATTTCAAGAGTAAAATGTCTAAACTTTATGCTTTCACCTGCTAGTCTGCTGATCTAATCAGTCTCAGCTAATGGTAACACATTTTCCAGTTTCTCAGAACAAACTTCAGAGACCCAACATGGCTTCTTTCTCATGCTGCTATTCAGGTGTAAACAATACTTAGCACCTCTCTCAATACCACATTGGTTTTTTGGAAATCCACATTTGCTTCTCTTTATCTGTTTACTATGCAACTGCTGTAGGTTTTTATGAAATAATGACTCTATCCTCTCCTTGGCTTTTCAAATCCTGCAACTGTCTTACTGTGTAATGTGATGAAACTTTTCCTGGGGAGATGCTGCACACGTTTCTACTTACATGTGGGAACCCACAATCACCAAAGTACAGACATCACTAAAGTCCAACTTGGTGAACCATGAGTTTTACTGAGATTACTTACAGGAAATTAGGTGAGGACTTACTTAAACAAGTAGCAGTGACTCAAAGACAGCTATACCATTAAAGCCTTCTCCACTATGAGTGATAGCTCACAGAAGCTGAGAATCTGGAGCACAACACACATTCTGAAAGCAGTTTAATAGATTGTCTATTCTAAGGGACTCAGTAAGTCTAAACCTCTTCCAGGCAGCTCAACCTTTTCTCCAGGCAGCTGGTCTTGTCTTAGAGTCTTCTTTACAGCTTGGCTTGTTTGAAAGTCTTCTTTGCAGCTTGGCTATATAGCTTACTCAGGCAGGAAGGCTTCTTGTGAATCTGCTCAGTTTCAGGAACTTCCTGAATCTATTTTGAGTTGCTTATTTTCCTGCTTAAGGAGCTTGCCAGCAGGAAAGAATATTTCAATCTTGGAGGAAACTGTTCCAGGACAACTATTACTGGATTTCAAATGGAAATGGCTTGCTTTTTCTATCTCTTTAGATTTCAACAATGACTAAATTTTTTCATCGAATTTCCTCAGCCCCATATTTAAAACAAAAAGTACCTTGACTCTCATTGCTTGACTCCTGACTTATTTCATCCTTGGCACTTAGCATCTGCTTACATGTTTTATCTGGTTTACTGCTTATTTTACCCATAACATGCAAGATAATTTCTTGCACTGCTACCTACCTCTAGATCCAGAATAATAAGAATGCTAATCTTCCAGTATATGTTCAATAAATGTTTATTAAAAGAATAAATAATTCAAAAAATTGAATTTTTGGTTTTAGACACAATCTGAGCAAGAGATGGAAATTTTTATAGTAACTACCTTGGTAAGTAACCTCCAAGGCTGAGGTTTTCCTTAAATGACTCTGGAAATTAGTGTTTAGATGGGGGATCATCCAAACTCACCTGTTTAACATGTTGATTTTCACAGTCCATTTGTCAAATTCACACAGCCATTTTTAGTCTGACAGTTTTCCCTGGAGTATTACAGCAGTTAAGAGCACAGTTGATGCACAAATAAGACAGGAAAATAACTAGAATTAATCTCTGCCATGGTATATGGAGCTATTTTTAGGAATACTCCGGGTATAGGGCAAGCAGGCTAAAAGTTGGCACATGAGTGTGTGCTTTCTTTCTGATAAACTGACATCACCAACTCAAAAACGTAGGCCTTGGAATATTTTAGCAAGTCTGGAGATTAGGTAAAAAGAAAAAAAACTATAGTAAATTCTAGACTAAGTCATCCAATGAGAGGTTAGAGCAGAAAGAACCTTATCCTTCTTCCTTCTGGGTCTTACTACCCAGGGGATAGCTGATAACCTCCATGGGAAATGAGCTCACAAGATTGGCTTGCAAGATATCAGGAAGGAACACTGTGCTCACAAGACATCCCTCCTGGTCACAAGCAACTATTTCAAACTCATTCTTTCCAGACTCAGGAGCCTTTAGTCATTCTCTTTCAGTGCCACTATATTTACATTCTCAACTTGGCCATAATTTTTTAGAGGACAAGTTTTAATTCCTTCTCCTAAAATGGATGGATACTTACTAAAATTCTAATTAAATTTAATGAAAGCAAAAATAATCTCAAAAAAAAAATCATTGCCTTTGGACATAAATAGCTTGAACCATTCAGACAGGATCTAGCAAATTAAAAATGGTGTGGACACAGATGCCCCCAAATTCCAAGCATTTGCAAGTTGTTACTTTGCTAGCAAAATCATTCCTATAATATCCATCTTCTCGTAGATAGTTCATATAAGACCCCAAGGATGCTAGAAATATAGAAACTCAAGTTTCACATGTTCCCCATCTCTCCTCCCTACTTCACGAATGGTAGGCATGATGGGGCAGGGACTCCAGGATTAGGATAGATTTTCATGTTTCAAGATTTTTATGTTTAAGATGATACATGCCATAGTTCTGCTAAAATCAAGTGCTAAACAACTGTTAGAAATATATTTTAAATTTTTAAAAGAATAAAGTACTATATATTTTTGCATATACAGAAAGACAGAGAGACTGAGCAGAGAGAGAGAGAGAGAGAGAGAGAGAGAGAGAGAGAGAGAGAGAGTCACATTTTTCCTGCTTATCATAAAATCTATTAAACCAGGCTTAGGTGAAGGTTCTGATTCTATCATGAATAAATATTGTTAGCTACCTTCTAGAAATAAAGCTAAGTATTTCTGCCATCATCACAATCATTAGAGGGCTTGGATTAGAGCAGCTGCCATGCCAGTATCAAACACCAGTCACTGCTGTTTTTGTTTCAGAACTCTCTTTTCTATTTTAATATGCATTTTACATCAAAATATCATTACACAGAAGTGTTTTAAAAAGAAAGAGTAACTTTGGAACAGACATGATTGCACACAATTAAAACCACAGCATGTAGGAAGCAAAGGCAAGCAAACTTCAAATCTGGGGCCAGCCTGGGCTACATAACAGTAACTTATCTCAAAAATTGTTAAAGAACTGTTCTTTATTAGCTGAGAGACAGCTAAGATCATTATGATGTATTATGTGTGGATGTAGAACTCCCTTTCAAGATTCAGAGATTTCTTATTCTATCTCAGCTGGATTTCACATGCTATCCCTGATACTGTAACCATACTGCCAATTACCAGAGAAATTACTTAGTAGAGAAAAATCACCATTATTTTTGTCTGTAGGTTTGGGGAAATCATGAAAGAAACTATTTTTTAAACTGATATCTTTATACAGAAGATATGCCTGAAATCAAAGGAAAAAAAAAAACATATTCCATAGAATAACTGAATTTTCACAAAATACATTTGAAATCAATAAAAATAAATCCCTATCAAATACAAAATGTCTGTATAGTATAAGCAGACAAGGGTGCATACCATGAAACATAGTTATTATTAGATCCATGTTCTTCTTTGAGACCCAAATTAAGTCTGATTATTTTCTATCTAGTGGGAGAGAAAATAGACTAAAATACAGCCTCATGGTTGACCAGATGTAGAGAGAGCTAAAATGTGGGTATTTGGAGAGAATGTAGCCGTCTCAGGGAAAAAAAAAAAAAATAGATCATTCAAGGAGCAAATGGTTTTTAGGTTCAAGTTTTTCCAGGAAGATCCAGAATCTTTTTCCTGTGTTTCCTTCTGTGAATATTCACAGCATGCCCTCTGGGAAGGACACTGCAAACAGCCAATTATTTGGGGAGAGGTTTTGTGCTGATGATGAAAGGTAGAGCAGCCAGACATTGTGACAATGTCAATAGGGAATGGGATAGTGTCAGGAACTCCAGTGTGGGTCACAGATTCATTCATCTGGTCCTGTGAGGGTGGGAGGAAGAGTCCCATCTGTCTTCATAAGACTGTGATCCTAATGTTGGTGTCAAGTGGTAGGTCAACTCATTCCGTTTTTTCCCCATCCAGCAAATGCACAACCTTTCTGTTTGGGTGATTAATGGGAAATAAAATCTATTCTTTAAATAACAGCCAGTTGGCAAGTTTCTAACATATAAATGCAAGACAGAATTTTATAGCAAGTTCACTGTTTTACAGCATGAAATGAAAAAGACTAGTTATTTTCAGGGTGGTAGAGAAATAGAGCTTTCCTACATTGCCCACACTGGTCTTGAACTCCAGGGCTCTGGGACTCTATCCCTTCAGCTTCCTTAGCAACTGGAACTATAGTCACGCCACTATATAAGGTGTAATTGTAGTTCCTTCCACGCCCAATGGAGAACTTCCTGTGATAGCAAATAATGATTGTACTGGCCCTAGAGGTCTCATAAACATACCTCTACTTATAAAGATTTGTAGCCAGGCAACAGAAGAAAATAGCACTTTCTGAGATCATTGTTTATTAGTGATGTCTACCTAAAGCTTTTCTGCCAAATTTTACTTTATTTTGCGTACAGTAAAAATAACAGCTGCTAACTAACAGCTAAATTGCTTAATGTGCCACAAGTTAATGAAAGAGAATTCAGTATTAGAATGCATATGTATAATATCTTCAGAGATATTCCTGTTTTAGCCATGCATATTTCAGAAGTGAATAGGACACTTGATTAAATCCTATATACAAGCAACCTGAAACTATATATATATATATAGTTTCATACATATATATATATGTATATACATATATATATATATTCAACTTTAAATGAAACACACATTATTCATGTAATACTTTGTAAACCAAATGCTTGAGGCAACCTACCCTCCCCACAGTCTATCATATTTTCTATATTATATTTCAATCTGAAACTTGTGACTTGAGTCTAGGTTACATTTATTTTCTCAGAATTAGGGATTGAACTTTGTGTGTGCTAAGTGATCTCTCCATCGTGGAGTTTTATTCCAATCTTCTTTTTTAAACTGTGTTTGTGAGAAAGGATCTAGCTAAGTTGTCCAGGATACTTTGAACTTTCTCTGTAGCCAAGGCAGAAGTTAAATTTGAGACCCTACTACCTCAGTCCCCTGAGAAGAGTAGCAAAGGTTTTGGGCCATTAACATCATACCTGGCTCCAGCATGTTTTTCACATGTGAAAAGCGTTGATTAAAAGGAGCTAAGAATTTAATGCAATTTCTATCTTCAGACTGCCTCCTAAGTTGATGTTGTTTGTATTGTGGTAGTAGTAGGTTACTTACACATGTCTTTGTACATGACATTTGGAGGGGTTATCTTGGAGTGTTTGTGGCTACATCTTCAACAGTACTAAGAAAATTAGGAAATTGAAATATTTCTGGTTTGAGATTATGTTTAGAAAATTGGAACAGAATGTCTGATGACTTTTGATAGTGCCAAAAAAATGGTACTTCCCATTGGCATGTTTCCCCATTGAATAAATAATGAAAGTGAACCTATTGGAGAAAGAATGAGTTTTACTGTAAGAAAAGTAAATGCCTTGTCCTTAATTTTTCTTCCAAAGAGGTGGATGATGCAGTAACATTTCAAAGAGGGCTTTACAAGGAGCATCCTTCAGCTGCAATGATGAAAGATCCATGCTTGTTAATCTGTTCTTAGGTCCAGAAGGACTTCATCCTTGATGTCAAAGCTTTCAAACTCTTCTCCTTCTCAAATGATGCTCTTTGGGAATTATGTCAAATAAAATGTAATCATAAGTAATATTGATGTAAGTCCTCCCTGACATAGTATGAGTATCTAAAAATGTTTGATGCCTCCATTACATTGATTGTTCTTGGCCTCCACTATACACTGCAGAGGTATGACCTTTAGTCTATTTTTAAAAAAAACACTTAATTGAGATCCCCTGCTCCACATGAACTGGATTTCAGCTTAGAATATAGATACTTAGCAAGCCTAGAATGTCATGTTTCTCAGAAGGATAGTAACTGAAAAGCTCTTCCCTTTGGAAAGACCATCCAGAGGCCATACCCTGACAGAAACACGGTTAGAATATGCTTTTGGATAAGCATGACCACAATCAAAAGGTCTACTGAGAAATGAAACAAAAATAATCACTTTTACTTATTAGAAAGATATCCATAATGTATGTGCATTTGTAATATATATATATATATATATATATATATATATATATATATATATATACATCCAGAACATATTGATGCCCAACTATGAGGTTTTTTGGTTCTAAAAGAGTTCTTGTCCCTTTGGGCTGCATACCTAAAATATAAATAAGAAACAAATGTGAAGCAGCCTGTCATCTATTCTGCACAATAATTTTAAAGGAGATAATCATCTTTCTTAACTTCATGTATAAAAACTCCACATCAAAAGCCATAACTCCTAGTATCAAAGAGGAATAGACTATTGTCCAGTGATATCATGCTAATGCTGATGTACAAAGCCTATTTTCCAAAGACCGGCCATTATTATTCTCTTATCCCACAAATATATAGTTTCAATGTATATGCAGCATCCCAGTTTTTCAGATTAATGATTAATGAAGATAATGGTAATTATAGATGATAGAGTAAATAAGTAAAATGGTGGCAGATGGATAGGTAAATGATAGGTAGAGACAGACAGACAGATGGACAGATGGATGAATAGATGGATAGATGGTAGATAGATGTTTATATATGACATTGAGGAAAAAGTAGAAGATAGAGACAAAGCTATGGCTGATTAAAGGTTTTTGAAACCCCTCACATCTCCTTAAGTCAGATGGTGAGTATCAGATAATAAAAGAGAAAATGAAAAGTTTAGGGTGCCTTTGATACTCTCCATTTAACTCACGAAACAATCAGATTTATCTAAAGGATAATCTGATATCACTAACTGCTCACTAGATAACTTATACATATAATTTCATCTTATTTTTAATGATTTCAGCGTCTTTTAAAAAATTATACAATGAAAGTTTCAGAAAATAGAAGTCTTCCTCCCAGAGTCCTAGAACTAGTATCATGATCCAAGGTCTATCTAGGTCTATAATTCTTCACTTTAACATTTATTTTCTCTCAGCTATAACATCAAAAGCATGTAGAAGGTAGGCAAAAATGTAGTAAATTTTGTGTGTTTATATGTGGCAAATTCCAAAATTAGTAAAGCCAGATGGACAATGATAAAAGATTGGAGGCATTGGCATCATAATACCTGGGTCTTGGTCCAGGCTCCATTTATCAGTACTGTAGCCCTGAAAACTGATCTCTAAATCCCACTAACTTATTCAGTCCATGATTCTAGGTTATAATGTAATAAAACATGAAGAGAGGATTGTTATAATTTAGTTAATATGGTCCATATTTGAAGTCAAATTGAGGATTATCACTTTAAAATGTCACATGTCAATATTGAAAATGATCTAAGGTGAAATCATAAAGTCATGAATACAAAGAAAAATGCATATGCAAGTGATGAATCTCTGCATATAGAACAGATTTAACCGACAGTGGATCAAAAACTGAAGAGAAGAAAATCACATCTGAGCCGAATGTGTACACATCTCTTTCTTGACGATACGTTACAAGCTAAACAACACCAATGTCTCCTGTTTCTTACTGTTCAATTTGGATTATGAGTAATCTATAAGTGATGTCCAGATGCAGGAGGATGTGCATAGGCTTTCTGTAAGGGACTTAAGCATCTGAAGATTTGAGTGCTCAAACAAGTCCTGGAAACAGTTCCCCAAAGGTACAATGAATTAATGAACTGCGATTCCTGTTGCACTCTGTTAAGCATTTGAACTTTAATCCCTCTTGTTCTTTAAGTAATATCATGCTGTATATAATGTAGCACATTTTTAGTGGAGTGCTTGTGCATGTTCTTAGCCTGTAGCTATTGCTAAAGATAAAGCACACAAGTGTATCACTAGCTTGGTACTTCACATGACCACCTCTGCTCCTCCCTTACAGTGGCAAGACTTTCGGGCTACAATGGACAAGATCTTATTAGGGAATATTTTCCCATTTCATTTGTTGTTGGCTATGTATGACATCAAGTAGTCTATTGTAATGATTCATGTATTTAAAAACTTCCTATCTGGAATGAAATTTAGAACTCACCACAGTGTGGATGACCCCCAAGGATATTATAATTTCATTTAATTAATATATTACCAATAAATTAATAAATTAATTTAAATAAATAATAGATGAACTAAATAAATAATGAATTAATAAAATATAGTTTAGTATAATGAATGTGGTTAATTGTAATTTAATTAAATATGTATGTAATTAAATATGGAATTAGAACAATTTAAGTAAACAAGTCATTGGACAGATACTATATACTTAAATATGTAAATACTGTATGCTTAAAAGATACTTAAATAGCTAGATAAAGATATTCACAAAAACAAAAAGGTGAATGGAAGTTCCCCAAGGCCCAGAGCAGTGGAAATAAGAGTCAGAATCAGGAGTTATTTGTGAATCAGCACAGACACTTACTTGGTTTTGTGTATGAATGTACTTATGTCATAGATCTATTCACATAAAATGATTGAGGTGTTAAATGTGGTGTTATTTATTCTATCACATTAAAAAATCGAAGAAAACTACCAAGACATATGATAGCTTTTCTCATTCTCCTTGCTTTTTAAATGTTAGGATTCTGTATGTGTGTTGTTGGGAGGCTTCATTTCATGTTTCATACATGGGAAACTCTAATGCACCAAATACTTGTTTTCTTCTCCCAGAAGAAACCCAGCATTAGGTTTACTGTGATGTCACAGTGCCAGGCCAGGAGAGTAATGGTTTTTTTGTGCTGATCCTTGAGAACCACAGACCAGATTATTGTTTGTAGCCTTTAACTCTTCGGCAGCAAAATGTCAAGAATATGTATGGTTTCCTCCCAGTGGGAACAAGAAATAAAGTAGTCTGGGGAGTCCTCTGTGGAAGTTCAAAGACAATTGTTCCTTCATTTAGTCCTTCCAAATGCAAATGCTGCTTAGAATATGCCCACCTCAGATAGCATCCAACTGTGAACACCACCACTGGCATCTTCTCTTATCTGGGATCCTTCAATAGTTCAAGACAATGCCTCTGCTTCTTCCTTTACCCACCTGACTTCTGTTTCCCAAGCAATGAACAATGATGATAAAATGCATGTCAGATTCCTTTCTTTTACATCCAAAACTCTCGGGCAGGTTTACATTTACCCAGGGGGAAAAATACAAAATGATAGGTGCTGCATGTGTTCTAAGAACTCACTGAATAAGTAAATGTATATAAATTAACCGAAGGGAGAAGAGAACATGGACATTTGACACTTTACTCTCTGGTAATTTATGATCTGAAATACAATATGAACATAGAGAATCACCACAGAAGTATTGTTTTTCCTCGGGCCAAAATATGAATAACAACAATAGGAATGAACAGTCAAACAGTCACTTGTCTATAGTGGGAAGAGAAGGCAGGGACTGGGGAAGGAATGATATTTGAGCATTTCAGGATTACAAGAAATGTGGAAAGGCATAGCATCCCAGAGTAAGAAAATCACAAGAACTAAAGTCTAGTGGTGTTGATTCACATCTAAAGAAGAGTGATAGCAGAAAGGGGCAGGACCATAGGATGTACACTGGGCAGACTCTAGAAGTGAGCACTGATGTCTCATAAGCACTGCAGAACTGGAGTACAGGACTGAGGATACAAAGATGAAAAAAAATCTAATAAGACACAGAGAATGGCAGAGTCCTTTACTGTGGGGCAGAGGACTGTGAGAGGAATCCTGGTCCTCGGTTGAGCTAAAGGCTCGAAGTCCCAAAGACCTTGAAGGGACAGTAGGAGTGTCACCTGTTCCTGGCACCAGGCCTCTGTCATGTACCCACTGCATTCTCAGCTCTTTTGCCAGAACAGTGCCTCAGCACTTCCCTACAGCCCAGCACACACACCCCTGTAGAGGTATGGGGTAAGCACAGTCAGATTCCCTGCATCCCGCCTCCCTGAGCAGAAGCTGGCCAACACAACCGTACACTTTACCCCTAGGGTTTTTATGTCTCTGACTAGCTGAGAACAAAGAAAATTATCAGGCTAGTAAGACCATACTCAATTCTCTGAGGGTCAGCTCAAACAAGAGTATTCAAAGCAGCTCATGAGCCTTGCTAAGCCAAAGGTACCTCTTAAAGCCTTAGCTTTAACTTCATCCACATCAACATTCCTCTCATCCATGAAACTCAACAGTGCACCTCAGGATTTCATCTAAAAATTTAAATTCTATAAGAGAAACAAGAACACTAGTTTGTATTTCTTAATTAATTTTAAAACTCCACTGATTTTTAAACTTGTCTTAATCTTTGAACCTGCTTGTAAATTGAACCCTTTAAACAATATAACTTCAAAGCCCAGAAAATTAGGCTTTGATGTAATTTAATGGTAGAGTGCTTGTCTAGATTACGTAAGACAATGGGCTCAATTTCCAACATCACACACACACACACACACACACACACACACACACACACACACACACACCAAAAACAAAAACAAAAAAAAACAAATACATAACTGTAGAAAAGCCACCAAATCCTGTATGTAGCTATTATTGAATGCCTCTGTGCTACCAAATATCCTCTGAGGTTGTACTTTTTCTCTACTTGATAATTTTCTCCATCTTTGCTCATACTGACTTGTTCTGAAATTCTTTTCTGTAATGGGCTCCAAAGCCAGCCAGGCCAAGTTACATTTTCTGCTTCGGAGGCATTGCCAAAGAAATTTTATTCCCATCATTGTAAAATGATGGGAATAAAATGTAAAATGCCTCTTGAGTATTTAATCATTGAAGAATACATCATTATTCATTTGTGACAATAGTATTGGTTTAAAAAATTTTTTTAATAAAAATTGTATTTACCAGAAGGGGGAGATGGTCCAATTGATAAAGTGCCTGTGGTACAAGCATAAAGACCTGAGTTTGAATCCCCAGTACTCATGTAAAAAAAATTACCAGGATATGATGGCATGCACCTGTAATCCAAGAAAGAGCAGAGACAGAGAATCCCTGACATTATTCACTGAGTCCTTGTTGAGGTGGCAAGCTTTGGGTTCAGTTAGAGACCCTGTTTTTAAAAAGTAAAGCTGATCATGGCAGACTCTTTATCAACCTATTGGCTACACATGTACACATACGCCTTCAGTGTAATAGGCAACACCCACACTCACGCACATACACACACACACATGCACACACATCACAAATAAGTGTATATTTGAAAAATACCAGCAGCATATTAATAATTACCCATTTTTATGACAGGCCTAGTGGGTTCATTAGACTAATAATCTTTTGTTATATATTTTTGAAAATTTTAAATAATACAAAAGGTTTCCAAGGACATGAGTTTATAAGCACATAGAACCCCAGAGTTGCTCCGTGTGCTAGGAGAAAGCCCTCTTGTGTCCACAGTGGAGCATACACAGGATCTGACAAGAAAGGATGGAGGTAAATTTTAAAGAGAGAAAATCCCTTCCATACACCATGTTCACAAAATTCCATCTCATACCTCTTCATATTGCAATTCAGTGAAATGCCTGAAAGGGCTCTTACAGAACCTGTGATCTCCCAAACTGAGCAAGGGAGACTGTGGGTGCTTGTAAAGGCACTTCCCTTTGAGTTTTAATAGTGACCAAGTTCCTTGTTCTGTGTGCATGTTTACATGGACGAAAAGAAAATGACTTTGGAGTTTGAATTTCAAGGTATCAATCATCTCTACCTTGTGTCTGTTTTGTTTCAGGTATTTGCACACAATATACTTAGGTATCCGGAGCCGGCAGAGTGGAGAGAGCGGCAGGTGGCGGTTTTACTGGAAGATGGTGTATGAGTATGCAGATGTGAGCATGCTGCACCTGCTAGCCACTTTTCTGGAAAGTGCACCACAACTGGTCCTGCAGCTCTGCATTATCGTACAGACTCACAGCTTACAGGCCCTCCAAGGTAAGGAGTAAGATCACATTCCAAAGATGCCTGGCATCCTTCTTTGGCATCTTAAGCCTTTTGTATGTCTGCTGGTTTGGACATGATTTGTGAATTATGCATGATATTTTCTCCACCATTGGCTGTCATGGTTAACTAATAGAAAGACCATCACCTCCTTTGCCCTCCAGTTGTCCTTTCAGCAGGGGAAAATGTAATTTACGATTTTGTACTAGTTCCCTATGGGCAAAGATAGACTAGCTTTCTGGTTTCCATGGTAGAATAATTTACAAAAGTTACAGAGACAACAATAAATGTTATTTTCTGTCATCCATATATATGTGTGTGTGTATGTGTATATGTATATATTCCAGATTATTGCCCTTGATATTAAGAAATACAAAGAGGATTCATAATTCTTGTTTTTAAAATCACATGGAAATGTTATGAATATATAACAATATATATTTCTGTACTATAGACTTCATGGCAGGTATATAATAATTATCTGGTTAATATTTTCTGAATTTGCTTGGTCATGTGATCAGAAAGACTGTTGGATTTATAATAAGCTGCACAGATATTTCTTTAGGCACTGGTGCTGAGATCTATCCTAGAACAAGGCATGAAGAGGATAAATGGCTACTGTACATAGATGGGTGAATAAGTTGGTATAAGTATGATGGGTAAGGGACATATCTACTTAATGCATTTCCTGATGTATTTGTCAATCCTGTTATGAGATAGATAATACCTCATGAATAGCACAATGTGAATGCTATTTCCTCCTCAGCAGAGCTGTCTGAGTTCTCCTGACTGATACATGCCATTACCACGCTCTGTTTGTTCCAGATAGAGACTTGATCTGAATGGTGTTTGGAATTTCCAGTGTCTCTGTAACTGTTACAGAAAGAGTATGTTAAATTGGGCTAGGTACTTTCATTTCAAGATAGAGGCCAGGGTAAATATGACATGAAAAGAAATAGAGAGGTGCTGTAGAGAAGAGAATACCAACTGGGCTTTATCGGTTTATTCTGAGCCAACTGTAAATGATTATGACTTGGAAACAGAGACTCATAAATGCATGATACATCTTTGGAAAGTTCACTGTATTTTTATTTACTTATAGTTGTTAATTGATTTTTTTCTCTAAGACAGAAACAAATGTAGCACAGACTGTCCTCAAATTTGTTGTGTAGCAGAGGCTGGACTTGCATTCTTTATCTTCCTGCTGCCACAACCAGATGTGGAACTACAGACATGTGATGTCATGCCCAGCTTCATAGGAACTGTTACAGTCATAGAAAAGAAAATACATGAGCTAGTATATACGAAGCACATCCTGAGGTCACCAGACAAGTGAGCTATAGACAGGCAGGGTATTTGAATTGTGTCCTTGTCATATGCTCAGTTGCATGGTTGGTGCAAGCTTAGGAAACTTTCCCAAAGCTAAGAGGTACCATGTCTGCTACAGAAGCATGACATATGCTACTGAGGACAGCCTAGGTTAAATTTTCTCCCTTTTCTCAGTCACAGTTCTGCTCAGTCATGAACTGGTTGCATATCCTTAAAGAATATGGCTGCTTCAGAGAATTTCATTCAGCTCACAGAGCCCTAGTATCAAGTGACCCATTAGTTAGGGGATGCCAGGCCCAGCCCCAAGGTTACACTGATGAAAAAGCATTTTTTTTCCAGAAGCTTTACAGAAGTACACAGAAAACATGGCATCAATTTTCTGGTGGCCACTTTCTCTTGAAGCATGGGATCTGCCCTGGATACATGGGGGCAGTAGATGCACCCAGTGCTATTCCACTGGAGAAGACTGGTTTCCACTTTCTAGAAGGTATCAATTGAAAATAGCTTCTTGGTAAGGAGCAGAATATTGTATCCACTTTCCCTTCTCCATGCCAAAACCTTTCCTGGTTTTGTTGGTTTTGATTTTCATCTTTCTTGTTATTTTTTGAGAGAGAAAGAGAGAAGGGGGAGAGAGAGGGAGAGGGAGGGAGAGAGAGGGAAAAAGAGAGAGACAATGAACTGAGGTGGATATAAATATGGAAAAGATCCAAGAGAAATGAGAGAGAGGAAAGAGTATGATCAAAATATATCCTATTAAAAATAATTAAACAAAAGAGAGGAACAAAAACATCCATAGGTATGATTCTCAAGTGTCAGAAAACATGCTGGAACAAAGAGAAGGTGGCCCTTCATACAGAAACAGCAGAATAAAAGCCCAAAGAAGAAAGGAATGCCATATAAACTATCTGTGGGTGGCTGGTCAGTAAACATGATGGGTATAGACAGTGACCCAGCATGCAGAGTTTCTCACAGTATAACACTGCACAAGTTACCTGGTGTTTTAAACAATCCTGAGCTTGGTATGGTTACTTAATCCCAATAGTTTGGAGATAAAAGTAAGAGGGTTAGGAGTTCAAAGCCAACTTCAGCTACATGGTGAGTTTGAGACAGTCTGGGATATATGAATCCTTATCTCGGAAGAGCATAAAACAAATCTTAAATAAACAAAAATCCTAGACAGACTTCAAGTCTCCAAGAGCTCTAGCATCTCCTCTAGTAAATGAATGTCTAAAGTAGATAACTTCAGGTAAATGCTTACTATTTTGTGAGTACAGATATAAACAAAAACAAAGCCAATCCAAACTAAAATACCTTCCAAGAATGCTGTGCGCATCTTCAGAGCAACCTAGTACCTCTTTAGTATAGCTAAACAAGTAGTTTTCTTCTTGTTCCTGCCTCCTGAGTTCTGAGATTCAGGTGTGATCGAAATCAACCACCAGGAACACTCAGAAGATCGATGATCAAGGGTTGCATCCTATTGTGACCCCAATGTACCCAGTGTACAGAGAAGGAAAGGCAAGTGAGACCAAGAAAACATCACCTTTTGTTTGAGAACATTATATATAA
Organism: Arvicanthis niloticus; assembly: GCF_011762505.2. NCBI lineage: Eukaryota > Metazoa > Chordata > Mammalia > Rodentia > Muridae > Arvicanthis > Arvicanthis niloticus. The sequence continues at coordinate 27,195,448 of NC_133433.1, read as the reverse complement.
TGTCAAACACACACACACACACACAAAACACAACACATACAATACACATGATCACTCACATACACACAGGAAGGAAAAGGCAATCCTTAGCACACTGATTGGTTTGGTTTTGGTATTCTTCAGTCAGGGTCTCATGCTCCAGGCCCAAAGGACCTTCAACCCATGATTCTCTAAAGTACTGGCGTTACAAGTTTCTACTACCCTATGCTTAGTCTTTCTCTGATTGTTTATCCAAAGCAAAGTTTAGGTTTCTTTGAATTGAGCCTCTTCATCGACACAGTTTCTGATGTGCTTATGAAAATATAAAGAGACAGAGTATGTTCTGTGAGTGTGCAGAGAGGTATGGGGGAAGGGGATGTCTCAGCGGACCCATGCAGAGGTATCTCTTCCCCCTGAGGGACCAGTCACATACCGGTATAGTATAGAATAGAGTTTATTCAAGGCATGAGGAGGAAAGCCAAGAGGGTAGTAGAGGCAGAGAGAAGAGAGAGAGAGAGAGGGAGAGAGAGAGAGAGAGAGAGAGAGAGAGAGAGAGAGAGAGAGAGAGAGAAGAGAAGAGAAGAGAAGAGAAGAGAAGAGAAGAGAAGAGAAGAGAAGAGAAGAGAAGAGGAGAAGAAGGAGGAGGAGGAGGAGGAGGAGGAGGAGGAGGAGGAGGAGGAGGAGGAGGAGGAGGAGGAGGAAAGGCCAGCCATGAGCACATGGAGAGTTGAGGGAGGGGAGAAGGGGTGAGGTGACAGGGAGCAGCAAGAGGCAAGAGAGAGCAAAAGATCAAGAGAGAGAGGAGGGGGCAAGCAGCCCCTTCTATAGTGGGCCAGGCCTACCTGGCTATTGCCAGGTAACTGTGGGGAGGAGCATACCTGGCTGTTGCCAGGCAACTGAAGGTGGAGTTTAGAGAGAATACTAACAATTTCTGCCCCCCTGTATCTACCAAGACCTTTACATTTATGTCAGACATACACTGGGCTTACAAGTAGCACCTCAATGTTGGCCAAAGAAAGCATACTATCAAGTTTCAGAGTACTTCAGGATCACCAGGACCTGTACCATATTCTCAGTTGATCAGTGGGCACAGTGACCAAAAATTATTAGTAGAATCAGGCAAGTCATTGAATTACAAGAAAACTCATGAGGCTGACTTTATGATTGCTGATTTTTAACAAAGGAAGGAGCTAGGATGTTGTTACAAGACAAAGGAATGGAAACTCACAAAGCAAATGAGTATTTACCATGATGCTTCCAGTGGCCAGAGACCAGCTCAGGCACTACTCACTGGCTCCTCGCTGTACGATGAAATCTATTATCAGGAGGCACTTCTGCCCACAGATCATCACTTACAAGGAGCCAACTTATGAATGAAATTGATGTGGGTTATAAGGATAGAGCATTTTTCCTCTGGAGGAAAAGAATAAAGTAGATTCAATAAAAGTGCTTAGTTTGACATGTATTCATGCATCTTTAGTGATGAAATTCTTGAGCTTTGAATGTAAAAGCAGGGTCCTCCATAAGTGCATATAACATGAAAAAACCCATGAGGTATTTTCAAATATCCCTCAATTAAAATCTTGTGACATTGTTATTTAGCAGGCTGAGACTCACCCTAAGTCTGGGAGCCACTTCACAAGACTATGATTAAAATTACTATTATAGCGTAAAAGTAAAATTGCTTTTCTGCCTCAATTTCAACCGACTACCCTCTGAAGGACATGCTTAGAAACAAAAAGAAAATGAAACAAGAAGAATGACATTTTAAAAACAAAGGTTAGAAATGGAGTTCTCCTTGTGAAAGTGAGTTTTGCCTGAAATTCTGTTAACTGTGAAATCCTTTCTCTCTCTCTCTTTCTCCTCACTTATGGGGTCATTGAGTCAGGGCTGCCTCATTGTGTTGGAGGCTGACAGGCTTAGGGGAGAGCTGGTGGATACAATCGTCCTTCAGTTTCTCCTGATCCAGGAAGACAGCCTGACTGCTCTTCTGAGACTATGAATGAGGGCAGAGCTGCGTCTCAAACCTCATCAGCCAGTGCTTTTCATCCACGCTGTCCTCTGAGTCCAGTTAACATGTGCTACTTAGCTGTTCCTCTCTGGAGGTGGAGCAACCTGGGCTCTACTCTGCTTTGTGTTAAGAAGCACACAAGGAGGTCCAGCTATGAAAAACAAGGTGGTCAGTGTACCCTGCGCTTCCTGCTGTCAGAGCATCCCCATATCAATCTCATATCTCAAGAAGAGAGGGAAAGAACAGCTCAGGCAAGTAGGGTGACAAGAGAGAATGGGGACTGACAAGAAGAGGTAGAGTGTATGCTCTCATGCTGGTTTCCTTTGGCAAACCAGTTCCACCCTGACATATGCCTAATAACCAACCTAACACTTCTCATCCACCCTTCTCCTCTTTTTCCATTTTCCCTGTGGTTATCACAGAGATCCTTAGAAACTGCCAGACCTACAAACATACACTGTACTTCTGTTGGCACTCCTTGAAAGCTCAATTCTTGAGCAAGTTTCATGATTGTTGTTTCACTAGATTTTCTTCAGTAATCATTGCCTTCTCTTCTTCTCTGTGCTGAGAATGTCTTAATTTTCTTCTTTCCTCGGAGCCTATGGACAGACATTAGCCTCTCTTCAGACATTAATTAACTTGTCCTATACCTTAGCCTGGTACACTGATGCTTATACACTAGAACTCAGCACAGTCTCCTCAGCTGGGACTGCTGCCCATTCCAGTTTCTGTGGCCCAGTTTATGTTTCCTCATAGTGTCCTGAACATTGGCCAAGATCCTTAGGCAGCTCTCTCATCATGGAGAAGCCTCTATTTCCCTGCATGTACTGAAGGATAAAGGTGGTACCTAATTCATGAGACTGTGGAAATTAAGTGAGATGGTGAGGGTAAAGCACTTAGCAGAGACAATTTGCACATAATGCAGAGCTTCCTGGGCTGCAATATGCATATCATCCTTCTAATCAACACATTTGCAAAAATAAAAGTTCTGAGTGAGTGGCTCTTAGGTGGGGTCTGATGTTTTAAAAACAAGAAAATAACAGCGTCTGGAAGTAGAGAGAATAATTCAAATTTTAGATGAAAATTGATGGGTCTATATTGAAAAGAAAGCACAAGACATTTTGTGAAGAAAGAGTGAGGACCACTTGTCAGGCCTGGAGGAGAAGAAGACAGCCTTAGACCAGAGAGTACCTGAACTTGACTAAAGGGAAAGTTGGTGAGGATGAAAACAGGGGTCTCCCAGAACAGCCAGGATTTAAATATTCATTCTGACATATCAAGAGACAATGAATTGGAAGTCCTAAAGATACAAGGGAAATTAGGACTTGGCACATGTGACCAAGAACTCAGGAACTTTGGTTTCATCTTAATAGTGAAAACAAAGGTCAAAGGTTAGTGGTCCAGGAATCATTAATAGGCCAGGCAGAGTAGAGGTTCTCTGATGTGTCACTTCTAGCTTTGCAGTAGTGATTTACTGGTTGTAGCAAGACCTCATACACATGGATTCACATCTGTAGATTCTACTAACAAAACATGCAAGAAAAGGTCTTGGGCCTTAAGTGTATTTGGTCAGGGCTTATCTACTATTTATTTCTTATCATGTTCTAAGAAAATTAATTTGTAGAGCATGTTCATTGTATGAGGTATCATAAGCAACACACAAATGATTTGATGTACATAGAAAGACAAATACTCCATTTTTTTTTAGATGTAAAATTACAGATTTGACCTATAAAGGAAGTCCCGGATCCAATCTTTTGAGTACACAAAGGGGCCATGAACTCAATTTAGTTTGTTTAGAACTAGTCTTACAGAACAGCAATAAAGACATTGACTCAAAACAGACTGTTGTCTACAGACCTTCCTCGGCAGAAGAACATTGCTCAGTGTCAGAATCCCTGTTTCCAAAGATGCACTCCATAAAGCAGCTCAAGGACTACTGTGTGAGACCACAGTATAGTATGTAATGTTCACCATGACTATTCCTATGACACAGACAATCATGAATACAGTGCAGCACTTGGCTTTGATAGCCAGGTACACACCTGGCTACATACTGAAGCTTCATTCAAAAGCCATGTTCCTCATAGGAACTATAAAGGTTATGAAAACGAAACCAGGATTTACTAGGTTGGACCAGTGCCAGTCTACCAACCCAGATATTCCCATGTTTTCAAGATATTTTTAATTGTTTATTTTCAACTTCCCCTTTTGCTTGCCATGGTTGGAAAGATCACATTCTATCTTTTAAGTGTATTTAGTTGTGATGTGCCAATTGAGTTACTGACTTCTGTGTTTTGGATATAAAATGTCTCCCAAAGGTTCACGGTGTTGCTGAAAGATGGCAGAATCTTTGAAAGGGGACTTAGCAGAAGCAGCTTAGACATGAATGTTGTTCCTTTGAAAGGGGTATTGAGCCTCTAGCCCTTCCTGTCACTCTGTCCCCAGATGATGTGACAAGAGCAGCCATCTTCCACCACGTGTTACTGCTTCCAGGAACTTTCTCAGCACACCCAAACCACCTCAACCAGTAATTGGACCAAAGTTCTCAAGGTTGAAAGTTAAAGGAAATCTTACTGTTTATAACCTGATGCTTTGTTAGTGATGAAGCCAATTCATGGACAAGTGCTGTTCCCAATACACATGCCCAGGGAAGCTTTGCTAAACAAAAGCCAGTAACTAATACCAACTTTTACTCACATTCCAAATGTTCATATTCCAAATGTCCTTGTGTGCATTTGGAATTGTCTGCACCCTTTTTCACCTGCAATTTCTCCTAGGTACTTTGTGACAAGACACGAGGAGGGGCTGTGTTGTATCTTAGTCGATAGAGTACTTGCCTAGCATATTGAAGCCCTGGATTCCATCCCTGACAATGAATAAAACCAGGCTTACTTTCTTGGGAGGTAGAGAAAGGAGATTCAAAAGTTTGAAGTCATCATTATAATAGCAAATTTGAGGCCACCCCTGTACCCTATATCAAAGTGGAAGACCTAGGACCAGAAAGTTCTTTTAAAGAATATTTTTATTCCTGTCTCAGATCATGTGAGACTACTGGGGAATCAGCAACTAAGGGCTTTCCTCAAACATCTAGAAAAATAGAATTACCAGTAACTAGCTAAGAAATCTCCACTTTGGGAAAGCCACCTCCTTTGTCAGAGCTGAAGAACATCAATACCTAAATCTAAGACTTTTGAGTTGATCTACACTCTATTAAAGCTGGTGGAGACAGAGCTAGCCACCTTCCTATGACCTCCTCAGAGAAGAACCCCCTCTCCTTTGCCAGCTCTCATCACTGTCTTCTGAGGCTGCCAGATTTCCTGTCTGTATTTTTGCAGAAGAAACAAAGATGAGGACAGAGAACCAGGCTGGGCACATACTGCTTCACAACTCCCTTTAGACATATCTGCTTTGCAGTTTCTATTTTAGTTAATTCATTAACATATTTATTGAATGTCTATTATGTGTGTAATGGTGTGTGAAGCACTATGCAAAATCTGCCCAAGAACTTCATGTTGTGATAAAATTTTATGATGTAGCATTACAAACGACATAACAAAGCATACTTAGAAACACATTTTGTGTGTGTGTGCATGCATATGTGTGTGTGTGTGTGTGTGTGTATGTGTGTGTAAAACTTGGTGTTTTATTAGCATGCATTAATTATACATAATAATACATTTTGTAACTACATTTTCATAGATGTATATAATGTTTCAATCAAATTATAATCATTTTAGTTACCCCATTATATTCTCTCCATCACTGATTCCTTTCTCTCTTTTTTTTTTTCTCCCGAGACAGGGTTTCTCTGTGTAGCCCTGGCTGTCCTGGAACTCACTCTGTAGACTAGGCTGGCCCCAAACTCAGAAATCCACCTGCCTCTGCCTCCCAAGTCCTGGGATTAATGGCGTGCGCCACCACTGTATATATGGATCAAACATATATGTATGTTTGATCAAATCTCCTTTATGTACCATAATCAACCACAGGTTCACAATCTCCATGGAACTGAAGTTTAGTAATTTTAACTGAGACAATAAAAATTTGCAATGGGTTTTTCTACCTGTAATGTTCCACCTCACACTGGTAGTACTCAGAGTGCTAAACGTGTCACCTCTAGTCCACCAGAAGAGCTCTCCTTAGGTTAAGCTGAACACTCAACAAGAGCCAACTCTGGCTCCTGAAACTGTTTATTTTAATGTTCTTTTTATTTTAAACTTAAGTTCATGTTGTGCAGTTTGGTTAAATGAGCTTAATTAAAAACAATAAACTGAATGAAATATGAGAGAGCAAACAGAATTTTGACAGCTTTAGGAAGGTTGGGTAGGACCAAGATAGAGTAGGGATTTCCTTATTTTAGACCCCTGGCTGGAGGAGTCTTCTCTAACCTGCAGTAGATAAGAAACACTGTGCCCTGACTCTGCCCCACATCTGCATGCTGTGTCCTGCCTGCCTTTCCCTGCACAGCACTTAAAAAGAGCAGTCTGCAGAGCTGCAGTCAGCCCCGACCACTCTAGCACTCACTCTAGTATCTAAGACAGCTTGGTGCTGGGCTTTTCCTTTTGCTGTGATGTGTTAATTAGAGGACTTTCCCCTCCTGGAAAAGAGGAGCATGTCAGATATTTCAAAATGAAGACATTAAATCAGGTAATCATATATACAGGTGCTAGAAGGAAGAAAGATGAGAAATAGCTGCTCATGACACAAAATATGAATGCTTAGAGGCAGATGTTCTGCTGCAGGGCTGGGGCCAAGATGGTTCTCAGATTAATAAAGAAAGGCACACATAGGCAAGATCTGGATGACCAAGAAGACCAGGCTTCAACACAGCTGGGACTTCCATGAAGCAAGCCAGACAGTGCAGAAACAGGCATTTCTGAAAAGAAAGAACTACAGCAAGTCTGCTTTTTCAGATTGCAATTGGTTTTATTTGTAATTTTTGAATAGAGCAGCATGTTGACTCTGACATGTCAGAGTGTTGGGTGTAATCACTAGGGCAACTTAGATGCATAGCCATATTAAAGCAAGTACCATAAAGAAAACAGATAGGAGGTACAGATGCTCCAACTAGTTCCATCTTATGCCATAAGAAGAAAAAGAAAGGAAAGCTTGTGATAACTTGACATCCAGCTACTTGTTGTTGCAAGAGGAGGATCTGGTGACATAACACATCTATTTATGTTAAACACAAAGGAATCTTTCACAATCTGAACATGCACCTGTTATATTCTTGCTGCCCAGATGTAACTGCTTTCTAAAGCTGTGGGGTGACTGGTAGCCAGGGTGAAAAGAGCTAAAGCTTAGAGGCTAGAACTTTGAAGGTCTTGATCACAGGATTCTAGTTTGAGTTGGCAACCAGAATAAAGAGCTGCTCACCACCCACCTTCTACCCACCCACAAGGTGGGTTCTACCCACCCACAAGGTTCTATTATCAGAACCCGACAGACACCCTGTCCAGGAGTCCAGAAAATATAGTCCACAGAGCCTCCATCGGTCTCATTCTGTCTGCGTGCCTTCTCCCAGCTTAGAGGCACCACAACCAAGTCCATCAGTGCAATTTCAGAGGGAAAATTTACCTGACAAGGATTGTAAGGAAGCATGAGGTACAACCTGCCAGTGGCTGAGTGGACACTTATGTCTCTCCTTAAGAATACATCTAGAGATCTCAAGTGACAACTCAGCATTATCTAGCCACCCTACCTTAACTCCTGTTGAAATTCATGTCCTGCTTCCATGATGACTGTTTCCTACTTTCTGTGACCTCACACTCCTAGTGACCAACTTTCATCACTATAAACAAGTAGACTCAGCCCTCACTCTGGTGACAAAGCATAGGTAATAAAAGTCAAACTCCTTCTTTCCCACTATTTTATCTACCTCCCACTTCTGCTGAGTGGACCAAGCATATGGGCTGAGACCCAAGATCTACGCTTCCTCCTCCTCACTGGATTCCAACTACTCTGTTCATATTTTATTTAATAATTCTCTCTCTCTCTCTCTCTCTCTCTCTCTCTCTCTCTCTCTCCCTCCCTCCCTCCCCCTTTTCCTTCTTCCCTCCTTCCTTTCATCACTCATTTAGAAAAAAACAGACAAGATCATTTTGTCAACATATAAATATACAGACTATAAAAATTTTCATCTTTACTAAGAGAAAAGTGGACCCATATCACTTTTCACTAGCATCATGTTACTTTCTTGCTTTTTGCAAAACAAGCAAACAAAACCCACAAAGAAACAAACACAAAGTCTTCCTTAGATGCTGTGACAGTATCTCTCTCTTCTTTCTCCCTTCTCACCCTCTGGGTTTTCCTAATATTTTTGAGTATTATAATATATATTATAAATATATATTATTAATATATGCATAATACACATATACAGTCTAGAATATTATACAAAAAGACATGCAACTGTAAGCAACTACTACCAAGATAGAAAGAACTTGAACAATACCAAAGAAACTCTGCTCTTACCTCACCTGATATTATGGCCCCTTTTATTAATAGAACCATTATTCTGAAGAAGTATTTTCAGCTTTTTATAATTATATTCATATGTATATGTACATACATGTTTGTGTATGCAGGTATGTATATTTGAGCTCCATCATTCAAAAATATTTTCTTGAGTTATAATTGCATGTAATCATACATATCCTATTCATTTTTACTACCCTAAATTGATGTATTGTAAGAATTAGCCTCAATTATTTATGCATTCAATACTTATTAAAGTGTCTTTTAACTACAGAAGTATTATAATTATTACTACTAGGTATGTTTTTATGTTGCCATGCATTTGTTTGCATATTTCTGCTCAGTTAATAGTGAATATTAATAGTGATAGAGAATTTGCTGAGTCATCAAGTACAAAAAACGAATGTTAGGAGACAAGGTCAAAGCATTTTCTACAGTGACAGTGACAATTTCCATTCCTAGCAGCAATAGGAACCTGTATATGAGATTATTTCAAATTCTTAACAAAGTTTGTCATTGTGAGTTTTCTCAATACTATCCATGAGCAGTATCTCGATTTCATTTTAATTTACTTTAAAAGAAAAGATTCTTTTTTTCCCTTCACTCACCTCTTAATCTGTTCCTTTAGAAGTTGTGTCTGTTCTGTCTATATCTGACTCTCCTTCCCCATCAGCATCAATAATACTGTAGTCCAAAACACAACCCAGCTGCACTCTACAATGGACCACCTCTGCACTCTGTATGCTACACAGAAGCCAGGGGTATTCTTTGCCCTTTAGCCCTTGTTGAAATTCCTTGAGGATTCCTTATTATTGTGCGACCAACCAGAAATATGAAGAGTGTGTGACAAGATGCCTTGGTCTCAGCTCCATATTGCTCCTTTCTTTCCATAGTCACCCATATCCAGCAGCTATAGCCATGTACCGTTCCTTAGACAGACCATGTCTGCCACCTCAGTGTAGGTTTTGCATTGGTTAGTCCTCCTCCCGACCCCCACTATTTTCCTCATACCTCCCCATGGCCCTCCATCTTCATTTAATACTGAGATGAACAGTCACTTTGAAAACACATAGTCCCTTCTCATACCAATAGATGCCACCATACTTTCTCCACAGCCATTTGGATGTATATCTGCGTGTGTGTGTGTGTGTGTGTGTGTGTGTGTGTGTGTGTGTGTATTAATATTCTCTATCACCCACATTGAAGAGCAAGCATTATGGAAGTGAGGACTACAACAGAGATCCTGAACACCAAGGGCACTCACAATGTCACAATGTGTTGGCTTGAAGAATCCTGGCATGTGTTTACCATTTTCAGAAGGCTATTTCATTGTTTTTGCTAGAAAGTAGAAAGGTATTGCACCTTTATCTAAATATAGTATCAGAGAATGTTGACAGAACAACAGAAGTTTTTGTGAGAAGACTGGACTTGCATCTGGGTTGCAAATAATAACTAATATATTTTTTATGGTGGAGCAAGAGGGGGAAGAAACATGCTCTATAAAGAAAAGTTGGCAGAGTGAAAAAAGTTAGAGAGAAGCCGAGAGTTCAGTGCATGCATGTGTCTATTGAGCAATTCCGATGATAATATCCTCCTCAAAGTAACAGGGACTGAGGAGGTTTACTTCACAAAATTGGATTGAATCCTAACACTTGAAATATCAGTCTAATGGCAGTGATTATCCACCAGAAGCTATTTTCTTGTCATGTTTAATATTTACTTTTATAGTACTTCTAGTGATCAAAGCCTTGTGCATGCTACCCATGTCCTCTATCACTGAGGTACATCCCTAGCCCCTTGAATTCTTTGAACAAGTAATTCTTTTATTGCCCAATGCCTGGAGATATCAAACATAAATCAATAAAATAGTAAACTACTACTCTGCTCAGTCAATACATACATCCATTGCAATTTCAAAGACTCACGAGCAATTACTTTGAAATCATAGTCTCATAAAGCTGGTGAGGTCTGGAGGCCATTTTTCTACTCTATTTAAATGTATTGGCAGAATAAAGGATAGATAATGATATTATTGATCTCTTTATTATACCTCATAGTGTCTGAATCATGGTACCACCCAAGTTATACTTAGCAGCACAGAAAGAGGGTGCATCTGCTTATCACTAATTCAAGTGCTTCAAATCAACTCTGTGTGGTTTATCAGCCCCCAGCACAGCTGTGAATAGCTCTGAATTTGAATCATTTTGAGCATAATATGAAATAAGAGGCCTGGCTATTTTTAGGTTCTCTTAATTATCTCCAATAATCAAGCACAAATCTTGGTTGTTTTCCACTCAGTATTCATCCTTTCCCCTTTCTTTTTTTGCTTCTAATAAGTGAGACAATCCTGTGTCCAGGTGCAGGGCAACAGACTGAACTGTGGTAATTAGACCAAGCACCTATGCTGTGGTGATAGAGATGGATCCTGGAAGAAGTGACAAGTCTGTTGTTTCAACTTTGGTGGGACAAAGAAGAAGCAAAAGCCATCAGCAATGTGCAAAACCAGGGCTGCCTTCTTTGGTAAAGGCTAGCCTTCCAAAATTGCAATCGTGTATTTAGCACTTTGCACTTTCAAGGAATCAGAATCACACTTTTATTTTCCATTTACTTCACCTTTAACCAGCTCTCAAACTGAGAGCCGATGTTTGTTGTTTATTTTGAGTGAATACCCATGTGCCATACTTAAAACCTCTACATGCTGAAAATAACCACGGTAAGTAACAATCAAATGTTTGCTTAGTAAGGACAAAAAGACAGACAAGTAAGATCATCCTAAGAAGAAATTCAAAAATCGTTTGCTATATTATCTCTGTTCAACTGGATTTTTTCGGGGGGAGGGGTTGTTTGTTTTTGAATGAAACTACAGACAGTCATATGATCATGACTTCTTGACCTAATTCTGATTGAGTGGGTTGGTGAGGGTACCTTCCCCAAAATCATGGATGCTACATCATAAAATGTAAACCCCCTATATAAAAATAGTTTTTCATTTATTCAACAGATTGGAGTTAGACTGCATTTTTGTACTCGTAAGGTAATTTTCTGATGAGTCAACAGAAATAAAGAGCATCATTCATGATAGAGTAATAAGGATAATTTCCTATGACTTACATAAAAGAGTTTTTTAAGAAGAAACTTTCTTGCACATAAAACTTTGTGAGAGCAGAAAGAGTCAGAGAGAAAGAGAAGGAAATGGGAGAGAAAGAAGAAGAAGAAGAAGAAGAAGAAGAAGAGAGAGAGAGAGAGAGAGAGAGAGAGAGAGAGAGAGAGGCTGGAGAGAGCAACTGATTCAATCAGTATATGAACCATTTGCTAGTATAAAATCTATGGAGATTCACTCTTCAAAGCTCACAATGAGCCTCTGATTGCAGAGGGACAGGCCTGCTGGATGCTGCCTGACTAAGGCTTTGTCAGCATTTCCATTATAATTCTCCGTTGCCACAGCTCAGCTGTAGGAAAAGACTGGGGAAACTCAAAAATTCTGAAAGCTCTCAAGCATCCATAATATTATCAGCTCAAACACTAGGAGAATTCCATAAGGCTTGCTGTTCTCCAAGGCAGTGTGGGAACAGCTGAGTTTCTAGCCTAGAGATTTCTATTTATGATAAAGAAATAACTGGGATTAATTTAAGAACAAAGATTTACTTTGACCTCTGCTACTAAAGATTGAAGTCCTAGTCATTTGACCTAGATGTCTTGAACCCATGACAAAGCAGCAGAACACCAGGGTAGAGGTCTCTAGTTTAGTTCACGGTGTTAGAAAATTAAACAGAAAAGAACATTGAATTTCCTTCAAGGACACACCCACAGTGACCTACCATGAGGCACCAACAATTAAAAGTTTGATCAGCTCCCATTAGCACCAGGCTGAGAACCAAGCATCAAACATAGGCCTTTTGAAAAATTCCAGATTTAAACCCTAGCACAAGGTTTCAGCCAAGGCCGATACTTTCAGATTTATTGTTGTTATTATTAAAACCTTGAGTTTAAAAATTCAAGTTTAAACCAACTAGAACATATTTTCTCAATATAAGTAGAAAGCAAATATTTTTAGCATAAAGCTTTGGAATAAATAGCTGCATAAATACAAAATACTATTATAAAGACTTAAAAATAAATTTAGAAAAGTGAAAGTGAAGCTTTTACAAAAATCATTTGGAGTACATTTCACATTGTAGTGTTTTGTGAATATAGAAGTAGATGTGTATTTGAAACCAGTCAAAGCCAGAGACTGCCAATCAAGTGGGAATACTGGACCCATGGAAAAAGTGAAGTAATTCAAATTAAAAAAAAATGCTTGGAAACATATCTGATGAGAAATCAGGGTCCTAGGAGTTTTGTGCCCTTCTCCAGACCCAGTGCTTCTCACCAGAGAGGCAGGAAGCACTGACTTGGGTCCTGTGGAAGCTCACGCATCCTATGAACAACTCTGTTAAATGGATCCAGCCACATACCTTACAGAGACAGACCATTGTGTTTTAATTAGGGCCTAAAGAAAATCTTTATTAATTATTGCATTTATTTTCTTTGAAAACATTTACTGAGCATGTGTACATATCAGGAACTGAGGTGGATATTAGAATGTAAAGATAGCTAAACAGTTTATGCTTAAAGGGTTCGTCGCCTAGCAGTGGGCAGTAACGTACGAATCAGTGCAAGAGCCTCTGTCATAAGATTAAAGAGGTTAATGAGAAAGTTTCTCTCCCTGTTCTTTTCTACAGAAATGAATTGGGAACTGGCAAATTTATAGGAAGAAAAATTGTACATCCAAAAGAGAAAATTACAGTGTTCAAATCAAACACCAAGTGTGATTTTCTTGAAGGTCAATACTTAAATAACTCTGATGCTATGGGTTAGAAGAGAGATTTGAGGCTTGGGTAAGGAAGAGGTTGCTGTATCCTGAAGGGTGAGACAGGACCTCAGTCTGGAGAAACACATCATGGGTCAGCTCTCATCTGTTCAGTCACCTCATTACCCGCCTGAATTAACCGTGAAGAGTCGTGTTTTCTTTGACAGGGAAATTGTATTATCTAAACAGAAATATTATGTTATTGAAAGAAATGAGTAATATAAATGCCATAAACTCCTAACATAGGAAAGGAGTCAGAGAAAGAAGAGAAAGCCTTCAGTATTTCAACAACAATAACAGCAAAAATAACATTATAATTCAAAACTGAACAGTAGCCTTGAAGAGGTATTGCTGTATAAAAGTATAAAAACAGCCAATAAGCTCATGAAAAATTTTCAACAATACCAGCCACCAGGGAAAAATCAAGTTCAAGCCACAGTGGGACACACCTTACACTTACAATGTTAGGATGGATACCATCAAAAACAGACAAATAGAATGTTCTACACAAAAACAGTTGCTGTGGACCATGCTAAGGAGTTGATGCACTGACACAGAGTTGATAGGGATATAAAATCGTGCAGCCACCAGAGAAATCTATTGTGTTACATGGAGAAATTACAAGTATAGTTACAATATTATCAAACAATGTTGTCTCTGGGTCTTTGTCCCAAAACTTAAAACTTAAGTCTGGAAAAGACATGTGCACAGAGTGATTTCATACCAGAGTGATTTGCAGTAGTTAGCACTTGTAGCAACCCATGCATTCACTGGTAGATGGTAGATAAGCAAGGTTTACAGCATCCACACAGTGAAATATAATAAAACATTCAATAAAAAGGGTCATGAGTATGGCTTAGAGATAGATATAAAGCTTATCATGCAGGAGGCCATGGAGTCAAACTTCAGTAGCACCAAGGGGATGAAAACCCATACACACACAACATACATAAATCTTGCACACTAAGTGGACAAGCCAATTACAGCAAGCAAAAACTACATGATTCCATTCATTAAAGTACCTAGAAGAGGCAAATTCTTCAAGTAGTAAGTAAAACATTGGTTGCCCCAGCCTTTTAGAGTGGTGGTGGGATGAACTGCTCAGGAGTAAGTGGTGGTGATTACATAAAATACAGATGAACTCATTCCTGTTGACCTGTAGTAATTATGATGGAAAGTTTATATTGTTTATTTTCCATCATTTTAGAAATATTTTTGAGATTATAATATAACTACAATATTCTTCCATCCCCTCTAACCCTCCAGACCTGCCTATACCTACCTCTTCTTTGCTCTCCTTTAAATACATGTCCTCTTTTTTCATTAATTATTATCGCATGCATATAAATATGTACATACATATTCCCAAATATGAATGACTTCTTCAGTCTGGAAAATGTTACATGTATGTATGTTTTCAGGGCTGACCATTTGGCACTGAATACCACCTCTCCTGCTTCCAGCTTTATCCAGTATTTTGTGTAAGGTTGAGGCCTCATGGGCTTTTCCCTATCCAGTTTGGTAACTCTATTGGTGTCCTCCTTGTTCAGCTCATATTTGGGAAGTCATGTTGCTCAGATGTTATGGGTGTAGCTTCTGATGTTACTAGGAGACATGGTCTCACGGCAAGCTGCTTGATCCTTTGACTCTTACAGCTGTTTTGCTGCTTCTTTGGAAATGTCACCTGAGTCTTAGGCACAGGAGTGTTTTGTAGATGTGAAGCCCATTGGGACTGATCTCCAAAACTCTGCACCATTTATAATGGAGAAAAAGTAACACTGTCCTACTGACTATGAAAGAATCTAAACATGCTGATGTCTGGAAGGAGCTCGTTTCACCTGGGTCATTTTCCCTTCTTTCTAGCATCAAATGGAGAAGAGAAGAGCCCTCAGTGTGTTTCTAAGCTCATTAAGAAACACATGTCTTAATTCACATTTTAGTTCTCTGTTAAATGCATGTAGACAAATTTGAATTCCTCTTGATTAACCAAGATAAATATTAACTGGCCTTCCCCAGAGCTTTCTGTCTGGCCTTAGGTCACCCACGCCCTCCAGGGCCAACCACTGCATCTTGTGATCTTACCTTTTTAACCCAAATTCTCCCACAGGGTATGAAAACTTCAGACGTGTCCAAGAAAACGCCACTTGTGTGCTGATTTACATTTTTGGCATGAAGCAGTTTATCCTTGAGACTTTTAAAATTATATATATATGAACAGAAACACTGCACCACTTTTCTTGAAAGTTTAATGTATCACCTCTATATTAGACATAAAAACTAACTTCTCATTGCCTCGTTGTTATATTTGTTGTGTGTGTTAAAAATCATTTCTCTAGTTCTGAGATGGTTGAAACATGGCTTTATTGTGTTAGACCTTTGGGGTGAATACATTGTCTAAATGCAAAGAACCAATCCTGGAAAGTGAGTGTTTTCATTCCACTTCCTCATCCCCACCCCCTGCTCAGAAGCTCACACATACCTGGGATTCCAGGTACACACCACTAATTCTGTAGCATAAAACCGAAACCATGATATTTGTAGTACTGGATAATGATGGCACATGACCCCCACTGCACCCTGGAGAATGAAAGAGATAATTCCATGGTCTCTCCTTATCTTGTCATGAGGAGTACTATGAGTATTTCCTCTGTGGAGTGGTGGGAGAGCAAGGTGTATGTTACAGGGCAGCATCTTGGAAGAGTTACTGCAGCAAAGAGAGGGGCAAATGGCATATGTTTGGCTCGATCTAGATCCCAGGCAGAGGCTTCTCATAAGTCAACAAGGTTGCACCATCAAAGTAACCCAAGGATCAGGAGTATGTCACTGCTGTTTCCTCAAAGAGAAAAGGAAGATGGAGGGGCTCAGGGATCGGGGCAGACCTCCTCAAGAACCTGAATTATGCAAAGATGAGAAAAATGAAACACTAACTTTGGATGGATGGTTGTGTCTTTACCCCTAGCTGCTGCCCCAGTGAGCCCCCTTCCACTAGGGCTGAAACATCTCCTTGTAGTTCTTATACTTTGTTGACCCGGGCAGGGGTGGGGAAGCAAGTTAAGCAGTAATCTGATATTGCCAAGCCAGAACTGCACTTCTGCAAACACTAATTAGATTTTCTGCAGCCTTTTTTTAATTTAGTGAGTTTCAGGAGCAGATCACACCTCTCTTAACACTTACAAAGAGAATTTGTGAGCAAGATTGCACAGAGTAATACCTATTCAGGGCTTGAGGCAACATGTTGCCATGGTACCAATCAGATTTTTGTCTTCACTGGGGAATAGAAATTAAAACCGACAGTGCTGGAGTACATGTGTTTTTGTTTGTTCCTCTGAGCAGTGTTAATGCTTGCAAAGGATTTTTTTTGTTAGTATGCTCTGGTTTTGAAACAAGAGTATGTTAAAATATGGGATATGAAATAATGCAATAAATGAAGAGGGGACGAAAAAGAATTTCCCAGAGGAGTTCATTATTTTTACAAATTTATGTTATCAAGCAATGTAGACAACCAAGAAAGCAAGCATTAATGGTTCAGATCTGTGTCATCATCTCAGAGCTGGAGACACTTGGTGGGTAAAATGTGCAGATCAAGTGGAAGATTGATCTGAATGCCTAATTGGCTGTTTTTATGGCTTGAGAATTCTTATCTTATATTAGAGCTATAAAATACCCATTGTGCTTTAGGGAACATGCATTTGGCTCTCACAATAAAAGAAATATTGAAAATCAAGAGAAGTAGCTTGCTCTAGACAAAACAAGGGAATGATTAATATGAAATTGAGGAAAGTAGGCCTGCCCCTGGGGCTGAGACAAGGGGAAGAAGGGCCTCACAGACATTGGTAATGCTCAGTTTTTTAAGTTGAAGGGCATCGTGTTTTATTTTATTTTATTTTTTTAGAACTCTGTGTAGACCTTATCTCTACTCATTGCAATAAAACTGACTTAAAAAGAGAAGAAGCAGAAGTATAATATGGCAATTAATGAACTCCAGGCAATGGGCCCACATCTCAGCAGGACTAAGCCACCGAGTGAGTGAGCATCACTAGCCTTGAATGACGTCTGTTTTTGCACCTGTGAAAGAAAGAAACCCCACCACCCGAGTCACCCTGATGGCTTAAAAACTGCCTAGCTCTTTAGACATGTCATATCAAATACAACAATGCTGAGCTAATTGTATTGGACCAGTGGTCTTTTAAGCATGCAAAACCAAACAAAACCCCTGACAGTTACCATCTAATTATTTATCCCAGGTCATCCAGCACTGTGATTTAGTCTCGTATTCCAGATAAACCCATCTTAGATACCCTTACTGTTTATTGAGCAAACAGGCAGATATTCCTTCACAGGGTGATAATATAAAATCATCAAGAGAGCTTATAGCCAAGCAGTCAGAGGGAATGTCTGTGACCAACGTTCCATCTCTCTGTTGGTGGACTTTTCACCTCCTCTAATTGTAAACGAGAAATGTAATGTATTCATGAAGCATCTGCTTCGTGCTCATCAAATGTGCCTTGGATAGAATCAGGTTTTGCATCTTTCATCCTCACCCCTATTACCAAAGAATTACAGTTGTATAGCAGGTTCATCACCAAGCCACTAGAAAATGCTTCACAGAGACATTCTCTCTTAGTTTCCACCATGGAATCATACATGTCCCCTTCTTTGTTTAATGGTTTTGTTCTTTTAGCATATGCTCACTGTGTGAAGTAATGAGGTTCACTATACACATACATCAACACTTCTATTTTGTTCAATCCCTGTTACCTTCTCCCGCCTTCTCCATTCCTATCGAGGTGTCCTTCTCAGTGTCTCTTCTGCTTTCAAGTATTTTTAAATTCCAAATTCTGAATATGAAAAAAAAAACATGTTGTAGTTATGTTTCTGAGTCTGGCTTATTTCACATAATGTGCTGCTCACAATTTCCATTCATTTTTCTACAAGTGACATAATTTCATTCTTAGCGGGGTGCTAAGAATGAATCTTACAATGCACCCTACTGAAGCATAGTAGCGTCCCTGAGGAACATTTGCACCAATAGTATGCAAGCTACCCTCATAGTCATCAGCATTTGTTTTTTATTTTCTTGATGTTTACCATTCTGACTGGTGAGACAGGCTTTTAGTGTGGTTTTGATCTATATGTCCCTGATACTAAATGATTACTAAAGATGTTTGACATTTCTTCTATATCATTATTATTATCATTGAAAATTGGTGATTCTTCCTTTGAGAATTGTCTTTTTAAATCCCATTTTTGCCCATTTGTTGGCTAAGTTAACTGTTGATTTTTAGAAGTTCTTTATGTATTCTGGATATAAGATCTACTGGTGACAGAAGATATTTTCCCATTCTGTACTCTGTCTCCTTGCTCTCCTCAGTGTTTCATTTGCTATACAGATGATTTTTAATCTTATGCAATCCCAATTGTCAATTCTTGCTATTATTTCCTCAGCCACTGGAGTCCAGAACCACAGTCTTTCAACATTCACACAATCAGTCCTCATACAGCCCTTTCTGGAGATGAGACTTGTGTTGATGGCTAGTCATTACCTAGTCTCTCAGAGCAGAGGAAGAACACAGAATTAGGCTGCACTTATTTTGCCCCTGCCAGCTTTTTAGCCTTTTTTCAAGAGTAGTGTGCCCTACTGCCTGATGCCTCTGCCTGCATTTCAAGACAGAACGCCTCTCTCCCCGTCCCCATCCCTGTCTCTCCATCTGCCTCTTTTTCTTCCTCTCCCTACTGAAAGTGACCTAAAACTGAGCATCAAACTGAAAAGTGGGGCAATTTTCTCATCCTTTCCAGGGCTCCCAAATCCACAGCTTCCTCAAGTACTTTGAGTACTATGGTCACCAATTACCGGGCCATGTACCTTAAGACACTAGTCTCAAGCGTAATCTGACTCAGATGGCATTACCTGGGCATCTTTTTGCTGTTCAAGTAACAGCTTAATGGGAAAGTGTCTGTATGTGGAAGAACTCTGCCCTCACTATTCCTTCAATGCTCTATATGCTTTGATGAGACCCTAAACAAGGGACTCTGGCAACATTATTTCTCTCGGAATCGCCCAAGCATCCCTATGGGAAAATCAAGTGTGTCACACTTTTAAATGAAAGGGAAAGATGTTCACCGTGAAATCTATCATAGCATCTTGGAAAACAGAGTCAAAGGCCTGATGTCATCAAAACCCCAGCTGCAAGTGATGTTGACCTTTGTTATTTCAGCCCCATTGAGTGGGGGCTTAAGCAGTAATGACAGAAATTAGCTATATCTATATCTCTATATCTATATCTGTATATCTATATCTATATCTATCTATATCTATATCTCCATACAAACTATACAAACTAGCCTTATAATACTCAAAATCATCAAGAAAATATATCTTTATCTTTATTCTAAATATTGAGAGAAAAAATTTCTTAAGGAACTCAAATATGTGTTCTGTGATATCTCTTTCCACAAACCCACAAGACAACATAAACATAGAAGATAGTTGAATTCTTGCTTTATTTTATTTTATTCATTTATTATTTTTAATGTTTTCACTTTGTTAACAGAACTACTAAGTGATTCACTGTGGGACACTAAGCAGGATTTAAGCTCATGTCAACAAAGAAATGAAACTATATCACCAAAAAGAAAATCCAGTTCTCCCACTCGCTGTGCAGCTGAGAATCACGACCAAATCCCTCCCTGGTCTGCCACTCATTTGTGTGTGTCTGACATGACTTATAAAACATATTTAAATGTTTGGAGAAAATTTGAAAAAGAAATTCAG
The DNA here is from genome assembly GCF_011762505.2 of Arvicanthis niloticus. Taxonomy (NCBI): domain Eukaryota; kingdom Metazoa; phylum Chordata; class Mammalia; order Rodentia; family Muridae; genus Arvicanthis; species Arvicanthis niloticus. Next base: position 27,175,357 of record NC_133433.1, on the reverse strand, counting down.
ATTTTTTTAGAGTTCATAAACAGTGATTTGAACTTCATCTATCAAGTTTTTATGAAAATTAATCTTCTCTCTTGCTGTGTAAATATTTATATAAAAGTCTTGATTTTTGACCTTTGGCTCTCAAAGCCTCCGATATTTATTTAATAAATAGCCCTTTACAGAAAAGAAAAAAAGGAAAATCCAGTTCTCTACCTACACTACTGTTGACCTCACAGTATACCTTTGTTAGTCCCCCCATTGAGCCTACTACCAAGTCACATAATAGACACTCAACTAAATACATACATTTGATAAAACAGTCCAACTAAGCCATCTCTAAGCCTACACTTCAGAGTAACTAAAATGTCATTTACTTCAAGCCACAAAGCTCATTATTAATGTTCTGTTCATCTCTATTTTTGGTGAATTTAGTATTAGCAATAATCACCTTTAAAGCAGCCCTGTATCTAGCAAAGAAAAATTAACTGTAGAGCTGAAGAGATAGCTCTGTGAGTAAGTGAAAAAGTTAAAATTACTCTGGATATGGCACAGTTCAGATCTTAGTTCTTACATTTTCCCATCTTACTATTGATTGCAAATTATCTTTCTTTGTTACTCTCTCAATTTAGAAATCTTAAATGTTTTGTTGCCAAGGCAGAGGAAAGGAATTTAGAATCAATAAGAGAGTATCTTTGTTTTAAACTATGGTTTATTTTGTGGATGCTTAATAAGATGCTGAGCTAAGTGGAGGCCCAGCAAAGAACATTTCTATGGGATCATTTCTCCGAAGCTCTGTACTCAAGTTCATACGGCGTTCTTCCTAGCAACGTAGGCAATAGAGATTCTTATCCACCTTTCCCAAACAGAAGCCAAGACTCAGAGGAACCAGAACAAGGGGACAGTTTAAATCAGAGTCAGAAATATACACTTGGTTCATCTTCCTGGTAAGTGTTATTTCCATAGTGAAGAACCTCAAAAATGTAAATAGTTTGCAAATTCTGAATACTGCTGGTAAAGAGCTATTCTGCAAATCTTCCTGACATTACTGGAGGTGCCTTTGTCAACTTGCCTCACCCTACACCTCCAGGGAGGCAGTTTTATTTGGCTGATGCTGATGTTTGATATTTTAGGAGAACTCAAACTATGGCGTGTCTTTAATGGAATTCCAATGAGGTCTTTAATGAAATTCCTCCTTCCAGTGGAGAAAGTCACTGACCGGGAACAAAATCACTGAACATGACACCATTACATAAGCGGTAGCATTTATTTTCAGATAGCCACTAAAAAAAAAAAAAAAAAAAAAAAAAAAAAAAAAAAAAAGCAGTTACAAATGGATTCCAAAGAATAAAATGCAAGCTGGTAGGTTTTTGAAAACAGAATAGAGATGATACTGAGTTACTGGAGGGTTAACACACTTTGGCTGATGTAGCTGAGGCAGTTCGTTCTGGACAGTGTAGCAATGAAGGCAGTCGGGTGATGCTTAATGTCACCAGGGCCACTGCAGTGACTTTATTAAAAAGGAGAAAGAAGGAGAAGAAGACAGAACTTCAGTTCTACAAGACTTCAATTAGGTATTGATTCCATCCATGAAGCATCCAAACAGTGGGTAATTGGTTTGTGAAAAATTGCTGTGTTCCAATGGGTCATTTGGACACCCAGCTAATATCAAGTTTTGTCAGCTTATGTCTTGAACAAACATCCCACTTCTTAATGTTTTTTTCTTAACATTTTAAAATGCATATATAAGCATTTTGTGCACTTATGAGCTACAGTGTGATACACAATGTAGAATGATCAAATCAGCGTGGTTAGCATCCTATATTCCTACACATTTGTAAGTCCATCCTGTTGGTGGAGGGTTCCCGTGTACATGTGTTTAGCTAAGACTCACCACTTGGGATAGGGTAACCAACCTATCAGGAGGCTTGTTTCTGGAGAAGAATAAATCTCCCTTCTCAGCAGCCATCAGTTGCCTACAGCTCCTCATTCACGGATCAGTCCTTAGGAGATTCACCCGATCTATATTGACAAGTTACTTGATATTGCCATGATGCTGGTTTCTTTAGGAGACTATACTGTTTAGGAGTCATGAGTACTGCTTTTCTGTCACATATATAGAACACTGTCTAGTAGCAGACATCCTGATCTTCTCTTATGAGATTAAGAATTTGGGAGGCAGTATTGGGGACCCAGAACATGGAAGTGACAGGATAGGGAAATAATATTAAAATGGCACTAATGTATGAAATTCTCAAAATTAAATTGAAAAAAAAAAACCAAATGTGTAACATCTATGTGTTTGGAAATTGTGAGCACTTCTTGTACCTTATAACACATATATGTTGTTGTGAAGTAGTCACCCAGTGTACTGTACATTAGAACTTATTCCTCCTTTTAACTGGGTTTTGATGGTTACCATCCATCCTCTAACCTCTCCAATCTCCTGTCGTATAGTCTAGTAAAGATTATTCTGCTATTTCTGTTGAAATCAACTCTTAAAACATCCAGCGGAGTAAGAACATGGCATCTACACTCCAGTGGAGTAAGAACATGGCATCTCCACCTTTCTCTGTCTGACTGATTTCATAGGACATATTGGTTTCCAGTTCCATGTGTTTCCAACAATGAAGGAATTGTCATTCTGTTTATAAATAGTTTCTTTACTTTGCCATTGGCATTTTAGGTATATAGACTCATTTGTTGGCCAATGAGTATAATTTGGCTGAAACACAGGAGGAAAAAAAGTGTGTAGAAATATAAACTCCAGACCAGAACAAATACTGACCAAGTAAATGAATAGATGAGCAAATGTTCAACCAAAACAGGTGGAACAAGCAACTGTGTTCACCCAGCTTTTGATCTTCCCAGTGGTAATTGTGGCCTAAAGAAGCTTTCTGAAAATCGTAAGACTCCAGAATAGGTTTTGATTCTTGGCTCACACAGAAGATACTATATGCACTGAACATGTCCAGGAGAGAACAAGGAAGCTAAACCACTTTAATAGAATGGGACATGAAGGCACTTTGTATATGTCTTCTTCATATTTGAATGAACAAGAACTTTTGATGTGAGCTTTTAATTATTTGGTTTAACTGATTTTTTTTATTATAGAAAAATTAGAAGTATAATTTGGGAATTAGTAGGATTATGTTAACTAAAGTGAAAATTTTAGAAATTGTTCCTATTAATTATGATATAATTAATACACTGATTTAGTCTTTCCAATACTTATCAAGTTTTATTATTATTCCCATTGTGTAAGTTTGAATTGGATGAGAAATTTTTTAAGGTATTTTGAGATCCTAATTTGATTTATAAAAATCAACTTGTTCAAAGTTACAGGAAGAAACAAAACAGAACTAGGGTTTATATTCAGAAAATGTGGCCCCCGAGACAACACTTATTAATTTGTCTCACATTCCAGCTTGTGCTATAATAGGTAACTAGGGAGGGAGATATAAAGTGAGAATTTTCAGCTCAATCCCCAAAGTCTTTGGTGTTATGGTATTGCTTTTGGACATAGAGATATAATATTGGGAAGAGTAGCATTCATCCTTCCAAGCAAGGATTAGAGACAGAACATGACCATGCTTCTAGAGCTGATAAATAGACTCTAGAGAACAAGCTCCAGGTAGAATCCACATGAGAAAACCATTCAAGGAAAACACCTTATCACTTTCTGGAGGAAATATCAGTGCATGCTAAAATAAATGAATGTATAAGGCAACATCATGTGTGCTGTTTATATTTTGTATTCCTTTGTTTGATATATTAAACTCGTCAGTTCATGGCTATAGTACTGAAGTGAGGAGGAAGGGTGTCCTAAAAACAGTGTGTTTGTAGCTTAAATTTGAACTTCTAAGGTGTGTGTGTGTGTGTGTGTGTGTCCCTCTCTCTCCCTCTCTCTTTCTCCCTCTCTCTCCCTCTCTTTCTTTCTCTCTCCCTCTCTCTCTCCCTCTCTCTTCCTCTCCCTCTTTCTCCCTCTCTTTCCCTCTCTTTCCCTCTCCCTCCCTCTCTCTCCTCTCTCTCTTCTCTCTCTCTCTCTCTCTCTCTCTCTCTCTCTCTCTCTCTCTTGCTCTTTCTTTCTTTCTTTCTTTCTTTCTTTCTTTCTTTCTTTTTTTGCTTTTAGAGACAGGTTGCACAAAACTCCATATATAGCCAAGAATGATCTTGAACTCCTGGCCCTGCTGCCTCAGACTCCTGAGCCTGTATTACTACCATGTGGGGTTTATATGTGACCGCAGTGTAAGTGCCCCCATTAACTTAGCTACACAATCAGACCTGGTACATGTATTTTTATACCCCAAGTGGCAAAGAAAAACTAAAAGTTAGCAGTTAGGACAAGAAATGTCAATTCTAAGTCAGGGTTCTGTGCTTTTTGTTTGTTTATTTTCACTGAGTGTCATTGAATAAGAAGGACTCATGGAAAGTTTATCCTGACTGAAACAGATATGCTTCTGAAAACAGAGATAGGAAAACATCCAGGAGGCATTTACAAATTAGCAATCAGGGAATATAGCCATGATAACAGTATGTCCATGCTGTGCAGAAACCAGGCAAAAGCAGGAGCAGAAGTGCCAGTGAAAGTGACAGCCCATATACAGTGTGATAAATGGGGAATAAATCTGGTTCATTAGCAAATATACCCACCTTGCAAATTTTACATAATTTTTGTTTCCATCAAAGCTCAGACCTGTGTCCACATTGTGAAGATTAGGAAGGCACAAATACTATAACACCATAGTATCTGAAGATGGTGTGTTTAGGAGGTGACCAGGCTTGTTCAAGAAGAACTCTCCTTCCACATGCAGCTCCTCAGTTTTATAAAGTGAGTAGGCATTTTTGGAGTCGTGTTATTTCACTGGGAATGGGTGTATCCCGTTCCACACAGTATCTTGCTGAAGTTCCAGTCTGGGTTGGTATTTATGGTGTTTCTCTTCTCACACTACAGCTACAGTCACCATGGATGTGGGGGAATCCATTTGGAAAGAGGATCAGGGCTTCTTGGCTACACTTACGGAGAAGTCTGTAAACCAAAGCTGGGACATGAGTTGGCCCATCTCCTCCAAGCCTTGAAGCTCTCAGTTAGTTGAGAAACTCATGTCCTGGTCTCCCTTGTCCCAGATTACCCAAAGGGAAAAATCCAATGCATTCTAATGCACATGGTGTGATCTGTCATCTCAGGACCCCAATAATAGAACAGGAGTTCACTCCAGAAAAAGCATATTGTTCCCTTACCTGCCAGAATAGAGGCTCTGCCAAGGGAGAAGCAAGATTGACAAAGAGAACTGCAGTGTTTCTGCCTCAAGTGATCTAAGTTTGTTCGGAACAGAGAAATCACAAGCACTAAACCCAAGGGTATTGTCAAAAACAATGGCAGTCTTGGGAAAGAGCAAGTAAGATGGTGACTCACAAAACACCAAGAGTGAAAGTGGATCAGCAAATTTAGCACAGAAAAAGGGCACTCCCTTTGTAGAACAGCACTGAAACAGAGCATCCTGAAATATGGCCATGCCCTGCCCTGCCTGGGCTGTGATGTCAAGGGCAAGCAAGCCACTGGCTAGTGCTTAGCAGATGTGCAAAACCAAGTACGACCACCACAGAGGCAGACTCCATGGGAGATTAAACATGACATTAGGAAAACGGCAAGAAAGAGCCCAGCCACTGAGGTATTACCAAGTTAGGACCTAGATATGAAAGTTGTTTGATGCCATATGTCATTTTATATAATATAAAAACATTGTTAATAGCTGCCAAAGCCTCAGGTATTTGCTATGTGATATGGTGTGCAAGCCTGAATTTTTTTAGAAGGGACTTTGGCTATGCAGCAACTCTCTTATCTATGTTGTTTGTTTTCCCTGGAGTTTGTTGCCTGTAGTCAGTCACGGTTCAAAAGTATTAAATGAAAAGTCTCAGAAGTAAGTAATTCACAAGTGTTAAATTGTTTACTCTTATGAATCGTTTGGTGATATCTTGGGATATCTTGCTATGTCTTATCAGACTGTAAATATTCCATCACTTAGTACCCTTACCAATACTATTTGTATAGATACTCAAGGCCAGCGCAGGTTAGCCTTTATATATTTCAGAATATTTTATAGTTTCAAAATATTCTGAAAAGTCATTCTACTGGTCATGTGTACATTTAGCATATTTGCCAGAAGATAACAGCAATAACAAAAAATGGCCTGTGTGTGGGGTCTCACCACTGAGCAAATGCCTAGTCACACTCATGGAAGCACATTATGCTTAATCTATTCAGAAAATCCAAGAGGAGATATATTACTTAACATTCAAAATATAAATTGACATAGAATAAATGCAATAACAAGAAATATACTTTATGCATCTAAAGTCTTTGTGCTGCCTTTCATATGTAGAGTTTTAGAAATTGGTGTGTGTGTGTGTGTGTGTGTGAGAGAGAGAGAGAGCATGTGCATGTATATACATATATGTGGAAGCCAGGGGTCAGATTTGGTTGTCTTCTTCAATTACACTTCAACTTATTTTTGGAGACAGGGTGACACATTCATCAAACTGGTAGCTCACTTCCTAGGATCTACCTGCCCCCCCCAACACACACACACACACACACACACACACACACACACACACACACACGGTTTTACTGGATAGCCCAGGCTGGCCTCCAACTCTTGACTCAGCTTCCCAGGTACTGAAATTACAGACAATAGTTTATTCTTAAAGACACGCTCTCAAAAGGCTTTTTTCTGGCAAATGAAAATTGAAGAGTGGTTTATTGCTCTCAAGTTTTTCTTACCAATAGTCCTTTCTGGCTGTAAAATATGATAGAGTAGATGGCTTACAAACAAGAGAAATTTCTTTCTCTCTTTTTGGAGGCACGGACTAGTACTTTTGGTGTCTGGTGAGGGTCTATTTTCCAAGTCATGTGTGGCTCTTTCTTTCTTTTCTTTGAGGTTACATACTTTAAGAGGTAAGAACACTCCGTATTTTACATGAGTTTTAATCCAACACATGGCATACCCTCTTCATAATCTACTTACCTACAAAAGGGGTCCATTTTCCACCAAATAAGAGTCTAGGATTTAACAGCCATTCTGGAGGGCATACATATCCAGAGTGCAGCAGAGGCTTTCTCAGCCATTTAAGAGTCGGTTCTACTAATACTGTTAAGGTCTTGCATCCTCAGATTGCATCCATACACTTAATTACAATGAACTGGTTTCAACTGATAATTTACCACTAAGATTGTTGTTATGAGTTGAGTTATGGTGTTGAAATCCTAATCTCTGGACATCTGAATATGGCCTTATTTGGAAATTAGATCTCTACAGCTATAAATTAAAATGAGGTCATTAGAAAGAACATTAATCCAATATAAAACTCCTTGTAAACTATTGGACTTAAGAGCATGCATGCATGGAGGCCATTGCAAGGATGAGTGGAGCTGCCATATCATAAGGACATAGAAAAAAGGACTGAATTAATGTTCCCTACCATCTCCAGATGATATGTGGTCCTGCAAACATCTTGATTTTGGACTGCTAGCCTTCAAAACTATGAGACAATAAATTTCTTTTGTTAAAGCCACCTGATGCAGTACATCATTAGTGCAGCCCTAGAAAGCATACAATCATTATGGTGACATAAAATGATTTCCAGCTATCTGTGATGTCACTCCAAAGTCTCTGTAATCTGCTCAGAATCTATGCCATGTTCAGGAGCTTCAGACCACCATGAAACTGACCCGTTAAGACAATGATACAATGAAGTCAAGCATAAGCACTAGTGTATTGTTTGCTTCCAATCCACCAGAAAATGCATGAAAGAAGTGAGATTTAATATAAAATTGCAAGAAAAAAATGCAATGAATCTACTGGCAAGTAGTAAAGAATGAAATATGGTTGTGCCAACCATGTAAGAAAACATAAAGTTAGTATCAGACTTTATCTTCCTAGAAAGCTTATTCCAGGGTTTGACAGTCACTTCTCATTTAATGAGTATTTACTGAGTATCTCTGGCTTCCTGGGCTCTTCTAGCTCCAGTGCTTTTTAAATGTCTACTGAAATGAAGTGAAGTTGTAAGTGTATTTTTATATCCATGGCAACACTCTCCTCCACTTAGTTACTGCTGTTTCCAGTTTCTTAGAAACATGTCCCTGTCCTCAGGTTCTTAGTACCTGACAAAACTCAGCTATTCAATATTTCTTGTTTTCTCCCTCTGACTCAAGGCTCGAGGGTCTACATCCTTGAAAAGGGACACTTCTTTCATTCTAATTGTTATGTTTTGCTTGTGCAGAACTCTCCTATAGGGACTGTTGGTCGTAGGGCAAAATGCTAAGGGCAAAAACAAAACAGTGAGACGTGAAAACTGGCTGTGATGGTTTAAGCTTGCAGGAAGGTTGTCTTTTAGGCCAGAGATAAATTTAACAACTCATCTGTGACCAGATGGAAGCTGTGGCATAGTTATATTTAAAAAACAAAAGCCAAACATTCATCTCCTCTTAACTGACTTGCCTCAGGCTTCTTCTGATGTCAGCGAGAATCACAATAAAAACATGGGTGTTAGCTAAGGGTATAATTTGTCAGTTTCAATTGAACCCATGATTAGCAATAGAAAGCCTAATAAATAAAATACTTCAAATATGTAAAACAAGGTAAGCCTGCTTACTGAGATACAAAATCTAAACTGAAATAAGGTTGCAGAGGAATCTTAAACTTAAGTAATCAAAATTATAATTGTTATATTAGTTTCAATCATTTGAAAACTAGCCTAGAGGACTGTGAAGAAAAAATATGAAAGCATTCTAAATTTTAAAAAATTAAAGAAGTAGGTAAAGGGGGTAATTATTTATAATTCAGATCTAAAACAACATAAGCTAATGTTTTTTAAAACCTATGTATTTTAGATTTTGTATACTAAAACAAACAGAAGATACAACAATCTAACTGCAGTGAACATAGTAAGAGCTTTACCAATCATCTCTACATATCATTCACCTCAAGCATAAGCATCCTTGGAGGAAGAGTTAACTCCAGACCTAGGAGGAAACATTCAGGGAATATGGGAATGTGGCTCCCAGGGAGTAAAGATGTTTTGAGTCTACTAAGATCCTATTAAAAGGAAACCAAAGACAGCATTGCCAAAATGAGATAATTTTAGCTAAAAGAATAATAATAGGTGCATCTGGCAGAAACAAATTAAACACATAAAAATACATTTGTTTTACTATTTTGAAAAGCAAAACATCTCGACGATGGAAGTACGTCTTGAAAATGACAAGAATATCAGCTTCCCATTTGAAAGTTGAGTAGAAATATAAACTGAGCATTTACCTTGACTTTCCATAAAGATCTACATTTCCAAGTCATCAGATGCCCCCAGGGGTTGTGGGAAATTACTACCAGATAAAGAATTTTACCTAACAAATCAGAGGGTGTTTAGAAGCATAGACATCAATGTCAAATGCCAATGGATTCATCAAGGATCAGTCAGTGCATAGAACCCATTTGAAGAAAATTGATGGGGATCTTCATGGGGCAGCAAGGCATTATGAATCTCCCAAAATAATGGACCACGGAAAGCACATCACCAGGTTCACTTTCTAAAAAACAAAATTTTAATCAGGTTAAAGGTACAGAACATTCTACAGTCTGGGTTTGCTAAAGGATAAATGGTCCTATTCCTTCCGAAGCATGTAAAACCATGTGGATGGAAAATACTTAAAGAAATGGCCTAAAGAAGAAAGGAAGAAAAGAAGAAAGAGAGGAAGGGGGGAGAAAGGGCAACAGACAGGAGAATCAATTGTGGCAAAATATACTTGAATCTGCCTATGATAGATAAAGGAAAAATTATACTTGCCATTCCATTTTGTTTTCATTTAAAACCCCAACTTCATTTTTTTATTTTTTATTGAATATTATATTTACATTTCAGATTTTATCACCTTACCCCATTCCCCCCACCACCCAGGAACACAACTTCATTTTTTAAAATGAGGATATGTTTTGTTCCATGGTATATAACAAACTGGGAGCCATTTTGGCCTGCTTCGCTCTCCACAGCATAATTGTAAAAAAGTTATAACTGTCAAGAGGGTGAAAATTAAACAATGGAAAATGAAATGATAGTTTCAGCTAAATATTTAAGCATAGAAGCTGTGTTGGTAACATAAACCAACATACCCTTTGAGGAGACTGAGCTATCTTGAAGTACGGCCAATAAAATATGGATGCTTCCTTTTTCTAGGTAATTAAATAAGTTCTAGAAACTTCTTTTTTCTTCAAACACACTGGTGCTGCCTGTGTCCCTCCCCATGTTAATTCCCAAACAATGTAGTGACCAGCTTGGGCTTCAGAGCTTTGCCATCATAAGTACAGTGAGAAATGAAGAATAGAAAGCATCCCCTATCCTGTCCATGAAAGCTTATTTGGGAACACAGAACAAATGCAAGAAATAGATGCATGGAGTGGACAAAAATAAACACTCAGTTTGGTAGCCAAAGTTACAAAAATAGACTGTTTTCCTGAAGTTAAGAGAACTTCATTCTCAATATTCTCCCAAGCAAAAGAAACCCAAACGAATGTTTTCATTCACTATAGTTTTAACTAGCTCTCTTTCATTCAGTGTCCCTTAGATGTGGCATTCTGACTGCATTCTATGAATGGAAGAATGAAGAAGCAGTTCATGTCTGTGATGTCTTTACCATCCATTGCAGTATTTACACACATGAGTGACTGGCTATAGAACACCCTTACTGTTTGAGGAAAGTTATTGCCAGAAGGAAACCACTTAAAATACCTCTCATTCATCTAAAACAGTTATTATCTTTATCTTAAGAAATACAACCAAGCAGCACTAAAATAAATTTGCTTTATTATATTCCATAAAGCATGGTTTAGACTTCTATCATGTACTGATTTGTAGAAGAAAGAATTACACATTTTGATGGAGGGTGAAAGGTACAATCTTATAACATGATGTAACATGTACATCATCATAAAGAGTTATCAAAACAAACCCACACAGCTTTACCAGCTTTCCATAGCCTTTCTAGTTCATTTGGCTTCCCATTATTCTTTCTGGAAGCATTTAAAATGCTGCTCAGTCTTCTCCACTTCAAATATCTGTCTTTCATATGCCGTAATCTATTTTTATTTGATTTGATATTACCCAACATCAGAATGTCTGCAAGGATATTTTCTTGGTTTTTCCTTCATCTTTTTTTTACATTTTTTCTTTTATCAAAAATAGATTTTCTTCATATAATATGCTCTGATTATGGTGTCCCTTCCTCCAATGCTCACATTCATTTTTAAAATCACCTTGCACTAAATTGTCATTCAAAAATTAACAAGGCTGACAAAAAATATACCACAAAAATAGATGCTAGTGTTTATCAGATGGGGGCATGACTTAGAAAAGTAGTTTTATAAATGCCCACTCTATTAGTGATATTTACTTTTGTAGGGAGTGTTATAATTATTGGTTGGGATGATGAATACTCAAATTATGAGCTTTTGTGTATAAATCAAAGCAATTGTGTGAAATATCTTTGCTGCTCAGAGGTGTCAGATCACCAGTGGGGCTTTGCGAAGTGATTTTGAAGTCATGACAGAATGATTAAAAATTACTTAAGACAGCACCTTAACTGATTATGGCATACTCCTCTCTCCATGAGAACAATCAAGAAAGAGTGACAGGAGCTTCGGTCACCTCAGTAAGGGGTTCCACCAGATTTCCTCAGAAACAAAGGCAAAAACATTGAGATTCCATAAACAGAGAGTGGAAAAAGACAACATTCAGGCAAAAAGGAAAAGTACATGTGTGTCATGTCTTAAGGGGACATGTGCATACCAGCACACTGGTGAACAGGAGGCATGGACCACAGTCAATTGTTCTCTTCATCTGGAGTGCAACATGATTTTTTAGCATATAAAATAATGCATTGGCCTGTGACATTTTCATAGATATATTAATCATATTTCACTCACTCCCAACATTACTCCTTTCCCTCCTTGAAATATTTTAAAGGGGTTAGTTCACTTCTTTATTAGAAACCACATATGTATAAAACATTCTGTATTTAAACCATTCTAGTGCTGATACTTTTAGCCTCTACTGCATATGCCCAATGGAAAGAATTCAAAAATAATTTTGTATTTGAAAATTTTTTAACTCCTGCAAATTGGCAGTATGCCCATCAAAAACAATCATTGGTGCTCACAGTCACATGTCATCAGAGGGCCAGATCCTGGAGCAGAAAATTCAGTAAAGGGCATTGAAAATAGCGACCCAGGCTTCATTCAGCTACACAAAGGTGGCTCATCAAAATAAGTGTCATGAATGGACTGAAGAATCAAGAAATAAAAGTAATGATGTTTGAAAGTAGATGGTTTACATCCTACCTCTTCAAATCTAGGTGAAAATCAGAAGGCAGTAGGACCATGCAAGAGGTATTAGTTAACAGGGACAGTGGATAAAACTGAATTAAACCCCAGTTCAGGCTACCATGACAAGACACTATACAATAGACAGCTTGAATAATAATAACTGAAGTCAGAAAGTCCAAGATCAAATTTGATGTCTAATAAGGAGATGTCTGGTTTGTAGACAGAGTTTCCCTGACCTACATGAGAACAGCAAACTCTCTCACCTCTTCATAAAAGTACATCAATTCTATCATCATCTTTCAAAGACACTTCTCAGTCATTAGGATTTGGACATGTCATCTTTAGGTAGGCACAACTGCTCAGTTTATAATATGCCCTTCTACAAATCATATTGTACTGGGCATCATACAATGCTGATTTTTATATTATTCAATCCTTTCAAAAATTCACATATCCTTTTAAAAATGTATGTGCAGTTTTTAAGGAAGGAGCAAAACTGGACTTCATACTCATATGTGTATCACTGAGTTGGACAGATGCCCAATAATATGTCGAGAATGATAGAAGGGGACGTTCTCTGTAAGGATAAAAATTAATGTAAAGAAAAATTCAGGGCGATTGGGGACCTACTGGAGAGCATGATCTAGCTGAAGGAAACAAGAACTCATCTGTTTCACGGCAGCAGGAAAGATTAAAGCCAGTTCAGAAGGAAGTCCCTCCTATCTTGAAACCGTCCAGAGCTGAGAGAATTCTCCAGGCAAGAGCTAACTTTCCCTAGACTCAGGCAACCACAGTACCACAAAATAGAAAAGAAATTGAGAAGAACTTCCATAGATCAATTTATACCTTGTTACCTACAAAAAATATTAATAATTAAAATAATTGGAAATCAACCAAGGGCTGAAGTTCCTTGTCTAGATATTGGCCTGGAATGAGCATTCTGAAGATTAGGTCCTTATAAATTTCTATACCTATAATTCCAATATAGCACTCTAATTTCAATGTGACAGAATGGGATTATTTTTTACTAATTTGTAGAACTGAAAATTTAAAATGATACAGCAATACAGAGCAAAGGAGCACGTGCAGAAGAGAATTGTCATCTTTGCTGGGTTGTTAATTGGCTTTGTGGCTTGCAGAACATTAGTCACTTCTCTGAACCCTCGCTGTTAAATTGAAAACATCAAATAAAAATCCAGCATCAGATTCATTGCTTTTAGGTAGAAACAAAAAGGATCTCGGCTGAGTAAAACAGACAGGGTTGGAATGAAATAGCGTGATGATGTAATTTAAACTGCTCCCATTTAGCATTTATGGTCACTTAACACATGTAGACAAAGTCAGTGCCAAAACAGCAAAGGGCCTTCCCTCTGAAAGCCTTTAAGAACTTCAAATATTGTCATCTGAAAAAAATCATATTTTGCTTTGTTGGATTCTTACTACAAATTGTCGTTTTCTACAAAAATCCCTTATGCCTGTTTAGATGTGATATTTCAAATTCAAATGTTCTTCTGAATCATGGTAGCATTGTGGCAGATCACCCTAATTCCTCCTCTGAATATCCCTGGAAAGACTGCTGGAAATAGTGAGCTAATGCTGTGTTAGTCTCTAGGAAAGAGATTCATTCCAAGTGGAATTGCAGTCTGTCTCTGGTGTTGACTGGTGTAGAAGGTTGGGATACAGGATACAGAAGACATCTTCACAGAAATGGTGCATATACCTAATTAGTCACACGTGCAAATAAATGTCCAGCATAAAACAAGGCAGAAAAAGATGTGAAGAAGAAAAAAATGTCACTCAGCCTGAAGCAGAGTGGATATTTATAAACACTTTTTCTGGACTAAGCCAGTAACTAAACAAGAGGTTTGTGTCTTCACAATAACAGTTCATGGGTTACATGTTCACTGAATGAACAGTAATGTTGAATCATGCCTGATTTTATTGGACCTCTTTATTACTTCTGTCACTTAAAATCCAAGTTCCCGTTTCATTTCCACCCACAAAATGTGCATAAATTTAGTACAGACCTTGAGAACTCAGAATAAGGGCACAGACAGAAGCCCAAATATATAATCATAGGCAACTGAACCGAGGAGGGAGGCTGCTCCTCTGGTTCTCTGACTTGGATGGTTTTATCCATGGAGCCGTGGGTGAGGGTAAGTCTCAGAAAGTTGACAACAGGGATCAGGCAGAAGATTCAAGGTTTCTTCCTTGGAGGAAGAACTGGTGCTCAGAGTGAACATAAGAATTAGGGTGATGGGAAGCTATTAAAGTAGGCACCAAAATCCATTACAGACAGGCTGTGTGTGTGTGCAGAATGCTAAGCCTCAGAGAAAGGAACAGCCAGGTACTTTGGGCCAGGAAATATAAATCCAGAAATCCAGGTGTCACAGTCCTAGCGCCCCAACATTCTAATACAGTTGACCTTTAGCATTACTGGGGATTAATTTCAGGGGACACATGGGTACCACAATCCTGGAATGCTCAAATCCCTTGCACAAACTGCATATATCTTCCCGTAGACTGTAAATCATCTCTAGACTATCTATAACACTTAATACAATGTGAATGCTTATTCAGCAATAGTTCTATTGAATTGTATAGTGAATGATTGTAAAGCAAATAGTGTTCAAGTTTGGAGTTTTGTGTACAGGCAAATTTTGCCAATTACTTTCAATCCAAGGTTGTGTGAAACTAAAGATGCAGAATACAGAAGCGCAGCGCTTGTACGTGTAAAACTCACACTTCATTTAGGATATCTAGACCTTCACCTGAACCTTTGCCTCTCAACACAATAGCGGTAGATTATAAGTTTCCACACACCTGTAATTGCTGACTGAGAGAGAACCAACTCCTATACTAGATCTCCAAGAAAGTGATTTCAGATTCAAACCAGCAAAAGTAGAAAAAAAAAATCATTTGGACTTGAGCTAAAATGTCCTGAGTATGATTGACTGCCAGTCTTCAGATTCTTGTGTCTACTTCTAGCTTACTTGCAATGTCCTGGGAGCAATCTGTCTAAAAACTACCTCTCTACAAAAAGAATCTAGTTCACGTCTAGATTCCCACATCTTCTTCATTGCAGAGCTGTCCACACAGTTCTTTGTGTCCACAACACAATGCATTTCTTCCTTATCCTGATTATCGGCTATGTATACATCTGGGATCTTCTGTGGAAACAATTAAGTACGGCTCTACTCAGAAGGTTCTGGAAGACTTCTCTTGAAACTCTCTAAATTGCTGTCATGACATGCATATATCCCATGATCATCATCAATTAGTCTTACGTTTCGGCTACATAGACTCCATTTTGAAACTTAGAGACTTTCCTTTCTGTCTCTTGACACTGATCATTCTGATGGCACATGTCTGAGCTTGAGCTGAAGAAGACATGAGACCAGTAGACCATACTGAAACTGCAAGGCAGACTAGCTGCTCGGGGTCATTTCCTGTTCAAGGTCATGGAGTCAAATATAGAGGTAGAAACACCTTCAGGTGGTAATGAGGAAGTCATGGGCAAACTGGAATAGACTAGGTAAGAGCCACGCCTGATACATCCCATGCTTCTGAATCCACACAACTAATTCAAATCCTGAAAAGCTTTCACTATATCAGTGGAAAAGGCTAGAATTCTGTGAACTTGGTGAGCACATTCCACTAAATAATATAGGCCTGGACTAAGGTACTATGTGCGCTCAAAGTCCAGAGCAGCTGTGCTTTGAGCTTCTTGCTCAATATTGTGCCCACAAGCTTGCCTGTCTCTGGTGTACTGGTGTGATCTCATCACCAAGATGGCTCTGGAAGACTACAGTGGCAATATGTCATTGCCTAGAGAAATGTGAAATTACAGACTCAAAAAGGCAGACGCCATAAGAGAAACAACAAACTGGTGATGTTCTCACTCTACCATGCTTATTTGCTTCTCAAAGTGATGCTGGACCTCATTATGACAAGTCTAGGTATCTTCTCAAGAAAAGCACAATATAGACTGAGTATCTCTAATCTAAAGCCCAAACTCCTAAGTGCTCTGAAATCTAATAGAGGTGGCACAAGTGTAAACTTCTATATCTAATGTCATGTTAAATACAATTAAAGCACAAGCACACTTAAGTACATAGGGTTATCTTTCCACTCTATACATAAAATATATAGGTAACAAATGAATTTTTACTACCATATACTAAAATGCCTGATATCTACAGGCTTCTCATACATTTAGTGATACTCAACCTTCGGACCACAGGCTAGGACCAAATGAAGATACATATGAGTGAGCACTAGTGTGCTGCATCTTTACTGCATCTTTATTCTGCTATTGGAAATATTAGCCACGTGCTCTCTGCTCTACTTTCTTCTCTGAACTGCCGGGAGATATTGACTATGCTGATGTTTATTGCATCTATCCTGACAGTTTCCTTTGTGAGGGAAATGGTCCATTTCTTTCCATCTGGCATCTCAGAGCATAGACCAAGTGGGAGGTATAGAGATTATCATGAAGCATCAAGAAAGTATAGATAAAGAGACAAAGGGATGACAATAACAAAGTCAGATCCCTGAAGGACACAAAAACAGCCTCTTTTGAAAAATCTGGGACAAAGGGACTGACACAACTCCTGCCCTCTCTACCTAGCAAGTTACCATGCCAGCTGCCAGGCCACTCTATCTAGTTTTGCTGCTGCTTGATATATTACTTTCCTGCCCAATCAAACCTGCAGCATCACCCTCCACATGAGCATTAGCCACATACAAAGATAAAACACTAAAGAGAAGCTTGCAAAGTCCCTAGTGCTAAGGCATGTCTCCAGATTCATGCCCAGGCCTGTGCATATCCCCTGAGACAAACAACCCACAAGACATTCCTGAGTAGGATTCTATTCACTTTCAAAGATTATTGAGGACTGAAAAGGACCTGTGACTATACTGATTTGGTATGCAAATAGATAATGAATGTATGTGTGTGTGTGTTCTTACAAAAAATAGAACAAAAATTTAAATATACATTTATCAAATTATTTAAATGAATAATAATAAAGTTAACAGGTACATGTTAACAAAAGTAATTTTATGAAAAAACACCAATTGCTATCCACATTTCTTTATACTTGTGAGAAGTTTTGCTCATCTGATCAATAACAGAATATATTCTTATTTCTACTATACTTAACTGTTGACATAGCATTATGTAGCCTTTACAAAACTCTATGGGCTAGCCAGGCATGGTAGTTCATGTCTACCATTCATCACTTGGTAGCTAGATGCAGGAGAATCAGAATTTCAGAAGTCATCTGCATAATGAGTTCAAGGTAAGCCAGGGCTATATGAGATTCCCTCCCCCCAAAAAAGAGTTAAGCAAAACTAAATGAATTAAAAATTCCAGTGGATAAATCACAAAAAGGGTAAAAATTGTCTGAATATAGATAGCCAAAAAGTTATTTTATAAAATCTTTTGGGTAAACCTGCATTTTAAGACCAAGTATTCAATTTTTCATTGGTGATATCATGTGGTTGCACCAAAAATGTTTTGAATTTTGGAGAATTTCATAATTTAGGATTTTTTTGGCTTAGGGCTACAGATCATATTCAAAATAATTAGAGGCTTTTAGCATAATTCAGTACAGTTTCTTTTTTTTTCCATTTTTATTGTATAACTTGGAACTCTGTGTAATGAGCAAAGCAGTAAGGAAAGTTTGAGAGTGGGAAGCATGTCCACACTCCTGCCATCTCTAGCTCACTACTGAGGCAGAGGTTGACCAACTGCAGCCCTAGATTCTGATCACTATTTGTGTTTTGCATGTACATGAGACCTTGTTTCCCCACCACGGATCTCCCTAGGAGGTAAAGGTTAAGGTTAGGAGGGCCTCACATGTATTCTCCACCCAGCTCTTGTTTCTCTCTTTAGCTGTTCTTTATTTATGGAATAGACAAGGTCAGGGTAGCAGGCTGCCTCAGCCCCTCACTGGTCTCATCTCCTTTTCTTCTTTTTCTGTTTCCTGTCATCTTTCCTTTGCTTCTCAAAGAGAATGTGCAGTGCCCTAGTTTACAGTCCCTCTGTGACTCACACCCCTGAAAGACAAGCCTGTTCTGTTATTTAGGGGTACATCTTTACCCTCTCTTTTCAGTGCCATTTAGCCAAACCCCCCATAGATCACCCCAACATCACCTTATTTCTTTGATTCTATGATTCTTCCTTCTGTGGGTGCTCCCTCTTCTACTTCTTATGCCTCCTCTAGTTCCTTTCGGGCAAATAAATCCCACTGTGATTTCTTTTCTTTTCTCCACTTACACCCAATATATATATATATATATATATATATATATATATATATATATATATTCCCTTTTCTCCCCCCCCCAACAACTGTTATTTAAGGAATGACAGATTAGTGTTCAACTGACAATATTAGTGTTTTTATTGTGCTGGAAAATGACTACAGTTGTAGACAGTACTCAACTGTCATTAAAGATCTAGTGCTAGAGCCTGGTGCCTAGAAAAACAATTTAAAGAGAAAAATGTCTCATTATTCTTACTACAACTTGAATTTCTCTGAACACTGAAAAAGCCTCAACTAAAAATGCAAAGGTAACCAGAATGAAAATGACAACAAAAATCTTAAACAATGATCTGACCCTAGATGATCAATTCTTAGCGTAAAACCACCAGGGACAAGAAAAGCCAAGACAACTTATCTCCTCAGAAAATTACCAACCCTATAAAAATGGCCCCCAATGAAAATAACCTAGATGAAATTCCAGAAACACAATTTAAAGGAATAATTCTAAGTATCTTCAGACAACCCAAAGAGAACATGAATATATTCCAAAAGAACACAACAAGCAGTTGCACAAAATAAGGAAGCCAGATCAGGAAATGAAAACAAAATTCAATGAAGGAATGAAGAGCTGAGGAAAAACAAAACCAAGGTAATAGAGGAAATGAAAACCAGAGAAGACCAAATAGCAAGTGCAGTGGAAAGCCTCACTGAGAAGAATCATAAAAAAGATAAAATTTCTCGGTAACGGGGAGGAGTTGGATCACTCAGTGAAAGTCAATGATAAAGTTTAAAAAGCATATGAATGAAACCCTTAAGATCATTGGGACATCCTGAAAAGGCAACACATACAAATGATAGGCACAAGAATGAGAAAAACACCATACCAACAAAATAGTAGAAAATATTTTCAATAGAATCACAGGAGAAAATACCTGCAAGTTAAGAGAAGTGTCTGTATAAAAACAAGAGGTTCACAGAACATCAAAAAGATAGAACTACTAAAAAGAACACCTCATAGCATGACATAGTAAAGACATCAAAATATATAGAAAGAAGAAAGTGTATTAAAAGCTGCAAGAGATAAGGGTCCAAACATGTTTAAAGGTAAACCCATCAGAATAATAGCTGATATCTCAATGGAATCTTTAAAATCCAGAAGCTTTCAGAAAGATGTAAATTCTGATTTTAAATTCTGAAAGACCCATGCCCAGCAATTGTATCATAACCGAAAGAGAAAGAAAAACTTTCCATAGCAAAATCAGTCTGAATGAATGTATGACTACCAAGCCAGCTCCACGGAGGATGCTGAAAGAGATACTTTAAACTTAAGAGAAAGATAAGCATTTCCAAGATATTGCAGTAAAAACATAAACAAGAATACAATAGCTATTAAACAAAACAGGACTAAGAAAACACCCAAATCTACAAAACAATTTTACAGGAAAATGAATGAATCTAGAGTATAAAGTGAGGTCATCTAGGCTCAGAAATGCAAGCACCACATGTTCTCTCTCATAAGCAGATCCTAGATATAATTTTTTAGAATAGTGTGATTACTATTTAATGCTTATAAAAGTCCAGAAAAATGGAAAGATCCCCTTGGAGGTAGGTGTGTTGGGGAGCAGAATACATCAGACATGAAAGTAGAGGTGCAGGAAACTGGGCTTAAAAATATCTAAGCAGGGAATTGAGTCTAGGATAAGGAAAAGTCATGGGGAGGAAGGAATAGTAACCCAAACTAAGCATATGTAAAAATGCCATGTGGAAACCTCTTATTTTATAAGCTTATCAAAAACATAATCTAAAAACCAGAGTTTGGATATCTGTTACCCAAGTGGAGGATAATGCTCCTCTCAAAAGTCATAGGTTAGTCAATAAAAACTCTCAGTACTGGAGGAGCGACACTCCCTCATGAGTTGTTGTCTGGAGGGTGGGTGGTGGGCAGAAGCCCCTAAATGATACAGGCTTTTAGAGGCCCATAAGAACTTGATGATAAAACCCTATCTGTAGACACTATGTACTTTGGTCACAAGACAAAGAAATCCAGCTGGGGCTAAGCTGAATGTGTCTTCTCTACTAGCTAGACTTTATGGTGCTAGGATAGGCAATGGAAGCAGCTGGGAGGAGAAAAGTTTTACCCAACTATGAATCCTGTGACTGATGGCCAGCCAGGGATGATATATACATTAGCGCGCAGCAGAGGCATGACTCTTATGACAGTAACCAGTTTCTTGTTGATCTAATTTGAGGCCACTCCATGGTAAAGAAGTCATCCCTGGTCATGATGTCCAATTGCCTTCTAAATGCTCATGTCAGTATCCATAGGTATCCATAGATTAGTGCTATGCTCAGCCATCATCAGGGAAGCTTATTCCTGAGGCAGGCAGTGGTTAATGCACAAACAAATAACATGACAAAAATAAGTGATGATAAGGTGTTGGACTCTAAATAAGATATGTATGTTGCCCCCCACCCCCCGCCAAGCTCAGGTATCATCACCATGGAAGATAGGCTGGAAAGACTGCAAGAAGTGTAGGGTGGGAAAATGTGCAGTATTCAGATGCTTCTGGACAGCAGGAAGACAGAAAAGACCCCAAAGCAAGCACGCTAGCAACAGTAGGCATTTGACTAAAACTGTCTCCAGTGAGTAAGATGGACGAGTGGTTGAGATTGATTCCTGGCAACTTTGAACCATTTACATGCACACATTAAAATGGAAAAAGAAAAAAATTAGATCATGGGCACTAACTGCCTTTGTAATTTCATGAGCACAGCAGAATTAAAATGGCATTTAGGATAATGATCAACAAAGTGAATTGTAAGGTAAGTGAAGCAGACAGAGGGCTGAATCATGGTCTTAGTCTTTGCCTGGAACTGGATTAATGGAAACATGTTTACTGCTTATGCCTGGCAAGTATCCGGCTGCAGAAAGCCATCTGAACTTCAAGACACACTTGGCTGCTCTTCTCACAGTTAGAACATAATGCCGGGTTCCTCATTGGTTGGGATCCTTAATGCTCTCAACTAGCCTCCTAATGTCTTGGAAAAAAAGGAAGGGCAGAGGGTAGGTACAGAAGTAGCTTCTGATAGAGTATGTCTACATTTGTGAATAGATTATTTTAATTAGACTAAACTCTGTTTTAGAGTATTAAAGATAATGATATGATGTTTCTCTTGGTATCAATTGATATTAAAAAATGATAATAAGTGCAAAACCAATAGAATTGAGTGGACAGATGAATGCATAGATGAAAACATAGATGGATGCATAGCCAGATAATCATGTACAACTGCTATAATATTTTTGTGAGACAAGGTCTTTCCCTATAGTCTGAAACTTGCTGTGTAGTTTGGGCTTAACACAAATTCATGTTCCTACTGTTTCCACAATATTAAAGCTAAGATTGCAGATATGCACCACAATGCCCAGCTATCAGTCCTTTAAAAAAAAAATAAAAGAATCCTCATATTCCAATTCCTCATCCCTTGATTAAGATTGCTAAAATTATACTGGAATTTTATCCTATAATGATGATTAGCATGAACTCTTATTAAGTACCTTTGTATGTTAAACTGTACTGTGCCTTGCAATTGAGCCATTACATCAGAAATCTCTTCCAGGAAGAAAGGACAAATAAGCACATATCATTTTCATGGTGATCACAGAAATGCTTCTGTGTTCTCCTTATCTTCCTCACCTGCTTTTGTTACTTTAATTTCCATGGTCAATACATAATGAGTTCAGTAGTTTACATTCTGTAATGTCCAGTCCCAGCACAATGTATTTTTTCAGTGTAAGCCTTTGACCAGAGCTCCCTTGATTTTTATCTGTCTTGTTTTGTGCTTGACAAAGAAAAATAGATACGTACATTTAGCAATTACTACAGCAACTTTTGCCAAGGCATCTACCTGTCCATCATGGCAGAGCTACTCACGGTGTTTGTATTTTGCTTCACTCTCTGGGTATATTCCCAGTAATTTCTACCTCCCAGCACGACAAGCACAAATTATGTCTTTGATGCTGTGTTGTGCCTGCTGCCTTATGTGGTTTGACATCTTTGCAAAATCCCTGTTTCTCCACAATGAAAAAATGTCTGGTACAATTTGTGGAAAAAATTGATGCATTAATAGACCAGATGATTTAGATATTTCTTTTAAAATGTTTCTATGCTTCCAGAGAATGAGGAGAAGTTTGCTTGGGCTTTCAGCATTATCCTGGTTATCTTAGCACTCCGCAGATAGAAGAAAAACCCTTTCCTGGGTGTTTGAAATCAAGGTACCAGTATTGTAATGATCAGATTGTACATGTGTAGCAAGGAATTGATCCTGGCAGCCTAGATGGACAAACCAAGAGAAAGCTAATTAACATGTGGTATAGTATTACATGTAGAAAAGAAAATAAGAAAGGCTGAATAATAAGGAAGGATTCAATGTAGCAACGTAGGTAATGAACATGAGTTATAAAGACAGGCTGTAGAGCTAATTGGTTTTCTTGTTCTAATTCTGTCATGGATTTTTCATTTGTGGTAGTCAATGAGTACATACAAATATATCTGATAGTGAAAGTATAAGATCCATTGTGAAGCTCCAAAGTTTCCATTCCAAATGGCTACTCTAACTATACAGAAGCTCACTGAGTAGCAATGTGTGCTGGGTGAGAGTCCCCTGCTAGATGGTGGAACAGATATAGGCTAAGAAAGAGTCTGAGAAAGGTTGTGGGAAAGAGCTAGGAGGATCCTGTCTACACCAAGTGGCG
Organism: Arvicanthis niloticus; assembly: GCF_011762505.2. NCBI lineage: Eukaryota > Metazoa > Chordata > Mammalia > Rodentia > Muridae > Arvicanthis > Arvicanthis niloticus. The sequence continues at coordinate 27,151,976 of NC_133433.1, read as the reverse complement.
GGGTCCCAAAGGAGTTAAAAGAGTGTAAAAGAAGGGGAGCTTGCAACCTACATGGCTTAAGGTGAGACTGGAGAGGACATAATGGAGGGCAGAAAGGATAATAAAAGTCACCTACTTTAGTCCAGGCCCAGTGTGATAAAACAGTACCCTCTGTAACATTTTTAGTCAATCTTATCACCACAACCTGGGGGATCTGACGATTCAAAGCCCAGAGAAGGCTGATGAGATCTAGCCGACAGTCTTCAACCTGAAGGGATCCTGGGAGGCACTGGGTGATAGCACCTGCCACACCCAGACCACAGCAGAAAGCACACAGAGTCTGGACTTATTCACAATCTGATCTAAGACAGAGGAGTCTCCATGAAAGGGGACATCCCTTGGATTCATACAGAGTTTCTGACTATTATCCCCTGTGACCACTGTAAATAAGGGAAGGAACTCTAGGATTATGAAGGTTCAGTGATCAGCAAGGTGATCTTCAATATCCTACATGACAGGCACTAACTTGAAGAGCTTCAAAGTCACCCTCAGCTCCCATTGTCTGTGGATGTCACTACCAGTGTGACATACCTGGCCTATTATCTATGACCCCAATCAACCAAAAGGCAGTAGCATAGGTCCTGATAAGTGGGCTTGTGCAGCAAATGAACTCTTTTTCAGGTCCAGCATCACCTGAGCTTACTTCTTGCACCATCCAGGATAGTTTCTTTGAGACTCAATTCCCCCTTCTTAAAATTGTTTTTCAATTTCTACCTTCAGATGTTTGTTGGGACAAAGTAAGGTATTATAGATAGAACACAGGCGCCAACAAGTGCACTGACTACCCAAAGGGCAGGAGGCACTGCATACTTGCCTCTGTGAATATTTTATCTGTGAAATATTATCAATTTTTCTTCCAATGGGGATATGCCCTCTAAAAAAATTTCTACACTTGTACATGATTGACAAATGTCAGATCCAGGCTATACAGAAAATGCTCATGGAAGCCTGACATGATGACAGAATGGAGGCTTCATAGGAGTCTTATCCCTCCTCTGTGTCCTAGCTGAAGTCATGGTCCAGGAAACTAAGAAGCACATATTGGGGACCCTGAAATAGTCCCCTCTGTTGGACAGTGCTGGTTCAAAAAAAAAAAAAAAAAAAAAAAAAAAAAAAACCATACCATCAAAGGACTGAAGTATCGAGAGCATCAGGCAGAAAGACATCTGAATATCTAGGCAATCTGTCCTGAAAGAGCTCTCAGGTTTCCAGACAGTTGGGCATTTTGGTGAATGGAAAACACAATCCAAGTTTATGAGCTATAGCAAAGTGGCAAGGATCCAGGCACTAGCTGTAGTACAAAGATAGATATGTAGCACCAAGAGGGTATGATAGGGAATGAGGGGAAAGTAATTTCTGATGACCAGTAGATGATAACATATAAGACACAGGGCCACAATAGAAACTGAGTCACAGACATAAAGCAGGCGTGTACTTACCATACCTGGTGCCAATGAAAGGAGACTGGCCCAGAGGAATTGGTGGGCATGCTGAGTATCCTTTGGGTCAAGAAGCCATCATTGACTAAGACTCTACTTTATCTCTGGGATTCTTTAACTCTTCCCTACCTGAACCAAACGTAACCTAGCTAAGCAGTGAGTGGCAATAGATCAGTGGCAGGCAGTTGTGGAGTTTTACAAGTGCTGCCCAGGAATGTCTATCTCTAGGATCCGTCATTTTACCAGCATGCCCTTCCAATAGGAATAAGAAGAGTCAGAGTAGCAAGCCGGCGGTGGCGCAGTACGTAAGGCGGCCGCCTGCAGAGGGCACGGGGCCCCTCTGCGCGCGCTCTCTCTCTACCCGCACGCACGTTCGAATCCCGCTCGGTCCTGTCCGCCTCCTCCGGCGTCTCATGCGGAAAAAAAAAAAAGAGAGAGAGAAGAAGAAGAGAGTCAGAATGTACTGACACTTACAGGTGTTAGTATCTGAGATAGTAGATGTTAGTATCTGAGATAGTAGGGTGAATCACCAAAACCAGTGAGACTGCTACTTGTCAGAAGGGGTCAAACATGAGACAAAAACAGCAAGAGCACTTCCAAGTCACCTAACCCTTAACAGCTGATATCAAAACTTTGACCTATGATTGGCTCATCCATGACTCATGGAAGAGAAGTGTGAGTGCTTCATGCCTGCTAACAGAAAACAGTCCCGTTCTTTGTATATTATACGTACAGCATAAATGGTTCTGTGACTGAGACTATTATATTGAGTATTTCAAAATAGATAGAAATGAGGATATAGAATGTCTTCATTGCAAAAAAAGTGATGAATGCACCAAGCGATAGAGATGATGTTAAATGCCCAGATGCCAATAGAGAGGCTTAATGCCCAGATTTCATTATCCTACAATGAAAGCATGCTTGTAATAGCAACAGAATTATATCTGCAAATATATGCCATTGGTACACATCAATTAATAACAGTTAAAATTTAGAAATAGTTACAATCTATGGCCCTGGGATCTCTTTTTAAACACAATCCTGTCTGAGAACATGAGAGTTTCCACTTAACTCCAGCAGCCAGAAAAGACTGTGTGAGAAGACTGTTGACTGCTGAGAAGCAGAGGACATGTAGTTACAGCAGAAACGCCACCTAGATGCTCCTGCCACAGCAGCTCTGGTGCCTTTCCCCTCTCTAATTGGCTGTTCCCAGTGACAAGAAAACACATATTCATCTGTTTGGAATCAATTTTGTTCAATGGTCTAGCGAGAAGGGGAGATGATAGAGAATTGTGTCATTGCTATTCTCAATGGCTGGTTGATTCCTCTGTAACAGGCCTGAAAAAGACAAGAAAACACAAAACCTTGTTGAAATGACACTGATAAAGACCTCTCTCATGAACTCCTACCCTCTCATCCCTTGGCCCATTCTTTGTCACACTGTACCTCTCAAATATAACCCAACTTTCACCTGGTCCCCTTGCTACTCTGGTATAAATCTGTCAAACTATCCTTGTCTTTGTCTCCTTTTCTTCTATTGACCTACAATGTTAACTTTCTAAATCAACTTCATGAGTCACCCCAGCACTGATTTCTTCCTGAGCTTTGAGACTATGTTGAGTAAACCAGGATAAGTCCACATCAGTAATCTGCAGATTCTCTTGCATTCACATGAACTGAATCTGCACAAGGATCTGCACAGTTCTTGACTTGATGCAGCTGCCACAGTTGTTCTTGACCTATGTCTTCCTACTTGGGCCAGGAACCTCTACTAGCCTTCTGCCACCTATGCTGGTACCTACCATTCTGTCACTACCCTTCTCCTTTATATGAAAGCTATTCCTAGTCTAGAAATTTAAAGCTTCTACCTTGACTCCAATTACCATGGTACATGCCAGTAATATTACCATGCCAAAGGCTGAAGAAGGAAAGATATAAAAATTGATTACCCACTCTCAATGGAGGATTATAACTAGTACTCCCTCATCAAACAGTTTTAAGGCCAGAACAGCACAAAGCATGTAAAGTACTTAGCACAGAGCCTGGCACATAGCAGGTACTCAGTAAATATGTTTTGACTTTCCAAAATGTCTAGTATTAAGTGTTCCACTTAGAAAAATAAGTCGTGTGTCAAACATGAATTCTTACAAGAAAAACTAATACAGGACCTCAGGACATATGCAGGAGAATGTTTAGAAATTTCTTTTTTGATTGAACATTTACTGACATATACCCAAAAAGCAAAATCTTAAAAGAGAGCAAAAAAACTGAAGCTTCTGCCCCTTGGCTTTAAAAGAATTGGGCCAACTCATGAAGTAGGTAACATTTTCTCTCTTTCCTGGCACTCAGCAACTGCCCTCAGTCTGAGTGAAACAAAGATTCATAGACTACTTCACCCATCACCACCTATTGAAATGGCCTACGTACAGTAATAATAATCACAGAAGCCACTATGGCCCTTCAGGGCTGGAACTCCTGACAAAACCGAGCTGCTGTGGTACATGAAGGTCAGTGGCAAGACACTGTGTTACCTACTGGACTTGTATGTGCCTCCCTGGAAAGTCACGTCTTTAAAGTCATTCACCTGAGCAAACTCAAACTTAGTATCCCCAAGTCAGAAATGGAAATAAACACAGAATAACTGTATCTCATTTTAGCCTCTTCAAGGCAGTGGGAACTTCCATGAGACTCATCAATTGGAGAAACCTCACATCTTCAGCTATTGGCAGGAAAGGGACACCAAAGCCTGTGCAGATGTCCATGGAGTTGTATGTTGATTCCTTGACTAGTTAATGAGGGAAGAATAAAAGACACAGAGTAGATATCATAGGATCTTTAGACTAAGGCAACAGCCAACTCTCATTAGGGCCTGGGCTTCACTGATCAACCAAGAAAATGGAATTAGCCTCTCTGTTAAGTCAGGTGGGGAAGGGACAGCTAGATGATTAAAAAGCTCTTTTAGGCTGTGATTTTAGTGCTTAATCGCCAGTAAGAAAGGAAAAAGCATAGCCTCTCAAAGCAGCAGCTGCAGCAACAGAGAAGGAGGAGGAAAAGGAAGAGGGAGAAGCAGAGAAAAACAAAAAACAAAAACAGCAACAGCAGCAAAATCCTGAAAGTTACAATGGCATATCTAAGCCATCCAGACCAGCAGCCATGAGTCTGGCACCCAGAACAGCATTGGTTTACTTACATATGCTCCAGGACCTTTCTCTCCCAGGTGCATTGGCCCCTCCTTGAAGCAAATGGACCAGATAGAACAGAGGTGAAACCAAAACACTTCAAAACCCACCAGAATGCAAATCCAGTTACAAACAAGGATATCTAGAACACAGAGAATTTAAATCCTTTCTCAGCTGTGGATCTGATTTGGGTCAAAGATGCCTCATTCTGGAAGAACCATCCACATCGAAGAGGTAAAAAAGACGCGGGCCTAGCCCTCTCAATTTTCTTCCCATAGCACATGTGCAAGTCCGAACAGTCTGGCCAGGGGAGCAAAGCAAATGATTTCCTGTCATTACTGATGAGCACCTGAGGCCAGAGAATCATTTGTCCTTTAAGGTGTCCCAGGAAGCAAAGATAAAATTTCTGAAACTGCTCAATGGGGTTTTGATGGGTATGTAATTAAAGCCACTGGCAGAATCATCCCATGTTTGAGTCTGATAACAATGTCACTGACAGGAATCTGTGAGGAAGGGTGAGATTAGGAGACAAACCACATCTATATCTTATGTCTTAGATATCTTACTGGCAATCACCTTTCATGGCTAATGTTATTTGGCTCAGAAACACACACACACACACACACACACACACACACTTTTAACTGCCTCAACTGTTTTGCAAGAAGAAGTGAGGACAAATTATCTGCGATGCTGACCCCATGACAAAGAAATATGTCAAAATTTCTTTTCTATAACAGACTTTAGTTAGTTAAATATACTTAATTCTCTTTCTTACTGCTGACTTTTGTGATGGCAACAAATTGCATGCTGTAATAGCAACAAATATAATGAAATAGCTTACAAAAATTACCTTGCTGTACTTGCAACCTTTAAAACTCAGATGACTGAGTACGGTGATACACACCTGTACCATTGCCACTTTAGAGGCCAAAGACTTCAAGTCCCAGAACAGCCTGGGATACCTAGGGAAATAGTGTCTCAAGAAAAAAAAAATGAATAAAGTGAGGAAGAACATAAAGATTGATTACCTGTTCCCAAACCAAAACTATGGGTAGAATATCTCTGTGTCATGTCTACTTCATGATCAGCATTGGTGCACAGACTCTCAGCTTCCACCTAATCATGCCCTTCTTTGCTTCCCTGAACTAGTGATATTTCTACTAAAAGACAATGAAAAGCTGGAGAACAGTATGAAATTAAAATTTAGGTAAATACATTGTGTTGCTGTGTGTGAATCCAGTTCTTATTGCTAATCAAGACAATCTTCTTCTTCTTCTTCTTCTTCTTCTTCTTCTTCTTCTTCTTCTTCTTCTTCTTTTTTTTTTTTCTTATTGGCTTTCACATAATGACTCCCTTATATAAACCATGTCTTTTTAAGAGTAGAATAGAGATTATACTTTGATTCATGATCACTTGTAATTTTTCTACATTGTAGAGAAACAACGAACCCATGTCATTTATTCAAACTTAAATTGGGTCTGCTACAATATGAAAGAAACTCCATGCAGAGACTATATAAATCATTCATTACTATATGAAGATACATGAAGAATCAAGGGAAAGAATTAGCAGATCAAATTGAACCCTTGTTTTTATTGAGCTAGCTAGTTGTTCTTTGGTCCTTGAGGCAAGATGTGCTTGCATATTTATTTACTAGTCAGATATTTAGTCAGTATCTGCATTGAACATGACACATTTCTGGGGCTGAGAGGAATTCAAAAGTCAATAGCAGGAACTCTTTATTCTCCATACATTTATAGGAAAGTAAAGAAATGGCAGTCATTTGAGATGCAGAACAAAGATAGTGACTGCCAACAGAAAGTACATTTGTATTTTGTTATAAGATCCAAGGCACAGAGAAAACAACTATAAGTCATCGAAGGGAATTATTTTGTCTATGTTTAATACTGTATTAATTATACATTACTAATTAGCAAATTCACACAGTTGAAACAATAAATTCTTCTTAGTTTAGTTTTGGCTGTGTGAGAGGTCAGCTGTAGTTAAAACTGCCTGTCTGAAATGTCTCACGGCACCATAAATAAGCTGTCAGTCAGATGGGGCCTCCATCATCACTCAGAGTTTCTGGTAAGATTCAATATGAGTTACTTCCCTGGTTTCTATGAGAAAATAACTAGCAAAAGCAATGTTGGGAAGGAAGGGTTGATTTGGTCTCCTAGTCTGAAGGTTTAGCTCATCATAGCAGGGAAAGGTGCAGGCAGGAGCATGAGGTAGCTGGCCTAGTTACATCCTCATTCACTTTCTCCTTTTAATTCATTCCAGCTCTCCAGCCCATAGGACTGCCTTCATTCGGGGTGGGTCTTCTTTCGTCAATTAACTCTTTCTGTAAATACCCTGAAAGACATGTTCTGGGTGTTCTTACATACTGATGGAGATTAACCATCAAAGGTGGGCAAGGGAATGTCTGTTTCCATATTCTCAAACTCATCTGCTAGCCAGGCTTAGTGCTATTCTCATGGGTCTCTGAAAGAGAAAACTCCATGCCAAATAGTCTAAGGAAGAGCTCTCAAGATAGAAGCCACTGTCTGTAATTTAATAAACAAATCTTCTTTCTACTATATGCAGTGTGTTTAGGCCATTGTATGCTTAATAAAACAGCCTTACACAAGTTGTGAAGGCCAGAAAGTTGAGGTTCATCAAACATTATCAGAGAAAATACACAAATATATTGTCATTTCTATTCAAATACTAAGACATAACCACAAGATCCAGTACTATGGGCCATACTATTTTCCAAAATCATCTTATGTCATAAGTCTGTTAAGGATGCTGGGAAGGAGACAAAAGCACCATATGGGTCTCCTGTGCCTTCTATGAATTATTAAAGAAAATATTAATTTTCTGGCCAGCACCAAGAAGGTGCTATAGTATTTCAACACCTACAAGGGTAGACGCTAAGAAGAGATACTCAGAGTAGCTATACTCTATTCTCTATTCTCTTTGTTTCCCATTCAGAACATTTAGTCCTGTCAAAACAAGGAGAGTACATCTTGTATTGCTATCAATAGTCTGTAATCATGCAGGAAAAAAACCTGAAATCTTAAAGACAGCTTGACAATGAAATGCCAGACAACAATATGTGCTGCCTTTAAAAAGTCCTGCTTATATCCAAGATTATGCAGTTCAGGTATTGGGAAAGTTTTGCCCTTCAGAATTTCTTATTACCCTGCTCAGTTTGTTAGAGGCAGAAAAAGCATTGACTTAGAACTTAGGAAGGTCACACCTAGACATGGAGAGAAGGTAGAACAAAGAACACACAACCATAGTTGTGAAGAAGCACAGTAATGTCAGAACCTAAACTCATGCACACCTTAATTACCTTCACGTGATACAAAAAAAGAAATAAATCCTTCAGTCCATACCTTGCCCTCAGAAAATATTTATTGAGCTCCTAATACTAAGGCTAGGGATTTTTTAAAAAAGAAGAAATAAATCTGAATATAAGTCAACAAATTATTATTACTAAACATTAATGACATCTTTGATATTTATAAACCATTATCTCTCCTTCAAAGGCCACTACTGAAGAAGAAAACTGAGTCAACATTATTTTATTTTCTATCATTTAGATAAGTTAGACTTTATTAAGACTCCAAATGTGCTAGATGGCAACTGTAATCAGTAATCTAGGAACCGAAGTAGGAGAATTACCATAAGTTTAAGGCCAACTTGAACTATATAGTAGATTCTAGGCCAGCATCATCTACACCATGAGATCCCATCTCAAGTAAAAGAGAGTTCATAAAGATTTCATTAGAAAACATTTTAAGGTTAGAACACACAGAAAGGTGCATACATTATGCAATTAGAGACAGAGATCATGGTGAAACAAAGTCAAAGATTTTGTTTTGGGCTGGGGATATGGCTATGGCCAATGTACTTACTACAGCCAAGTGTGAGAACCTGGGTTCAATCACTAAAACCAACATTGAAAAGTTGGATATAAAAGTGCCTTCCTGTAATTCCCATGGTGGAGAGGTAGAGATAGAATGGTTTTTGTTACTTGCTAGGCAGCCAGTTTACCAGAAACATCAAGATCCACTGAGAGACTCTGTCTTAAAAAACAAGGTACAGAGAGGTTGAAGAAGACACCTGACACAGAACTCTGGCCTTCACACATTTTCACACATACAAGCACACTTACATACATACACATACACAAACATGTTCACATACACAGTTTATTATTAGGAAAATTAAATTACATTCTCTACTTTGGTACCTAGCTTCAAATAACCCAGTAGTTAATGAAATCCATCATAAATATCAGAAATAATAATACTGAAAAAAAAGCATGGTAATGTGATAGATGTAGGAGTACTGGAAGGGACAAAGCTGAGACTCCAGAAAAGGGGGGAATGTGCCTTTAGGAGCAGGTAGAATGCCAAACAGTAGGAGGTTATTATGTTTCTACTCTCACCATAATTTTTAAATTTGTAATTAAAGGCCTGATCTGGAGCCCTACGAGTTAAATGAATATGCAGAGCTAGGAGAGAGCACTGCAGGGAGGCACTGAGCAAGATTAAAGAGCTGGAAATTGTGGGCAGTAAGAAACAGCAAAACTGTATGGAAAGAGAAAGCAAGATTCTAGCTTGGGGCCTTTTCCAGTGATGATGGTTCTCTTCAGGCTGCATTACAGAAGAGACCTCTTCAGCAGTCCTCCAGGGATGCTCTGGCTGGGAGTGTGGATGCATGCCCACCTCTTGCCTACTCTGTCAGTTTCTTGACCTGCACTTTCACTTGCTGGAGTAAGAATGACTTCTTCACATGCAGGAATCTGGCTTCATATAATTTGGCATAGATCAGTTCTGTAAATAGAAAGATGGTTCTGCATCAATGTGTTAAACAATCTGAGACTGATAAACTCTGACAGTTGGTGAGAGTATTGTATGCTCTGGAGGCCAGCTGGAGGGGCTGACTAGAGGTGGAACATGTCAGGGGATGGTGCCAGAGCCTATCAGGCAAACTTGATCACATCAACTGCTTTTCATTATATCTACTCAAATGTTTTCTATTTGTTTTTAGGAGGGAAAAAAAAAAAAACCTCAAAGAGCAGAGATTCTCAACCTGATGTGCACATCAAAGTCACCTGTGGAAACTTTTACAAATGCTGACACCCAAGGCATACCACAAGTTGATTGACCAGTCTGTAGTTGAGAGTCCAGGCACAAGGCATTCTGGGTATCTGAATCTCCACAGGAGATTCCACAAGCAGCCAAGTTTAACAGCCATTGCTATGGAGGGTGATAATGAAGCTCAGTCAAGCAATACCCATGTTGGAGTGAGATGTCACCAAGGTACACCCTGGACCCAAGCTTCGGCACACACATACACACACACACAAACAGAGAGAGAGAGAGAGAGAGAGAGAGAGAGAGAGAGAGAGAGAGAGAGAGAGAGATCAGAAATTGCTAGCTCCTGATAAGCAGTCCATTCCCAGCCCCCTTTCCCTAATTCCAGCATTTAGCAGTCCTGTGGGCACATGTCTGGTGCACTGTCTGAGAATGCATGACGGGGAAGTTTGTCCATCTACTCAGAACTCAGAACATATGCCTCGTTTCCTGTTCTCTTCCCAGGCTCAGTAAGAGGGTAAACATTTCACACAGTGATATTAATTCAGTTCGCATGTCAGTCCACACCAAAGGACACAGTCAGAGCCCGTGCTCTCTGCCACAAAATGCACAAAACGGTTGCTGATGGTTGCTTAGGTTTTTCTTGTTTCAATTTTTGCAGACTACAAATCCAATTACAGATTGGAGGCCTGAGGAAAAAAAAAAACTAACTACAAACATGCCATCACACTAGCAGAATGGTGTGACACCCCAAATTAAAAAAAAAATAACTAAGGTGTATTATAATTTTGTTTGATGTGTGTGAGTTCCAAGGGACACGACCTCAGAATTCAGATTAGAGAGATATTTTCCATCTGCAATTTCTCAATGTCTCTTCAGAAAATCAGTTATATGTTAATTTCATGGCCAAGATTCATTCCATATTAACCAAACATGTAATACCAAGAAGGACTTAGTATATTCAATCTGGGTCATACTCACTGTGGTCCTCCAGAAAAGATGTGGAATGGAATGTGGAGAACATTTTCTATGCCAATAAAAAAGACTATTTCTACTTGGGGTACCCACATCAGTTGTCATAACCCAGGTTCCTAAGGAAACAGACTAGAATGTGAATGTGGAAACATTACTGGCATGAGTTACCAAAAATGGTCCTGTGAAGAGAAGGGAAGGCAGGATTTGCCAGGAGGGAAACTTCACAGATGTCATTGTCAGAAAAGCCTCAGCCACATCCTTGAAGGTGGAGGCTTCATGCTGCTCCTCATTAAGGAAAGAGGCAACCCCCTGTTGTTTCTGCCCAAAATAGCCTTTGCACTGGATATGGCTGCGTACCAGGAGCTATAAATTTGGTATAGCATGACACACCTGAGGGTTCTGTCATCTGGGTATCTTCTCAGTCCTCCATGTCAGTTAATACCAAATTTATTCTTCCAGCTGTTGCAGTTGAAAGCTTTGTTCTTTCCATGACAACACACCAATTTACACACACACACACACACACACACACACACACACACCGCACCTCTTCTTTCAACAATGACCACTGGTTTTAACTTAAATAGATCGGTAATTCTACAGCCTCTCACCCTTGCACAAGCCTGATCCTATCCAGGGTGAGCTCAGTCTGGCTTAGCCTGGGTTGATGGTCTAACGTGTCTTCTTTCTTCTGCTGTTGTCTCCTGATTTTCAGCACAGCAGGCGAACTGAACTTGTTAAAATGGAAAGAAAGATCACCACTGCTCTGTTCAAAATTCTTCAGTGTCTTCCCAAGTTTATCCGAACTTTCTCTGACCAAAACCACTGCTTTAAGCTCAGCACATTTGAATCTGCCCTCAGAATTAGCAGGCGTGCCTGTGTGCTCTGCTGAAGGCCCTGCCCAAATCCATGGCCAGTTATTTCATTCCTTTAGGCACTGAATATAATGTCAACTTAGAAAAGACCCACAATCCACTTTCTTACCACACTTATGCTGAAGGCCTTCTCCTACTTGTCCTTTAATATATTTTATTTCTTATATATATGATTTTAGTTGTATTGGCTGACTCCCTTCCCTAATAGGCTGTCAGACAAAAGAGTTTGAGGTACTTTGTTTATTAAATATTTCCAAGCATCTACTGCAGCATCTGGCACATGGTGCAGGCTCAGTTAATTAATATGAAAACTAAGAAGAGAACAGGGAATTAATTGCAAAACTTAGAGGCCTAGTGACCTCTTTGCCATTCAAATGTATTAGACTCGACTCTAATGGATCTAGAGTCCATGATCCAATCTACTCCATGAGTTCTAACAATTTTTATTTTAATGTTTTATTTCCACTCTAATAGTGTCTAAATATTTTAATGCATGACATAATTGGTCTAGCTCCCAGAGGCTTTTAAACAGATTGATACATTATTAAATAGATGAGGAATCAACAAGTGATCTCCTGGGGTCTATAGTCCTGCTTCTTAGCAAATTAATAATGAATTGATTTGTCCTTCGGTACTGTTGAGATATTCATCCTCATTAAGAGTTGACTAGTCTCTTCATCATAAACAGGGTCAAGAACGTTTTTGTTTTGATTTGGTTTGATGGTTTTTCCTCAGGATGCACATGAGAACTGGAGAGAAATATAGAGATATTGAGACTGTCTTTCTAGCTTTCTCCATGCCCTACGATTATTACCTTTACATTCAGTTCTCAACACAACCCAATGAGAACAGCACAAGCCCTCCTGAAGTTAAAGGGGTTTTGCTAAGCTTGGGAAACTAAGAATAGGTATACACAGAAACTTCAAATAAAGAGCTCAGTATCTCCAATCAAAACCAGAGGGAATCTTGTTGTGTTCTGTTGTGGTTTGGCTTTTGTCCTGAATTTGTTGCTGTTCTACATGCTTGATTAAATAGGTTTCTCTCAGAAGGCAAGCGATAAGCTAAGTAAGCTATTCTCAAGAATATTATGCATAAATATATGAATATGGATATATATTTCTGTAATTTAGAGCAAGAAATACATATAAAGGTATCCATCAGTACCTTGGCTATCATAGAGAGAGGATGCCAAACCCTGTGTTTTTTCTATTTAAGTTTTTATTTTCTTTTTGGATTATAAAAGTTCATATCCCATGGTTCAATCATAAATACACTTAATAAATCTGAGTATTATAAAGCACTCATAAATACTCAAAATAATGCAGCAAGTGCACTGTTGCCTTGGCTCTGTAGAGTGCTTCTCTAAGGCAGTAATAAGCAAATGATTAGACTTTTAATTCTGGCTTTGGAAAGGATTGAATTCAAGACCTTTCTTTGTTTTTCTCTCCTAATAACAATAACACTGTTAATAACACTTCACTTTACTGAAGTGCTTTGATGTTTATCAAGTGTTTCCCCACATATTATCCTATTTGATTCTCACAGTAGCATTTTTTAAAGATTAAGTAATGAAAACTCTAATATCTTAGGCAATTGTCCAGCAACCTAAAAACACTTTGAGAAGAGATTAGATGAAATATGAAAACTTGTCTTTGAAGAGTAAGTCCAGGAATCTTTCTAACTTACCAAGTGGTTTATACAGTTAAGAAGGATGGATAGATGGATGGATAGATAGATAGATAGATAGATAGATAGATAGATAGATAGATAGACAGATAGACACAGAGAGACTCCTAGTGTACCCAAGGGATCACAGTGATATTTACAAATATCAGGCCTTCTAATTACTTCGCACTCAATTCTAAATTCTCTCCCTCTCCCTCCTTCTGCCCTTCATTCTCCCTGTCCTGCTCCCTCTTCCTCTTCGTCCTCTTTCAATCTCTCCTTGGGAAACAGGCATACATGCAACAGTACTATTTTAAAAAATAGGTATTAATTTTTTAAAAAGTACTATGCCACCTACATAGGATAATTTATAATCCTTCTTTCATTTTGCTATAGCAACCATGTTTTAATTTAATTGAAATTTGTATATACTGTGAAAGGATTGCTTTCAGTAGTGGTAATGATGGTGTACTGAGCCTTCAAAAGAAAGAAGGAAACACTAAACAAGATAGTTGCAGATGGTAGCAGAACCCAAAGCAGAACTTGGTTTCAGCCTCTAATCTGCTACTCACTAAGACTATGATTTCTGAAAGCTACTATGTCTTTTCTTTTTTCTATGCTGATACCAAAGCTATATTGATTGATGTATATATTGGTGTCCTATGAGCTTAAATCAAAATACAAAAAACATTAAAGCATTAATTATAATCTATATCACAATTTACAGTAGTGGTAGAGAGGCCAGGAGTCTCTTTCTCTGTCTCTCTGTGTCTCTGTCTATCTGTCCCCCTTCCCTATGGTAAATTAATAAGATCCCTGAACTTAAGCTTCAAAAACAAGTTTCATCACTAAATACAAAAAGCATACAATTAGGGATTTCAATTCACAAACAAAATAAATTATTGAAAATTATTATAGAATTGGTAGAGTTCAATAGATGCTGGTCAGTTACAACGTAAAAAAAAAAATTGTGCTCAAATATATCAAAACACAATATGGAGTAATGTGAAATCTACCTATAGACCATCAAAATATCTTTCTAGTACAATTCAAAAATTGCACACAATACTGTATACTTTATGTAAACTTCAAAGTTAAGGGAAAGGGAAAATACAATGGTGAGATCAGAAGGTAAAGGGTCAACTTGACAAGGAGTAGAGCATTGAATAGGTCCAGAAGGTAGATATCTCAATACATCCTAGCTAGTAAATTAATATGAAACTGAAGGATAATCTACATAGAAGCTAATGAAACAATAAAGCAACAGAAAAGCCAGTATTCAACATAGACTTCCAGGGAAAATAGCAGCTGATTCTCAGAATCAACGGAGAATACAGGATGAGGTCAGACTTTTGACTGACATTCTGAATGGGTAGTTACTAGCAACTCAGACTATGGGAACAGTATGATAAACTTTAAACACAAGAATAATAGAGTCAGTGTTAGAGTTCATGAAACAATTTTGCAGCACAAAATGAATGAGATTTGAGTAGAAAAACACAACCTGAGGCAAGAAAATTCATGAAGACAGTATTGCATTAGTTCAATAAAAAGTGACAAGGTCTAAACAAGAGTGGTGCTTATGGGAGAGGAAATGATAAATAAGTGATGGATTAATTCTGGGTAACATCAATACACACATTAATGTCTTTGAAATGTATGCAATGAAAATGTGTGCTCATTTAAAATGGAATTAAGGGACTGGATTGATTTCTCAGCAGTTAAGAGTGCTGACAGCTCTTCCAGAGGTACTGAGTTCAATTCCAAGCAACCACATGGTGGCTCACAACCATCTGTAATGAGATCTGATGCCCTCTTCTGGTGTGTCTGAAGACAGCTACAGTGTACTCAAGTACATAAAATAAATAAATAATTCTTAAAATAAAGTAAAATAAAATGGAATTAAGTTCAAAACAATGTGTATTTTAATAATGTAATCCATTGAACAACGGCACTCACCTTAAAAACCATTCTGATACCAATTTGACATACAATTTAAATATTTAAATATGATGGCCAACTGAGAAGAAAGGTGATCTATGTAACTGAGATGTGCAATAAATACTCGCTCCTTTTCCTCTTGAGTCTCTCTTCACATTTCTTCATATGGTTTGCTCTGCTACTCACTTTTAAATGTCACTTTCATGTCATTTCTGTTGAGAAGTCATTAATGTTCTTCAGACCAACACTTCATTCTATGCATTACCCTAGAACCCTTAACTTCTGTGAGTACTTTTTTAATGCCTCATTTTCCTCTTTAACCTATAAACTTTATGATGAATAGGAATATACCCACAGCCTTCTTTAATATACTATTTATATCAATGTAAATACTTTATACTGAAAGGTTCTTTGAGTTGCATAATTTTTTGAGGTGTTTTGTTTTGGGAGATTTTTTTATTTTGTAAGTTCCAATAGAACTCAGAGGTTCTGTTACCTGAAATCAGCTAGCCCAAATCACCACAGAGGGTCAATAGTGGATTTTTTATGAATCTAACCCCTCCAAAGACAAAGTTTGTGGTAATGGGAACAGAGCTTTGAGTTAACAACCCTGTTGTCTGGAGCAGCCCCAGCATCCAAGCACACTTCACTCTCACACAAGAGCTCAGCTGAGAGACCCTGTTTGTGTGAGCATATGGTATGCGACTAATTGAGTGAGCATTAATCTATTTTTTTCATCTGCTTTAGATCACCTTAGGACATTACCCAAGGAATTTCCGGGAGTCCAGGAATCAGTGTCTTTATAGTTTTAAAACATAGGCTTGTCTCTCAGATGCCTACTCCTAGTTCCATAATATAAAAGTCACATTTATAGCCTCTCAGCACTTTGGGAAACATTTGCTTTGAACCGGGGGGGGGGGGGGGGGGGGAGGGGGGGGAGGGGAGGGCAGCGTGCCAAGTCAGCCAGTCTCATAACTATTATAGCTGAACTTCTCCAGTTGATATGAGCCGAAGCATTGGTGTAATGCCTTACAGACATTAGTCCACTTTACTACAGTACTGTATCAGTTACTATTAGTGTTCATTTTATAGGCAAGAAAGAAAAGAAGCCCAAAGAAATTCAGAACATATCTAAGGTCTGTTTCTAATGTTTTTAGAGCTGAGTATGTGCCATCTGGTAAGTGATGACTAAATATGAACCCAGAGGTTAGAAAAACCAAAAGCCACATGGTTCTTCCTTCATAAACACTAAGGTTTGTCACAAGCACATGTCAATGTCACTGGGAGAATAACCACAAATAAAAGAAAGGTATTTTATGGAGTGCATTTTATGTAATGTTTTACATGGATTTACTAATAAGTCTCCTCAACCTGGCACATATTGGGGATACAATAAATAATCCCTGATGAATGTATGATCATCATTTCTTCAATTCAAATCAACTCTTTGTTACTCCAAGCCAAGCTATCTGTTGCAGAACTCAAAGCAGCAGGCAACAGACAACAGACATTTAAAACAAATTTCCCATGAGCCCCAGTGTACAATCTTGAATCTACCCAGACCAAAGTGGAAGAATGTTTTACATAAAATTCCAGAACTGAGGAGATGGTTCCATGGGCAATATCATTTACAGTGAAAGTAAAAACCTGAGTTCTGCTTTTCAGAACTCAGATTTTTTTTTTCAGTCGGCAGAGGTTTATTGGGGAGAGTTGGCTAGCCAAGGTCAAAACTGCTCGTCCACGCAGGAACAGAATTTTGACAAAAGGCCAGCAAGCTGAGGTTTTTTTTTTTTATATATATATATAGCATTTTATAGCATGGGATGGGGAAAGAAAGGAATTTTCGCACGGTTACACATGATTGGTTGCATTTTCACGCAGTTACACATGATTGGTTATTTTACAAATTTTGAACATCAGCAGGCTGTAACACTGGGAAAACCTCTAGGGGGGTAACCGAGAACAGTGGAACATTTCAGAGGAACCCACCCTAAATCATTTAGAGTCATGTGAAAGTCACTCTGCACACTCATTCAACTCAAGAATGTAGTTTTTTCATGTCACTGTGCCCTACCCTGTCATTACCAACTATTTCAGGTTAACTATTTCTCACTTGCCATAGCCCCACCCTGAGGCTTGAGGAATGTTAATCCAGCAAGTGTCCTCTGATTCAGGGATAATGCCCTCCACCCAGAATGTGTCCCGGGGCAGTGAAAGCCTGAAATCTTACATCCAGTTCTGCTTTCTGGAACTTGCATTCTTTTGCTCAAGTTTACAGTAAATAAAAAGCATATATATATATATATATATATATATATATATATATATATCATAAAATGGTCTTTATAATTTTTCACTCTACATCCCCCATTTTCTGATTAGGTTAGGTTTTTAATCATAAAAACTCAATTATTAATAAGCCCATTCTCACCCCACTTTTTCTGATGTAGATCTTTAGAATAGTTTAAACTCCAGTGTCATCATAATTATCATTTTCTTGACCTAAAGCTCTATATTGATGGTGCAACACAAAAAGCTGAACAGCACTTAACCTTCCTCTAACAAAAGTTACTAATCTATTTAAAATGCAAGGGCCTATGGTTCACAAGTGGTCCAGCAAGGGAGGATAATAGGGTTGTCAACTAAGGGGACTTATTGAACCAACTCTCGAATCAACTTTGCTGTGCCTCTCTAGCTTTCTGTCTCTGGTCTAACATTCTTCTCTTAGAGCAGCACACAGCAAGTCTAGTCCTCTTAGCACCACCTGTCTCCACATCTGTGGCCACTCCTAGTCTCAATGTAACAGCTAGAGTCAAGGAAAATAGGCTCTCTTCGGAAGCATCTAGGGTGCATCTCAAACTCACGTTCAAGAGTACCTGTAGGGTGGAGTAAACCTGGGGAACTAGCTGGACAAGTATATAATAATCTTTGGCCTCATCTAAGACAGAAGTAGATATATAAAGGGTTAATCTTGAACTTCAAGCTCACCATTTATCAATTTTAGGCACTAAGTATCTGTTAGCAGAGGTCCTCGGGCTCTATTCTATTGGCTAGGGGTCTCTTTTTAAACACACTTTCAAAGTTGTCCTCTGACTTTTAACATATTTTGTGGCACATAGTTGTTTACAAACACATGAAATCACATATATAATAAAGAGAAATTGCAAAAGGAACAAATCTATATAACTCTAGATTCACATTTCCATTTCAATCTTGGAATCACAAGCTGTCATTTAACCTTGGGTGTACACACCCTAAGCCCTACCCTCTAAGGCAGCATTACCCCTGTGCCTCTAAGGTGGGATGTCTCAGGAGTCAAGGCCTGCTGTTCTTTGGCCTTGTAGAATAGCAGGTGACCTTGAGCTAAACAGCAGGGGGTTGCTTAGGCATCTGGATGTTCTCCAGTTGGCATCAGGCACAGGTGTTGGTGAACTTCAAGGAGGTCAGATGGTCACCAGCGCCAGGAACACTCTCTTAGTAGCCTGAAAAATCATTTCTCACACAAGAAGGGACATTCTGGGTGTGGAGCAAGGACAAGGGACACTCTAGCCAGCACCAGTTCCCGAGGGCAATTTAGTTTTAGGGTTCTGTATATTCTCTCTACCTGTCCTGTGCTTTGGAGATAGTATAAACAGTGGAGCCTCTAATATCTCTGACAATTTCTGACTTATCTTTAAAACAAAAATAAAACTGCTATCTGATCTAATTACCTAGGACACTTGAAACCTTGGGAAGGTCCCTATTCTAGGCTGTTTTTCTCCTAGGTATTTTCTTATTTACTCTAAGTCTCATAAGCCTTTGCTTATTGGCATATCTTACACTGTCTTATTATTTCTCTGGCCTAAAACCTGAGGTCCATTATATGCTTTAAATCTCTTGGCTGCTTGGTTGCACTCATATCTCAAGAGTCCATCTGTTCATTTAGTCTGGTAAGTCTTTTGTTTTCTGGGGAGTATAGTTCTCCCTTCTTGTGTGTACCATTGCCTCTTTTCCTCTAGATAGTAGCTGGCAGGATGGCTAGCAATCTGAGTTCTTTCCCTTACTCTGTGCTTTAACTGAGGCCATCTCTTAGGCCCAAAACCGGGAGGTGCTCCTGTATCAAGCCACTTGATCTGTCCGGTTATTGCCTCAGGCCACTGAGTCTCCTCCCTTTTGGTGTCCTGGGCAACAAAAATTTATAGCTGCTGGCTTCATCAGGGTTCCTCTCTTGGTATATAGCCCTGCGGACATGGGCTGTGGCAAAAGCATACCTGCTGTCCATGCAGATGTTGATTTTCTTGTCTGCCCCAAGTTCCAAGGTTGCTCTCTGCACCAACGATCCCAGGGGTAGGGAGTCAGCTCAGATGACATTTGTGTCCACCACAGTAGTGCTGGCTTGTCTCTGACCAGCATGGAGAAAACTGCTGCCGTCTGTAAAACAGGTTACCTCGGCTCCCGGCTGGAGTCAGTAGGAGAAGCCTTTCCTCTACCCGTGAGTTCTTGTCAGTTAGTTGCATCCCATTGGGTAGGAAGTGTATCTGGACCCCCATCCTGGGGAGTAAGTCTCAACCCGACAGAGGGTAGGAACAGTCTTCTGTAACCCGCTGTTGACCATGGCCTGATCAATTGATGGGTCCCCATGTCTGAGGGAACATTCTTTTTCTGGTGTCCTCTCTTGTTCTTCACTCCTGAAGACCAGAACCTACAAGGGTCTTGTGGAAGAAAGGCTTTTATTGCGGGGAAGGGTATTCTTCTACTAGATTTATCTAGGTGACTATATTGGGCACTAGATCTAGGTGTCTGCGGGATCCTGGCCTATCTATTGCTTTGATAACTAACTTACTTTTTACTAAAAATTTGTATCTGTACCAAAATGGAGGCCTATTCTTTTGGCTTTCTGACTCAGGACAGCCTGTAACTTCTTGTAGTAGGCAACCTGCCTGACCTATCTAACCTGTCTGTAGGCAGTTTTGTTGTTTCAGCGATAAGCTGAAGTCACGTGACTTGTCTCAGCGCTACTTATTCACTTTTTCTCTTTTCAAAATCTCAGCACTATTCACTCACTATTTTTTTTTAATAAAAAATATATAATTATAACTCTCAGGTGAATAATCTTGCTGGGGCTGTTTGTCCAGCTGCCCTGGCTCCACTGCCAGGTTTATAACCACCTGGGCCCTATCTATCTTCATAGGTGGCAGGTGGAATGCCAGTGATTCGTTACAGCAGTGACCCCGAGGTCCCCAGTACAATCACACAAACCAAATTAGGTGGTGGCCAACTTGTGTGGCTGGGTGGTTCAAGGGAGCTGTGCTGGGGAACAACGAGCTGTCTCCCGCCGAATGCGGACTGGGCAAGGGCGCCCTCCAAGTGGTGTTATCTAGAGAGTATCCTACATGTGGTAGGCGGGCTGTCAGAATCCAAACCACCGGTAAGTGCCCCTTACTAAAGGACCTGCCCGCCTCTCTGCTCTGCAGCAGCACTCTTGTATCAGCGGCTTCATCTCTTTCTCTGCCGGTGATCATGTTATCTCTTTTTAACTCAGGGTGTTTAACACAGATTAACGGCTAACACATAGACAATTTGCCAAGAAAACACACACACACAAACAAAAAACAACAACAAAAAAAAACCCAACACAGATAGCTCACCCCCTCACGGGCGGCACATAAACCAGGTGATACAGACAGTTCTTGCCCCTACCACGGGTGCAGAGACCAAGTTACACAATAAGGGCATAGAAAGACAGCCAGAAATCCACCTGCCTCTGCCTCTCAAGTAAAACTCTAATAAACAGACAACGCGGTCAGTCTTCACAGATTCAGATTTAACAGATTCAGACGACTTGGCCAGCCTATGCTGGACCAAGTCTAACAGATTGCTAACATGCCAGCAATGAACAACACAACAATAGACACACTGTCACGGGAGCACAGCAAGTGAGAGCACAACAACCGCTGCCCTAGGCTGCGGTGGTCATTTCTGACCTTTCCTCTCTGCCCCATTGTTAACACACAAAAAGACTAACAAAAACCTGTCTCAACCACTAGTGCCAGCCGAGAGGGATTCCACATCCTTTCCAGCACCTAGATAAACCCCCAGACATCTCTGGGGGTGCAGCAGCTAGTGACCTCACAGCATGTCTGCTAATCACTCGTTTATCTCTTCTCGAGACAGAAACGGTTTACTGCCCCTCACGAGACAGAAACAGCTGCCAATCCAAACCGAAGTGCACTTTTCAGAAACCAAATGATTCAGACAGACGGGCACAAACAACTTAGAAACCAAATAACTCAGACTTAGAAGCCAAGTAACTCAGACAAACCAGCACACGAGAAATCAGACAATTTAGACAAACACAACCAGACAGAAAACCGCAGTGTTCCCTCACCTCCCAGTGGGGTTCTTGGATTAGGGTGGTCGAAATATCCAGGATGAGCCCCCAGATGAAGACCCCCAGATTCGGAAGACCCTTACTCAAGTCTCAGGAAATCACAACCACCCAAAAATCACAAGAAACCATACCTGGATGCAATCAGCAGAGGTTTATTGGGGAGAGTTGGCTAGCCAAGGTCAAAACTGCTCATTCACGAAGGAACAGAATTTTGACCCAGAACTCAGATTATAAAAGCCAAATGCACCCGCTTATGTGATCCCATGCCTTTGCATGCCACACAGACACAGATATGGGAATATACTCACTCTCAAGTACACACACACACACACACACACACACACACACATCACTAGAGAAGAATTCTTCACAGTTAGAAGAACACATAAACAGCATCTTTTACTTTGAAAATATCTGGACTTTACAGAAATGTAAAAAAAATGTGTATAAGTTCTATTAAGTCTAATAACAAATGACAAGAAGGTTGGGAAGATGGCTCAGTGGGCAAAGTGCTGGCTGTGCAAACATGAAGATTGATGTTCTGATCCCATGTAAATAATGAATGGGTGTTGAGGTCCACCCTGATACCAGTGCCCCCAGGGCAAGCTGGCTACCTAAACTACCTTAATATATAGACAAGACCTTACGTTAGTTAATAAAGTGAAGAGCTCTTTAAAAAATTGGATATCAACTGATAGCCCCCAACACACACATACACATACACACAAGCCATATGCACACAGAATACATACACATACACACAATAAAACTGTAGGGAAATGTACACTGCTGCTAACTGGGGGAGGAGAGAGGATGTTGTCAATTTTAGGGAAATTTTTGGGGATTAGATTATAGAACATCTAATTTATAGATGCTGCAAAATAAGAATGTATTACTCTTCATTTATCCTCAAAAACAATCCCAAAGGAGGTTAAATGAGTAAGAGAATGAACAAGCAAACAATTTTTGACAGAAACTTGCACTTAAATCAGACACTAAAATTAGACTCAGCGATGTAGAATAAAGTGGGTTAGAATCAAGTCAACCAGTTTTGAAATAGGAACAGCAGCCCAAACCGTGCTAAAAAGTTAAACAGTCAAATCTTCTTTTTATTGTATAAATATTTAGTGTTTAAACACAAAGGAATAGAATCCTTCTGTCATAAAAATAAATCTATTTTTAAATATTGACTGACTTGCTGTAAGTTCATAGATGATGTAATAACCTTTGTGGAATAATGATTTCCTACCACAGCTGCTATTCACAGCAAATTATTTACCAGAATTACCATGTAATAAAAGCACATTCAGTCAATGCTGCATATAAAATATCATAATTGTTGATAAATCCTTTTAGATTATTACTGTAATACTGTATTTTGTGTTTACATAAACATATATTCAGATAATAACAGCACTATTGAATTTGATGTTCAGTAGCAATCTGAAAATGTTAAATAAATGGTAGATGTGATATCCAATAACAGGAAGAGATGTAGTCAACAGAAAATTATATAGTATGGTTATTACTAGGATGATTACAAAATAGAAGGACATGTTAACAGTAATGTAATTATTTTTGCTGTTGAACATAAATACTAAAGCTGCATTTTATAATGTCAATTTGAACCAATTATTTATTAAAACTCTCGTTAACATGCAAGTATTTAACACAATGTGGGCAAATTTATCACCATTTCTTTATAAAATTTCAAACAGAAATGTCCGTGTGTGCATTATATATAAACTTCTCTGTGCAGTTGTCATATTTCCTCTGAGAAGCACTAATTCTTCTAAACTAAATGATAGTTTCTCTTATTTAAAATTCGAATGTTTTTGAACAAAAGTCTTGCTTCAGAAAGACTTTACCTCCTAGATGCTAATATCATCTCAGGTGTATTAATTATGTATTTATCCAATATCTGTGTATTAAGCCCTGGATATGTACTTCAAGTCTAGAATGATGAAAGGAGCTTTGATGCCCAGAGCTTTACAGTATATAGTTGTTACTTGATCTGTAATCGAGCTAAGTGGAGACCAACCTCACATTTGTCATCATTGTGCTTCTGCAGTCATCCACTTAGTGAAATGAGCATGTCTGGACTAATCCTGTCTGAGCTGGGGATGCAGCTATATGGGGGAGCTCTTAACTAGGGAAGATTTAGCTTTGATCCTTGACACCACAAAAAGCTTGTATAAAATAAAGATAAAATTTATTGAGTCTGCTTCTAACACAAGGAGAGCTGGTGTGATTTATACAGCTTGTTACATAGTTAAATATGTGTAGCACTTCCACTACCAATACAATGAAATATATTACCTGTCTTTATTCCTTGCACTAAGTAAAACAGAAATCTGACATTAGAACCATTTTTAAAGTCCAGAAAGTCAGAGGAGTGATCTAGACCAAAGAAGAGCTTTTAGTACCCAACAAGCAGTGCAGCAGTTAATTCCCTAAGTTTTATTCTGTCTTATATGGCATAGAGCTCAAACCTGGTAACACCATAATGCCAATATATTCAGATAAAACATCCCTCCCATGCATCTTCACAGCTCCTTACTTTCCAGGGGTGTGGAGACTAGGAAAGTCTCTCCGACACCTAACAAGACAGAGAGCTTTAAGACAAGTAGTGTGCTTTGTCAAATACTACCAAACTATTAATCAAATGAACATCTTGGTCTAAGACCTCAAACAGGCCAGGCTGTAATACAGTGCTCCAAATTCCATAGGGGTGGTGTTAAAAAATGTGACTGAGATTTCACCTTTCAGACGGTAATGAGTCACTTTGTCCAAATCTTCCCTGTGTCAGTAGAGACATATGAGGACATGGGACTTCAAACCCTCCACACAAATGTAAATCAAACATTGCAATTATGGGGTTGTCTATGTTAAAATTTACAAACCTAGTTAGATAAATCAAAGAGGATACAAATAGAAATGCATCATGTTTGTCAATTTAAATAATGAAAATGATAAAAATATCAATTCTACCTAATAGATGATAAATAAAATTTTAAAAAACTCAACCATGTTCTTTCTAGATATGGATAACACTGTTTTAATGCTCATTTAGAAGGAAATGAGACTCTATCGATTTGGAATGATAAGAAGAAGCAAGGAGGGCCCAGACTATCCAACTGCAAGGCACAGTGATGGTAATGCAGACAGCACAGACTTAGAGAGATAAAGAGACAGATGGAGTTAGCCTAGACCTAATACAAACTTGAACTCAAATTACTTTCTTTATATGAAAAAAGAAAGACAATGAATAAATGAAGATAATCTTTCAACAGATGATGTTGGAGCAACTGTATATCCATAGGCAGAAAACAAAACAAGTATAAACCTGCACCTACAATCTGAGTTTGTTTGCCAAAAATCTTGCCAAAATTTAACTCAAAATGGGTCACAGACTTCAATGTACAGCTTGAATTCCCAAAACATTTAGAAGATATACATGAGACAAACATTTGTGTCTAGAGTTAGAGAGCCTTAGACTTCACCAAATGTAAAAGCCAATAAAAAAAATTAGAAATTGAACTATGTCAAAATTAAAACTTTTACTTCTTCAGAAGACTCTATAGAAGAGGCTAAAAAAATAATTAATTGATAGAAAATATTCATAAATTGCACATTCTACAAAGACTAGTAGCTAGAAAACCCAAAGAGCTCTCAAAATATAACACCAAAGCCCAATCTGTGGACACTATGGGGAAAGTTGTGAAAGGATGCATCATCACCAAAGAGAACACACACGTGCACTGAGCATGTGAAGAGGTGCTCAGTGTCATTAACCATCACAAACACAAAACTTAAACTTTATGGAGACACCTTTTAAAAAATACTGTCTTTACTTATTGTTTAAGAATCTTATTCAGTGCTTAAGGAGTCTCTCTTTGACCTTTACCAGACTTCTGAGCTCCCTCAGGGACTAGATAACTCCAGCAGCATTGGCTTGAACCACACAGAACACAAAGGGAAACTCACCCGTGTCCTGGGTATGGTGCTTCCAGAATGTCTGTGGCATAGATTTGTTCAGCTGTCCCCCACACTGCAGAATGTGTTCACAGACAGCAGCTGCTCTCCACCCACTTCCTTGTCCTCTGCTGGGGGCTGATCACAGAGTAGCTGTAGTAGTTCAGAAGGGATTGGGGAGCATCAGAACTTGGGTTTTCTGTGCTATGTGATACAAGGAGAGAAGTGACAATCATGAAGTCGAAGCATCTGCAGTTCCAGAGTAAGCAGAGTACTGATATGTGTGCAAAGATTTGAAATTTTTAAAAAGTACTAAGTTCCTGAAATTAAATAAAATAATTTTATTATTTTTTTAAAAAATTTATTAAGTATATTTTTTAATCATATTATTTTTCCTCACCCAACACCTCCTAGGTTCTCTTTCACATCCTTAACCACCCAACTTCATGGTTTTTTTTCCCCTTTTAAAAAAATTAATGGAGTACAATTTATGTTGGCAGGCTCCTCCTAAACATGAAGCCTGCCCAAGAGTGTGGCTGATATAGCCAGTGTCACTCCACTGAAAACTGATTGACCCCTTCCAGGCAACTGTCAATTGCAAATAGCTTCTTAGCTTGGAGTAGAGATTCAGACCCATGTCCCTACTATGCACTGGCATTTTATCTATCTTAAGTTCACTGCACACCTTTCTGAAGGGATAAACTAATGAAATAGTGACAAGTGCCTATGAGAATGAAAATGATCCCCCATGCAGAGACAATAGATATGGGAAGAGTGTCCCATCCAGAGAACAGTTAGAGAGTTCATAAAAACTGTATAGCTGAATTATACCACTCAGACACTGCATTCCTGAACATATGCCTCAAAAACTGAAACCATGTTCACACAAGGCAGATATTCATAGCAGTCGTGTACTTAATACTTCTGAACTAGAAACATGGAATAAATAAAAATGAACAAACAAGCAAGCAAAACCTTATCATTTGTGCAAAAATTTTCAGATAAGATTGCATAGATAGAAAACACATTGCTGGGAGAATAAAAGTGTATATCTGAGGGGTAGAGTGGCTTACCAAGTATGTATCAGGTTTTAGACTCAGTCCCCAGCACTAGTGAAAGAAATGGTAAAGAAAAACAAGAAGAAAAGGAGGGGAGGAGGGAGGAAAAGAGGCACAGGAAGAAAGAAAGATGATTGTTCTCACAGGATAAAGATGGAGAGAGGCAAGACAAAGTGGATAGGCTGTTGAAGAACAACCTGGGGAGCTCTTGTGACTGGGTAAACACTCTACTCAGCTGTGCCAACATTCAGGCCTGGGTCTGTGCAATGACGTTATTATAATTCTGTAACAAAGGCAGCAGTGACAGTTCACAAAGTTCAGACTTATCAGAGATGCATTTCTCACAGCAGGACCTGGATGTGTGAGATCAAATTGCTGTCAGAGTTGGTTTCTGGTAAGGCCTCTCTTCTCATCTTAGCTTTTCTTCCTATCCCAAACATTTTTTTCTCTATACCAGCTACATTGCAGCAAGGAGCAAGCAGAGAAGGGACAGAATTTCAGTTAACTCACCTCTTTCAAGACCCTGTCCTCAGACACCATAACATTTTGAGTTATTTAAGCATAAAGACTTCAGTATGTAAATTTTGGGGTGTCAACATGGTTCAATCTGATTCAACCAAGAATTTGAGTGTAGGGGTGGGAAGGCCTAAGAAAATAGTTTATAGATTTCTCTGTATAATTATTTATACTGCATATGAACCATAATATCTTAAAATGAAAACCTTAATTTAAAATATTTTAAAGGAATTCTATTAATAATTCAGATGTCATGGAAATGTCTGGACATTGATTAAATAGAGAAATAATTAAAATGTGCTTGCGTAAATTTCAGTCTACTCCATGAGATAACACAAAATGGTTCCAAAGGAGAGAAACACTATCAAGGGCTTAGCTTCACACAGAGAGAAGCTTCTTGGTGATTTCATTGGGCAGAAATTCTTTATTCCTTCAAATATTGGGCTGCATCTAAATAGACTGCAAATTCACTTCAGTTAAAACTTGTTCAACATCAAAGTTCAAAATACATTTAAATGTCAGTATTTATTGCTAGCAGTGACTGCAGCTAAAGATCAATTGCCTTGGCCCACAGGACTTGGCAGAATGGAAGTGGTATTTTTCTTTTACTATGAACGTTTTGCTTTAATTTGGGAATGTGTTATCACTTAAAACAGTGAAATATTTTGTCTGTGCATGTTACGCACCTGTTTTATCAGAATTACCATTTAAAACTTCAGTTCTTTGAGAGGTTTTTTTTCTGTTTTTAGTATCTTTATTATGGATAGATACAGATATCTTCTCAAGGAGCATAAAAAATTGAGAGGCATAAAAAGGTAATAAATTATTATTAATTTTATGCAAATCTTTTTCTTTTATTGAAAATGGATTTTTTTTCCCATGAAACTCGGGCAGAGCAAACCGGGAGAGAGAGAGCAAAGGGCACGGTGGAATTTTTAATATAATAAATCCTGACTGCAGTTTCCCCTCTCTCTTCTCTTCCCAGTCTCTCCCACTTCAGGTCCTGTCCTGCTCCACACGCTTTCTGTTTCTATGGGAAAATAAACAGGTTCCTAAGGGAAAATAATAAAATATAATAATATAAAAACAAATACACTAGAATGGGACAAAACAAACAAACAGATGGAAAAGAACCCACCTCCAAAAGGCACAAGAAACAGATACAGATGCAAAGGCATACTTGTTCATACACTCGAGCCTCTTATAAAACCCCAAAACTGCAAGCCATAAAATGTATGCAAAGGCCTGTAGGCTGAGAGAGGAGAGAGAGGAAAAGAGGGAGGGAGGGAGGGAGGGAGGGAGGGAGGGAGGGAGGGAAGGAGGGAAAACAAAAAAGATAAAGTATTTTAAAATTAATAAGAAAGCAAAAAAGAAGTTCTGACATGACATCATAGGACAAAGAAGCTCCAAAGATGCTGTGAAATTTGCTTTCTGTTGACTAACTACTGCGGGGCATGTGGCCGACCCTTAAGAATAATTTGTTTCCCCAGTGAGACTACCTTGGAAAAAACACATTTTCGTTTGCAAATGGCTATCTGTTGGTGATAGGTTCTGAGTTAGTGGTGTCCACTTCTTTAAGCTCTGGTGCAGACCCGTGCAGACCCCATGCATGCTGTTTTCATCTCTGAGTTCATATGTGCTTCAGTCTAGTTGTGTTAGGCTTATTTTCTCTTATTTTTCTTGCTGTTCTCCATCTCTTCTTGCTCTGACACTCTTTCCACCTCATCTTCCACAGAGTTCTCTGAGCCTTGAAGGGAGGGATTTGATGAAGGTATCTCGTTTAGGCCTGAGTGTTCCAAGATCTCTCATTTTTTCGTATTGTCTTGCTGCGGGTCTCTATTTGTTCCAATCTCCTACAGGAGAAAACCTCTCTGAAGATGGCCTAGCAAGACACTGATCTATTAACAAAATGTCATTAGGAGTCATTTTATTGCTATTTTCCTTTAGTAAAACATTAGTATTTGGTTTTACCCTGGGTCCCTGGGCTATCTATTCTCAGATTCTTGGTTACCTAAGCAGTATTTGGTATGGGCTCTATCTTGTGAGTGGGCCTATAGTCAAATCGGATATTGGCTGAGTATTCCCAAAAGCTTTGTGCCACCATTGCACAAGCATATCTTTCAGGCAGGACACCATTGCCCTTCAAAGAATTTGTAGCTGGACTGGTGTTTATGTTTCTCTTTTAGGAGCCTGGACTGGTGTTTATGTTTCTCTTTTAGGAGCTTGTAGAGTGCTTTCCTATACCAAAGGTGCTAACATGAAAAGGTAAAGGTTCTATGTGGGCACCAGCTAGACTTCTCCATGTTAAATTACTTGTGTAGGTATTGTCTTCAGCAATGAAGCTTGCCATCAGTTTGTGGAAAGCTACCTA
Organism: Arvicanthis niloticus; assembly: GCF_011762505.2. NCBI lineage: Eukaryota > Metazoa > Chordata > Mammalia > Rodentia > Muridae > Arvicanthis > Arvicanthis niloticus. Next base: position 27,122,477 of record NC_133433.1, on the reverse strand, counting down.
TAGTTTCAGCTGCTTGGGAATTCCCATGGGACCCCTTCGGCCAACAACTCAATTTGATGTAATCCCTTTCCACTTCTGGAAGCTTCATTTGAAGACAAGAGACATCCAGTTGGGGCTCTACTTGTTACTAGAAGATTTCACTTAGATCCCCTTCAAATATATAGTTTAAGAAGCTTCCACTGTTTTGGGTTTCCACACTACCCCTCAAGTGATGTTTTAATTTTGTGTCTCTTTGCATTCTCTTCCTCATTTCCCTCTTCCTTTCCCATCTTTGCTTGATCCTCACATTCCAGCCCACATCCTACCCCCATATATCAATAACTATTTATCTATTTCCCTTTTGTAAGGTCTATCTGTAGCCCTAGTCCCTTACTCTATATCTAACCTTTGTGGTTCTACCTTTGTAGCTTTCTTATCATTGATTTAACAGTTAATATCTACTTACAAATGAATACATAACATATTTGTCTTTTTGTGTCTATGTTACCTCATGTAGAATAATTTTTTTAGTTTCATCCATTTACCTGCAAATAGTTTCATGATGTCATTTTTATTTGTTTGTTTGTTTGTTTATGGCCAAAACACTTTTGGGCCAGGCCTAACAGAGTCCTTCACCCACCCCCTGTCCCCTTCCCCTCTGGGAAGGTAGGGACTTCCTGGGTATCCCCCAACCCTGGTGAATCATGTCTCTACAGGATTAGGTGCATCCTCTCCCATTGAGGCAGGACAAGGCAGCCTTCTGTTATACATGTGCTGGGGACCTTGGCCCATCCCATGTATGCTTTTTAGTTAGTGGTTCAGTCTCTGAGACATGTACCCAGGGGTTCAGGTCAGTTGACAATGTTGGTCTTCCTATGAAGTTCCTATCCCCTTCAGGGCCTTCACTCCTTCCCCCAATTCTTCCATAAGAGTCCCCTACCTCAATCCATTGTTTAGCTGTGGGTATCTGCATTTGTTTCAGTCAGCTGCTGTGTAGAGCCTCTCAGTGGACAGTTATGCTAGATGCCTGTCTGTAAGCATAACAGAATATCTTTAATAGTCACTTGCCCACAGGATGGATCTCAAGTGAGGCCAGTTATTGGTTGGCCATTCCATCAGTCCCTGCTCCATCTTTACGCCTAAATTTCTTTTAGATGGGACAAATTTTGGGTCAAAAGTTTTATGGGTGGGTTGGTGTCCTTATATAACCTCCACTGGAAGTCCTGGTTGGCTACAGCAGGTGGCCTCTTCAGGTTCTATGTCCCTAACGTTAGGCATCTTGGCTAAGGGCATGTCCTTTGACTCCTGGGAGCCTTCCCCATCCCAGATCTCTGAGACTTCCTAGCGATTCCCCACATACCACCCACCCCCCAGCAGCTGCAGATTTCTATTCATTGTCCTGGCCCTCTGTCTCAGAGCAGCTTTATTTATAATAGCCAGAAATTGAAAGCAACCATGTCTCTTCCCACATCTGATCCAGCACCTCCATTCCCCTTACCCACCTAGGTCTCAATGTAATCCCTTTCCACTTCTGGGTGATGACACTTGGAAATGGCAATGGGCATTAAAGAATGAATATTTATATTCTCTTTCTCTTTCTCTCTATCTATATACACATATATATGTATGTATGTTTGCTAGAATATATATAAAATAATAAATAGAATAAGTATAATAATTTTGCTAGAATATATAATATGTAATATTATATTTTATATAGTACATGACTACTTTGTTCCCCCGTCTAAGTGGGATTCAAACAAGCATCCTCACTTGGGCCTTCCTTCTTGTTTAATATCTTTGGGTCTGTGAGCTGTATTGTGGGTATTCTGTACTTTATGGCTAACATCCACTAAGTGTTTGTCAACCATATTGACTTTCTCAAAGAACCAACTTTTTCATTGATTCTTTGTGTTGTTTTTATTTTATGTGTTTGTTAGTGTCGGCTCCTTGCTGGCAGGTCCAGGTGAAAAGAGAGAGGTCCCAGTCCCACTGGGTCTCTCTGGAGCTGACTGCCCAAAGAAACACACCAAATCAGGAGTCTTGTTGAAGCAGGAACTCAACTTTATTACATCAGCCTCTCGTTTATATAAACTTGGAGCATAGGGAGGGGGATTTTTGGTGGAGTGAGATGACAAGTATCTTTAATAGTCACTTGCTCATGGAATGGATCTCAAGTTGGACCAGTTATTGGTTGGCCATTCCATCAGTCTCTGCAGGGAAGGGTGATAGAGGGTATGGGGTGACTAACAGGGCCAATGGCAAAGCTATCAGCAATGGTGGGGCAGAGGTAGGGCCAAAAATGTCTTGCTGAGTCACCCAGATACAGAAGTGACTGAGACAGGTCTCAAAACTTGAGCCAGACTTAGGCTCTCCCACAAGGCCTCAGAAACTCAAGCCAGGCTCAGGTTTGTCCTCAAGGCCAGAACCAGGGCCAAAATGGGTCCCAGCATGTTAGTTTTAAGTTTATTGATTTCATTACTGATTTTGACTATTTCTTGCCAACTACTTCATTTGGGTATGATTTTTTTCCTTTTTATGCTATAGCTTTCAGGTTTGTTGTTATCTTACTAGTATGAAATCTCTCCAATATTTTTATGTAGGCACTTAGTGCTAGAACCTGACTCAGAGTTGCCTTCATTGTGTCTCATAAGTTTGAATATGTTTTGTATTCTGTTTCACCCAATTTTAGAAAATCTTTATTTCTCTTTTAATTACTATGTTGACTCATTTTTCATTTAGTAGTGACTTGTTCAGTTTCCATAGGGTTGTAGGCACTCTATTGTGTTGATATTCAGCTTTAATCCCTGGTAGAAAGTTGGTAGTCAGAATGTTATTTCAACTTTCTTGTATGCATTAAAATTTGTTTTATGTCTGAGCATATGATCAATTTTACAGAAATACCTTGAGGTGCTGTGAAGAAGGTGTATTTCTTGTGTTTGGGTGAAATGTCTTCTAAATATCTGATAGGCCCATTCCAATTATCCAGCATTTCACTGTTTTGTTTTGTTTTGTTTCTGGAAGACCTGTATATTGGCAAGAATAAGGTATTGAAGTGTCCCACCCACTATCATGTGTGAGAGTCAATATGTGATTTAAGCTACAGTAGCATTTTTGTCTTATTTGTTTATGAACCTGGATGTATTTGTGTTTGGGATAGAGATGTTAAGAAATGAAATTTATTCTTCAGTTTTTTCCTTTGATAAGTATGTAGTGACCTTCCCTCTCTTCTAATTAGTTCTGATTTTAAGTCTATTTGGACAGATATTAAAATGGTGACACCATCTTACTTCTTAGGTACATTTGCTTAGAATATCTTTTTCCATCCTTTTACCCTGAGGTGATGCCTTTCCTTGATGTTTAAGTCTGTTTCTTGGATGCAGCAGAATGATGGATCCTGTTTTCACATCCATTTTGTTAGTCTGTTTCTTTTTATTGGAAATTGAGATCATTGATATTGAAAGCTATTAATTGATGATCAATGATTGTTGATTCCTCTTATTTTGTTGCTGATGTGTGTGTTTTCCCTCTTTTTTGATTTGCTGGTCTGGGACTATTTATTATTTATGTTTTCTTGGGTGTGGTTAAACTCTTCAGATTCAAGTTCTTCTACTGCCTTCTGCAGGACGGTATTTTTGATAGATACAACTTAATTTGCTTTTATCATGGAATGTCTTGTTTTCTCCATTTTGGTGGCTGAAAGTTTGGCTTGGTATAGCATTCTGGACTAGCATCTGTGGTCTCTTGGAGTTTGTAGAACATTGTTGAGGTCATTCTAGATTCTGGAGCCCCAATTGCAAAGTCAAGTGTAATTCTAATAGGTCTGCATTCATTTATTAGTTGGGCTTCTTCCTTTTCAGCTTTTAAGATTCTTTTTTATCCTGTACACTTAGTGTTTTGATTTTTATCTGCTGAAAAGAGTTTCTCCTCTGGTCCAATCGGTGTTCTTTATGTTTCTTATAGCTTTATAGGAATCTCCTTCTCCAGGTTAGAAAACTTTTCTTCTATCATTCTGCTGAAAATACTTTCTGTATCTTTGATTTGGGTTTCTTATACTTCGATTATTCCTATTATTCATAGATTTCCTGGATTTTTTATACCAGGTATTCTATTATGTCTTCAATGCCTGAGTTTATCTTTTTCCATCTCTTATACTCTTATACTCTTGCCTCTGAGATGACTGTTCAAGTTCTTAAATTTTTCATTTTCAGATTTTTTTCTTTCAGTTTGAATTTTCTTTATTGGTCTCTTTCCACTTTCAGGTCTGGAACTGTTTTATTCATTTCCTTATAGTTCTACTTTGTGTTTTGTATAATTTCTTTAAAGGAGTCGTTCTTTTCCCCTTAACGGAGCTCTATGACATTCATAAAGACTATTTTAAGGTTCTTCTCTATATTTCAGCAATGTTGCATATCTCATGGCCTACTGTAGTAGAATTTTTCAGCTCAGGTGGAGATATATTGCCCTGAATGTTATTGATTGTGTTTTTATTGCTAGTGTCTAGGTACCTAGTTTTGGTGAGATTGTAATTGTAGTTAACTCTCCGTATTTTGAGTACTTTAAATCTAATCTGTTTTCTATATTTTAAATTGTAAGCTAAAATTAATTTTTTGTATGCATGCTACTCTTTTCTCAAGCAGGGTTTGTTTCTCCAGTCCATGAATTCTTTATTTATTTATTCTTTATTCTCATTTGGTTTTGTTTTGTTAGATGGGTTTTTGTTCCTTGGTTTATGTTGCCCTCTGGTTCTTAGGAGAGTGTGGTAGCTGTGTGTTGCCAGGAAGAGAATTTTTATGAGATTCTGACAGGTGTAGTGTTTCTGTGTAGAATGTGTGCTAAGTATTGGGTGATGACACTTGGAAATGGCAATGGGCATTAAAGAATGAATATTTATATTCTCTTTCTCTTTCTCTCTATCTATATACACATATATATGTATGTATGTTTGCTAGAATATATATAAAATAATAAATAGAATAAGTATAATAATTTTGCTAGAATATATAATATGTAATATTATATTTTATATAGTACAATTTTTTTAGTTCTTAATGTATTTTAAATACTATCACTGGATGCAACAATCTGATTTTGGCTCCTGGCATGGACCATTTCTGTAGTGCCATGTTTGTACTCTGACCAGCAATGAATGATTGTTCCCCTAAAATATGAAAACATTTTTAGAAAAAAACTCTGAAATTCTGAAAAAAATTCCATTTATCAAAGGTAGTTTGTTAGCTGTATGGTGACTTCCCCCCTTTATTTTAGAAGCTTTCCTATTTTCACTGTCTTTTCCAAGATAGGGTCACATTTTACCCCCTAAAGTCAAAGCTTGGTTTCACGTTATTTTCTTCTTGACAAAGTAAAGAGAGGGATGAGTGTGGGAGCCTCTCTCCAGCATGGTACTTTCTGTAGACAACCCAGAGCTTTCTGACTCTTCATCCACAGTTGCCCTTCCTGAGCCTGTTTTTACTGAAAGAAAAAACCTAGCTTTTATAGGAAATTGTTTCTGCTGAGCTGATTTTGAGTACTTTAAATTTAGTCTATTTTCAATATTTTAAATTGTAAGCTAAAGTTTTTTTGTATGCATGGTACCATTTTCTCAGGCAGGGTTTGTTTCTCCAGCCCGGGAATTCTTTACTTCCCTTCAATAATGAGATAGAAATATATTACAGGAAGGAAGAAAATATCTAAGTCCAATTGGCCTGTAGTTTTTTTTTTAAACAAGTTAACATATGAGGTTTGTCTTAGACTCGCAGTACATCAAAGAGGCATGGTCACAGAGTAAGAACAAATCTAAATAGAAGCCAACATAAAGATTACACACAGAGTCCAGCTTCCCATAGTGTAATTATGACTGTAACAGACAAAAATAGCAAATAATTAATTTGGCCTTACTTACTTTTGTGTTCTAATTTCCAAGGGTACTGGATACTGGTTTAAGTGACTTGCTTTCTTGGGACTCCATTGACATTTGTAAATGAGTTTCTAGAATCTATTTTCCCCTGTGAGGAAAAGGTCCTATTATCTGTGGGGTGGGGTAGGCTTCATTCTTTGAACAAATAAAATGTCTAAGGGCAAGTTTAATCAAAAGAACTGAAGAGAAGATGCTAACTGTTCAGTGCAGAGCAGACAGATGTTCAATGTTTGCTGAAGGAAGGATGAAAAGGAAGGACAGAGCATAGGAATCAAACATCTAAAAGACCAACAATTGTCAGAACAAGTCGCCTTCAATAGAGTATGAATTTCTTTACTTTTCCCTTTTTAATTTATTAAAGTTTTATTATTTATAACTTGGAAATAAAAACTATCATTTTGTGAAACTAACCAAAATCAAAGAGCAGAAGTTAAAACAGCCATTCCTAAACTGTGGTGTTTCTTACTTGGTTGTACAGTTTCACTATCAAATATGAATTTTATGCACATACTTGGCGGGGAAAGCGGGGGGAGAGAGACCCATGTCAAAGTTAAAACTAGAAAAACAAGAGGTTCATGTTCTCTTTCATAACACCCCTATTACCTGTCTTTAATCATCCTTTCTTCTTTCCCTTGTTTTACTGTACCTACATGTATTTACCAGGAGCTAGGGAGTTACACAATTAAAACAGTGCTTGCCATGAGTGCATAAGACCCTGAATGTGATCACCAGTACACATATAAAAGAAAACCAGGAGTGGAGGTGCACACTTGTAATCCCAGCACTGAAGACAAAATAGTCTCACCAGCTGGAGGAGCTCTGGGGCTTGCTGGCCAGCCACTCAGCCAGCCTAGCTAATTAGTGAGAGCCATGT